>NC_137209.1:13530364-13640364 GCF_960531495.2 Zeus faber | reverse complement strand
GGTGTGTGGCAGGCGAAACTGCCACAGTCTTTATTGTTGTGAAGATATCAATTTGTCAACCAGTTTGTGAAAATGAAACCGATGATCCCACTGGGGCCGGGCGGGATTGAAAACAGGCTGTTTCAGGTGGACCCTCACCTTTCCTCCCCTCCCTCTGGAAATCCACGTGGCACCACTCGCCGTCGTTGACCTTCTTGTTGCTGGTCTTCAGCTTGGTCTTGCCAGAGCCCATGTCGATCAGCAAGTAGAGGTAACCGTCCAGCAGCTCCATGGCAAAGTAGTCCGTCTTGAGCTCCCTGCCGGGCTTCTGCTCCTTGGGCAGCTGGGGGCGCCCGTGGCTGAACAGCAGGAGGCCACTGGGCTCGGTGGTGCGGAAGTCGAACGAGATGGAGCCCGTCTTCTTGGTGTTCCACTTGGGCAGGGAGATGTAGGACTCGGGCGTCTCAAAGGTGACGGGGTCCAGCGCCGCCACGTCCTCGCAGCGGAACACCAGTTCCCCGTTGAGGGTGATCTTGGGGTCGCGCTCGATGGCCAGGCGGGACAGCTCCAGCTTGAAGTCGTTGTTCTTGTACACCACCTGGGGAGGACAAAGGAGGAGGTTTAACTCAAGGCTTCGGAACGTGGGCGAGTCTGCGTTTGAGGACGGCAGCGACAGCTCAAATGGGAACGGACTGTTCTATTTGATGGCGCGAAAATTGCGGTTCATGCCGAATATCTGGGTTTGGACAACGAGCATGTACAACTGTCTGTGCTCAATTTGTGCACGTCTGCGAGTGTGTGCGCACATCGGAATTGAGTGGGTTCACAACAATCACGGCGGAATAGGAGAAAGCTGTTATTATCGACAATTCCCTCAATATGGCAAAATCTGTCAAACCCCTCACATCTTTCCACTTCTTTGTGAGTGGGGATGAGCAGGGAAACAACATGGAACTTGCATTCATCATCGAAAACCCACAGTGCACACAAATTCCAAGGAGCCGCACAGGCGCAGGTTGAAGCAGGAGTCAGGCAAAAACATTTTTGGCTTTTGATGAAACGCAGCTCCGGCGTTTGCTGCAGGAAGTGTGCATTCAAAATGAATAAGGTGCTAAAAGCTCAGGCAGCGTGGAAAATTACACTCGTCTCTCTGTTAAGTCCCTTTATTCTCTGGCAATTCCGAGGACAACATTTTGAAGAGCGCGCTATTCCAGCAGCGGTGTTTGGAACACAGATTTCTGAGTAAGTGTATTTGTGTGTGTGTGTGTGTGTGTGTGTGTGTGTGTGTGTGTGTGTGTGTGTGTGTGTGTGTGTGTACCGGCGCATCAAACTGAAACACACACTCGCAGGCGTACACACGCAGCAACACAGATACCTTCAGACAGGTAATAAAAACAACACAGTTGTTTTCGACTTTCCTTTCCGTTTCTGTCTTTGTCTTACAGTGGAAAAGTCCAGATAACAAAGGACAACTGTCTCTTCTATCCGTTTCCATCTTTGTACAATTCACAGAAATCGCCAAATCAGTAGTAACGTGAAAAACATAATATGAAGCTGTATAAATAAAATGTACATTTTTTTATTAAATGTGTATAATAGAATATGCCTTAGAAAATGGGACCTGCTGGGATCCACTGGCCAGGTTGAACATCAATGGAATTATTTTTTATTTGCATTTATTTTTCATTTTATTTTTATATTTATATTGAATTTTTTTTTTATTATTATTGATAATAATAATAATAATAATAATAATAACAATAATAACTGATTTGATTTATTTCATTTATAAATAATCTTGTTGCATTGCATAGTACGCCGGTCTGACATAATAATCATAAAATAAGAGAACCCAGTCAGTCGTATTTCAGAAAACAAAGCCGTTCAGATTTGCCTCCCTCTATTACGTCAAATGGGGACTCACTACAATACTGCTGCCCCCATCTGAGTATCTCCACCAACGTCACCAAGAACTACCTTGGCGAAGGTGCGCCATTTTTTTTCCGCAAAGCGCCGGAGCCGCTCGCATGATGTAGTAGCTTGGAGATAAGCATTGGACGTGCTCTGTTGTTGGCTGCACGGACCAGCGCAAATCACTTAAAAGGAAGAGGAATCAATCCCGACTGTCCGTAGCAAAACTGCAGACGAGGGAAATGTAAGTATTAAAAGAAAAGAATTCTGCTGTTTTTAATGATTTGCCGTTTAGCCCGAGCTGACGCTTATAGCTGAGGTGATATATTAGATGGAACTTTCGAGACGGTTCCTGGCGTTCCTTGCTGCAGGATCCACAATAAGCTTCAGGTATGCGTTTGTTAGTTGAATGTCTGAAAGATTATCAACACTCTTTAATAACGGGATGGTACAATGAGAGAACGGGTGGTGATGTCGCCAGAGTGTTTGTTGCTGCTGATTTCATAGAGATCCACAAGAGGTTTCCTGACACGCCGTGAATCACGGAGGCCATCTCACCTCCGCCTCCAGTCCGGCATGCAGCCGGGCCCGGCCCATTCGCATTTAAAGCTACGGACACAGAAACTACCCGTTGAGAAAAGGATTGAGAGATGATCGAATGGCTAGAATGCATAATCTGGGTGGTATTTTTTAGCAAAATACTTCAAAGACATGTTTTGGGGACCTTTGAGTATAGAACACCATTTGAGTGAATATTAAATAAATGAGGCAATACATATAAATACATGTAAATATAAATATATAAATCAGTGAATATAGTTCTTCAAAATTTGCGGATATACAGGGTTTTTTAAACGCACGTAAACCCACTAAAAATAGGCGATTGACACCTTTCCCATTGCCAGGAGAAATAGCGTTCATTTATTTATATTATTTTTTCCTGGTGGGTCACGTTCAACATCACAACTTTAAAACTTGGAAAAAAAAAAAAAGTCTTTTGAGCCGTTCAAAAGAATCGGATCGTTCTGGATTCTAAATGGGATATGAAATGATGTAACGATACAGGGATATTCCTGTCTATGAACGGACCAAACATCCGGAACTTCAACGCACGTCGAATCGTGCCGGTAAATGGGCCAAAATGAACGGGTCGACCCGAGGGTGGAGCTGATAAAAAAAAACGCTATTGCAAGGTCATTTGATCCGGGACTGGAACGTTTTTTCCTTTGCCACTGATGACAAATGCCGGATTTTGGCGGGTGTTCCCGGGTTTTCGGAGTTTCCAATACTTCAGGATTCTGCCAACGGGTGGCAGCAGAGACACCCGCCTCGTGACAACGTGCCACTTCCACGAACTCGCAGAATTGCTTCAAGTGAGCCGTCCTGAGATGCTGAAATGACTTCAAACCTTCAGCCCAACTTTTTCAATGTCAACACCCGAGCTGCCCGCTGGACATCCAGTTGCATCCTGCAGAATTTAGGCCCACGTGTTTGCAGCAGGCGCGTCCTTTTGAGCCGGTTCCAGCTTCTGAAAAACACTGTTTATAACTGTGTTTTCCATTGCTGATGCTGCTGTTGTCCACTGCATACTCTGACATTTCTTACCCATCTTGACCGGACGTTATTGGGTTTCGTCCGAGGTTTCGTTGCTATCACAGTAAAAGTGCGACGGAGCACGTTGCACGCCCTCCGCAAAGTGAAAATATCCCTTTTCAATGGAAAAACCCTTGATCGCAGCTTTGTTTAATGCATCAGTTGCCACTGAATAACGCAGTCCATTGTCTTTCATCGAAACCACATCGACTTGATGGATTTGGTGCTCGGGCATTTTTGCACAAAGCGTTTTTGCACAGGTCACCCCCTTTTGCCGTCGAAGCGTCCTTGTCGATCTCTCGACCAACTTTTATTCCGCAGTCCACGCCCCTTGTATGACTGGTGACGCTTAGCTGCATGATGAATTATACAAAGTTCTGCCGCGGAGATTTTCCCATCTCGAGGCGACGGAGCTTCGCGGAAAAAAAAAGAACAACCCAGATAAAAGTGAAGAGGCTCCCACGCCTCGATTGTTGCCGGTCGCAACGCGCAAAAAAGCGTGGACGTCTTCCTTTCTGCTTTTTTTTTGGTGAATCCATGCTCTTTCGACCGTTTGGGATTGACCAAAGTCTTTCGTTTTGGCGTAGCGGTCTGCAGTTTGACCGCTACGGGTAGACCACAAGAGGCCATATGGCTTATTTGGTTACGTTTATTTAACCAATGAAATACATAGATGGATAGTGTATTTGACAACGCTTTCAGCAAATAATTTGAGACCACAAGTCTTATGTATGTGTAGGTATACATTCCCTTATTTTATATATTTATTTAGTTTTTTTTTTGTTTTTATTTATTGATTGATTTATTTATTTATTTATGTATTTATTTTTGTTTTTATTTATGTATTTTTGTGTGTATATATTTGTTTGTTTTTATATTTATTTATTTATTTATGTATTTATGTATTTATTTATTTATTTATTTGTTTGTTTTTTTGTTTGTTTATTATAAACCATTAGATAAAGTATAAAATGGGGATTATCTCAAAAGGAGAACAAATGAGTGTGGCTGCGGCGGTAGACCGACATGGTATTTCACAACCAGGACCTTCCAGCCTAAAACCGGATGGATGGCCACCCCAGCCGACCCTCCCGTTTTTCCCCACGGGATTCTCCCGTATTTTACCCTTCTCTCCCGCTGTCCTCCCGTTTAAATATTTTCCTGTTAAATCTGCTGTATTTTTTTAACCGTTCCAAAAAAAAAAAAAAAAAAAAATGTTGGCGGTTAATGATGATGGAAGGCCGGGTGATGAGAGCGGTCTCCGCTTCGCTGGACGTCCCCGCCCCCAAAACAAGTGTGTTTTTTTTTTGTAGATGTATTTATTTTCCTCCGTTTCCAAGCAAAAAAAAAAAAAAAAGATAAGAAAAGCCCCGTGCGTCACCGGGAGACTTTCTGTAAGTCACCGTGTGTCTATCCCTCACTGTAGCCATGGAACCAAGGAGGCACGGCCGCAAAGTGTGGGGCGTGGGGAGCAGCGGCTCAATTAAAGCCCCACCAGCAGAAACAGCCCGGCGAGAACAGGAGGGGTGTGGAGGCGTGTTCGAATGGCAGGAATGCAACATCCGAGCGGTATTTTCAGCCAGAAAACCTCAAAGACGTATTTCAGGTGACCTCGGAGACCGATATTAACTTGCTGAAAAGGAGCTTAATATGGAACCTTTAAGTAAAAATTGCGCAAATGAATTAAGCACTGTGATCTTAAAATGAAGCGGTGCGCCAGATTTAACAATATTGAATATCCAACGGTATGCAAGTGTGTCAATGGAATACCTGACCTCACATTTTTATTTACAGGTTTTCGGCTCGTGCGTCGTGATTAATGGCCTCGCTGGGGGAGGCGCGGCTCATTGCACTCGCTTTTGAGGGCGGCGCTTTTACCGCGCGGCGGCTCCCTTTCATGTCCTCAGCCGCCCGAGTCGATCGCATTTCCCCGTCCATGGGTCCCTCTTTCAAAAGATCCCATCGTCCCATCCGCGTGCGCACGTCAACCACGGCCACGTGGGCTGCGCTGCTTCCCCCGTCAGTGGAAATTAGTCCAGATAATTGGATGCGATAGCGCCGGAACCGGCGACTAATTAGGCGCAAGCTCGCCCCCGCCGGAAGGTGTTACAGATGGGCGGGCGAAAAAACAAAAGATGGAGGAACACCCCCCCCCCCCCCGACCCTCCGTAATCCCCCTGGGGGAACACGCAGTCTCCCTCTGTGTTCATCCCGGGGTGAAAATGCCCCAAAATCGCCGTCGCTTTGAAGATGGATTGTGGACATGGAGAAACCGCAACCGGGTCGATCGACGAAAAAACCCGTTACGTTCAACGTCAAAAGTCAAATTCCACCCGTTCTGGGCGCTGTCACATACAAACTCTCAACAGGCTCATGATGAAGATTTTCATACTGTATCTCTGGAAGGTAAATCGTCAGTCGGGGCGAGCGGCGCGCGGGTCCTGGGGATGGACATCAGAGGTCTTCCCGAATCAGAATGCACGGGTGGACGCCGCCAACATGGCTATTGGCTTATGCGTCTTTATTATTTTTTTCTTTCTGGAGTTCCATCCATCCAACGACGGCAGGGCCAGACTCCTCCTTAGGGGTGACTCCATTGATTTGTTTTTGTCATTGAGACACTTGGGGACGCTCAAACCGGGTGGTAATCGCTTTGTTTAATTTTTTTTCATGTTGATGGCAAAAACCAGAGGCGTTATGGACCATCCTTCACTCCTCATGTTAAACCATAGCGAGCTAGTATTTATATATTTTTTTCTATATACTTTCTGTTATCGGGTGGAGCCCAAGGTCGACAGCAGTTTGTGGCATGCTTTTTAAGCACCACCGTTGATCGGGTGCGTGAGGCTCGACTGATGGGGAAAAAAAGACCAGAAAAAAAACCCCTGAGATGGTATCGTGAGCCGCAGTACATAGCCTGAATATTAATAACCAACCCTACAAATGAGCAAATTACCCCTGTGGCAAAGATACACACATAGACACAAACATACACATACACACAAACACCACTCAGGTAAGTACCCTCCACAAAGTATATAGCCGATATAAACTGTATTGTTGTAGAAATGTGTTTTAATGTATTAAAAATAATTATTTTAGATATATTTTAGATATTTTAGATAGATATTATTAGATATTTATATTCTATATATTTAAGAATATTTTTTTATCAAAATTGTACATTTTGTAGATTCTATCTTTATATATATATATATATATATATATATATATATATATATATATATATATATCATTCATATTTTATGTGTATGTATATATTTATATATATTTATATATATAGTATTCATATATTTTTCATATAATATATTATTTTAATATATTATAAAATGTTTTTTAATGTGATACAATAAAAAAAAAATGCCTGCATTAACTTTCTTTGCAAACTCATTTTATCCTTGGAGCATCTTAGGATATGTTAGTTAATAGAAATATTGGACAGTTCCTCGATTCTCAGACCAAACAGACATCATTAACACACTAAGACACTCTCATTGACACACACACACGCACACACACACACATAACTCACGCAACAGCACTAAAGCGCACTTGTGCAATAATACATGTGCAATAACACTGGTATTATATGGTACATACGGAAATAAGCTAGTTGGTACATAGTAATAATTAATATTTATAATTTATACCCCATAACAATAGTTTTGTATTTTCTGTATATTTCTATAAATCTGACTATTTCTTGTTTGTATTTGTTTGTATTTTGGCTATTTGTATATGTTTGCAAATTGTTTTGGTATTTTTACTTTATTCTCTTTAACAAACAACATGTTTCCCCCATGTTTTCAGACTAATAAGGTTTTTTCTGGCTAATTTGTTCGACTCACTGATTCATATGTGTAACATATGTGTTCATCTACTTATTTCCAAACCACACACACACACACACACACACACAAGGATCAGAAGGTTCTATATGTAAACGCCACACCAAGCCGTGACGGCAACATGTGCTCCGGAGCGACGTCGATGTTGGGGGGGGGGGGACAGAGGGATGGGAGGAGCAGGGAGGGCGGGGAGGAGGGGCGGCGTGCCGGCGTGCCGAATCAGTCGAAGGGATCAATTTTTAATTTGGCCGGTCAGGATGGCAACTCGGCGACGCCACCGCCGAGGACGTAATTACACAAGACCGCCCAGAGGAAGCCAAGAGAGAGAGAGAGAGAGAGAGAGAGAGAGAGAGAGAGAGAGAAGATGAGAAAAACAAGCCGGGTGGGAAGAGCCGGAAAGAGAGCGGGATGATGGGAGAGGGGGTGACAAAGAGAGATAGGGGGGCGGAGGGAAGAAAGAGTAAATAAGAGAGAGATAAAGAGGAGTGTGAAAGAGTGATAGCAAGGTCAGTGGCGCAAAGAGAGAGCGAGAGAGGTGGTGCTGGTGGAGTGGGTGCGGAGGCCGATGATTTCACACCCTGCGTCCTCAAAACACACACACACACACACACACACACACACACACACACACACACACACACACACACACACACACACACACACACACACACACACACACACACACGCACCCTGCAAACTTCATAAGGTTTCCTGGGCTTTCGGTCGCTCGGTGCCTTTGCTCTCCTGCCTTCTCTTTTTTCTCGTGCTGCGTGCGTGTGTGTGTGTGTGTGTTTTTCTTTCTTTCTTCCTCCTCTCCCTCCGTCGGACTCGCTGGCTGAGCGTATCAAAGGCGCCCGCTCACAGCGGCGGGCATGAAAGTTTGGCCGCCTCCCCCGCGACACAACGCTGGCAAATCCGGGGAACCGTGCCGGCCGGACGATACCGTGGGATGAAAAGAGAGAAATAAAAATGGAAAAAAAAAAGAAGAGAAGGAGCCGCCCTCCACCACCCCCACCCCCCAACGCGCACACACACACACACACACACACACACACACACATTGAGGTCCCGCACTATCCAACTCCTGCTTGTTGGTCGTGCCGCGCCGGATTGGAGTCATCTGAGTTTGGATGCATGGTGAGGGGATCTGAGCACTAACAGCCTCAAAAAACGATAGAGATCAAGGGGACGAAAAAAAAAAATACCCGACTGGACTAGAAAAGGCCAAAGACTTCAGCGACACCAATGAAATAAGTTTTGTTGATTTTCTGCCAGGCGACCCTAGATTTTCTTTGAAATGATATTCATATATTTTGCATGGTTTGGGCGTCTGGGCTCGACCGCTCAACCGTACCGGTGAGCTGCACAGCAAACACAGGCGTGCTCGGTGAGCTAGAAATATGAAAAAGGGACGCGCTCAAATCCCTCTGCTGGATACAAGAGTTGAGCCCGACAGGTGGACGCAGGGGGAGGTGGAGGCAGCGCCCATAAGGGTGCGGGAGTGCGCGGTGCCGTCAAGTTTTTGCTTGCTTCCTATGCAAGCTACGCCTCATTTAAAACCTTGAACTGGAATACAAGCGTTTAAGTAGAACAATCAGCCCTCACCGAGTCCGACTCACCGGATGTACAGTAGGTATAAATCCCGCCATTGGGCGACTATTTCAGTCAGCGCTCTCCTCCCCTTCAGCTATCTGTGGGTTACCCTTTTCAAAGCCTCTGTCGCTACTGTGAGTCCAGCGCTGGCAAAGCCCCTAAACGGAGTGTGGAGGTAGGTCTGGCTGTGCGAGACTACGTCACCGATGATCAAGTTATTTTTGTCTCTTTTGCTACTAAAAGGCCTGTCACATAGTCGACGTACGTCTTTTGCTGTTTCTATGTGGCCTTTTTTTTTTGCATTGCATTGCACTCTTTTGCATTTTCAGCACGAGTGTCTGTGTGTGCGTGTGTGAGTGTGTGTGTGCGCGTGCGTGTGTGTGTCATTACGATTGTTAACGACACTGCAACGGAGTGGATTTTTTTTTGAAGTGGGTGATTCTATCATACTTACATAATGGCATCAATTCATCTGCCCGATTACTAAGCACTGGAACCCCCCCCCCCCCCCCCCCAAAAAAAACAAAAAAAAAAAACGCTCTCTCTGCAGAGGTGAGACAGTAACCGATAAAAAACAAGGATAATTCAAATGAATAATGATAAATAAGGGTATACGGTGCTCTACATTTATCCTGACTCTTACCAAAGTAAATCCAGGGGCTAACAAATGGTAAATATGGTGTGATTGGACTCATATGCTTGCAGGGAGAGAATTTAAGGCTGTTTCCGGAGCAGATAAACAGCCAGGGGTGCAGCACAGTGCTCTTTTAAGCATGCATAATGTGATGTCAATAACATGAAAAAAAAAGTAGGATATTGGGATTGCATTACTAGTATTGATACCATAATACCAAATTTCTCTACCAAAGTACAGCTCGGCAGAGATCCAAATGATCAGATTGTTATGGGTTGACCGTGTACATTACCCAAACATTACCCAGCCCTAGTACTCTGTCTTGGCCACGCCTTAAAAACTGATCTCATCCATCACAAGTTTTTACCTTCATGTTTATTACAGAGTCCGTCTTAAATGTCCTTTCTTCCGCCATGACCGCAAGATTACAGGGGTTTCAGAAGGAACTATACGTACCTTACCCAGTAGTTTTTTAACTATTGACCTCTATAATCACACTCGTTCTACTAGTCAGTAGCAGTCCTGGCTCCTTTGATGCCCTAGGCCCTAGATCTTGAGTCTCGTGTACGTCGGTATCGTTGGTGTTGCGGGGGACCTTGGAGGTGGGTCAAGGTCAACGAGAGAGGCCGTTTCCACTCACGTCTTTGAGGCATCCCATGAAGTTGTTGCTCACGGGAGAGCCGGGCAGGTCGGCCGTGTTGGGGCTCCCCCCGATGTAGAAGAAGTCGTCGGAGCCCAGCATGGTGTAGTCCTCCTGCGTGTAGCCAGTGGTGGTCAGTATACCATCCACCGAGATGGTCACCTGGCGTGGGCGTGGCCCAAAAGAGACAGAGCGCGAGTGATGGATAGAAAAAGAGAGAGAGAGAGAGAGAGAGAGACAGACAGCGAGATAGCATAAGAAGGAAGAAACAGTGAAGGAATGAGGAGGAAGAAAGAAACAGGGAAAATGTTAGATTAGACGACTGCGGTCGGCAGGGCTGGCCCCTAAGTGCCGGACGCCTGATTGGCTACTTTAAGTGCGGGGTCAGAGAAGGGGGCGAGGGGTCCTTTACTCCAGAGTGCAGTTGTTGAGGTTCCAACCACGAAGAACACACGCTTCGTCTATCGATCCTCCTGAGAGTGAATTTTATTTTTTAGTTTATTTTTCTGGAAAAAAAAAAGCTTAGCAGGCCACTAGCGCTGGGGCTGCAGCAGAGTGGTAAGTTTTCTCAGCAGTAAAGGGATCAGCCGACTGATCCTTTAATCTCATAAGCAACATTTCAAGTGTTCAATCGATCAAGTGTGACGGTGCAGGTGTAAATTGGGTACGACCGCCACGAAAGAATCCCAAATCACACCGTTCCCGGTCTGAAAAGAACCCCCCCCCCCCCTCCCCCCAACCCCGAAAAAAAAAATCCCAAAACAAATGCTCCTTTTATTTCAATAAGTCCCCTCTAGTCACATCCTCTGTGCGAGCAGACACATCTGCGCTGGCAGTTGGTCGCTGGTGGAACGGAAAGGCGCCGGGACGGAATCAAACGCACCGCCAGGAGCTGATGGGGTGAGATAGAGTCGGCCGCGATGCGGAGGCTAAGCAAGACGCATGCTCGCTTTCAGGGTACAGATGCATGAGCGCCGCACTTCAGACACTCCCCCGGGCTTTGTTTTTGCTGGGACAATTGTTGGTTTTGTGCGGGACGCTTAAAGACCCGGCGGCGTCTGTCTACGGAATACTAAGTCCCGGCGCCACTGCCATTGTCTTTTATACCGGCCGACCACCCGGCTATCGTTCAGCTGAGACGTTCAGAGCTCAGCCTTGGGTTGGAGAAAAAAATATATAAAAATGGCGGAAGGCAGTCTGGGAATTAGGAGAGTCCTTTGGGTGTAAAACAAAATTTCAAAAAACTGTGTTCGGAAATCTTTGATCGTTCCAAAAGGAGGACAGGGATGAAATACGTAGACGTAAATCCGCGAGAAGCGAGGGAATAATTCATTCGTCGAAGGAGTTGCGGAATGGCAGGGGCACTGACGTTAACCTCAGCTATTTCCTGATGCAAAAAAAGAATCTGACGTTGAAGTCATAAGCTCTTCATTCTCCAGCAAAAAAAAAAACAAAACACCTGCTGGTTCAAAGACAGAGGCTTTAAAGGGATTTTAGCATAAAATAATCAATTCAAGTTGCAATGGATCGCAAATGGATCTCGACGCATATACCCTTTTTTTTTTTTTTTGTAGTAAATCACAAATTCTGTCAACATTAGACAAATAACGCTGAAAACAGCAGAAATGTGGTGAAACTACAATGACTATGTTATTTCTGGTTCGTCGGTGTTATATCCCAGCACTTGCATCAGAATAAACTGGTGCATTTAGCCAGCGATTTTCAGTCTAACCATCCGAATAGAGCTGGCCTGGCCAGTGGCAAAGCTTCACAGTCGTTGATTCAACATCTGTTGTTCTGCATGAATTTTGCGGCAGTCATTGCATAAGCACTGTTCTATCAAGAACCTGATACAACCATATGTTTGTTTGTAATTGTCTTTTTTTTTTTTTTTTTTTCGCACATCCAAGACAAAATGGGGGCATACGTGAAGTCATAATATGTTTTCCGGGGGCTTAGCCGATCTCAACTAAGCACGTTGGAGGAGTTTGGGGATACGGTCAGTACAACTATCATTCTTTTACAAAACAGACGGAAACGATCGTAGGAACCTGGGCCACCTGAGGCGTGATGGGAGAGGGCTGGAACCCGTACAACTGCACTCAACAGATCAACGACCCCCACCTCAGCCCCGACTGAGCGCTTAACTTTGATTTTTTTTTTGCTCTGTTTTATTTGTTCTCTCTGGTTGAGTTTATTCACATTGTTCCACGTTTGTTTGTTCCGTACTTCCCTTTGTGGAAAGGGCAACCCATTTTTATGTCTGCTGTCGCTACTTGGGGGTGATAATTGGCCTGGTGTGTGAGAGCAGTGTGGGTGTTGGCGCGATCGCAGTGATACAGGCGTTGTCTTTGGCGCTTGGGAGGGGGAGAGGCTGGTTGAACGGCACCCTCAACGGTCCCCCGCAGCAAGGAACGATACCTGAGGGGGTGGGGATGGGAGGTGAGGTAGGAAACAACGGGATAGGGCTCTAAAACAATGCATTTCATTAGAAGGCTTTTCTTTTCTTTGGACGCCGTGGGACCAAAGTTCCTTAACCACCCGGAAAGGACCTCTTATGGAGTACTGAGAGAGCTGGCGGTGCCTGGCAATGGGGCTTGCGTGAAAAACGCCAATGTAAATAGAGCATCTGGGGCCATAGGGGTCATTCATTTTGGGTAACTCGAGAATTAGAACACAAGGCCTGGCTTAGGACGGGTAGTGTACAGGAGTCATGTGGGGGTGTCTCTTGTTGCTGGATGTTGGTTGCGTGTGGGGGTTAGGGGCGGGGTGTTGTTGAACCTCATCTACAGTGCTTATGGCACCAGCGTTACTCCTTAATGCATTGGGCGAGCTGCCAGACACCTGTTTGGCTTCCAGCGGAAAGAGGCGGAAGTCTGAGATGAGCGAGAAGGGGTTTGTTTTGGTCCTCACTTACCTCTGTCATTGCTCTCAGCCTCTCTCTCTTGCTCGCTCCCTACTTAATATCACAAACTTATTCCGACAAGTCTCGGTGGAGCAATTATGTTTTCCATGCATGTGTTAAAAACTTGTCAATCGACTTTGGAACTGCGGGCATATGTCGAGGCCCCCGCACCATTTGAAAGCCGAGCATCCAATGTTGACAGGCAAAGTGTTTTCCAGTCCACTGTTTGCCCCAGGGCATCGTGGGAATTATTTTGTACAGTTAGTTAGTCTTTTGGTTCTGGCAGAGCTTGTTTGATGTTACAAGTCCTTGCATCAGTGTCCAAAGGGCAAAAAAAAGGCTGATGACATCACAGGTTGGTAGTTGAAAGTCCTTGCTGCTTGTGGGCTCCAAAGGCAGGCGAGGCTGGAGGGAGTGCACTCCCATCAAAACGTCTGACAAATGCCGAAAAACGCCAAGGCATATAATATTTAGACGTTAACAAGAGGTACTTTTGCAGCCTGCTCTCTTGTCTTTGTCTTGTCTGAGCCCTCCAGATTTGGCTGGGAGAGTTGCTGCTAAATGGTGTTGCGGATTGAGGGGTGGTTTGCGAAGCCACACCCGTACTGGGTGGATCAGGACAGGTGTGCAGGCTGCGTACCGGTTACACACGGATTGGTCTAACAAGCAACAGGTAAAACCCACATCCCCACACTCACCGGAGAGGAGCCCTTGTCATGACATGCTGTCCATCTGCCCCAGGGCTTGTCCCACCTCGCCCGCTCTCTACAATAACCTGGTATCTTCTCAACCCCATCATGTGTCTCCGTGCCGGAGGGTCCTGAAAACGCTACTCCAGTGGACACCTGTGGCAGTCGAAACTTGCCACAGGTGTCATTGTTGGTATTTGCAAAAGCCATTGAGAAAAAGATCAGGCCTCTAGTATCATATTCTAAGTTACAATCACATCGTCCTTTTGCATCATGGTTTTGGTCTGAAAATACATTTATTGCATTTATTATCAAATAAATATTTATCCTCGGTATCAACATTGGTGTTTTTCGCAAAAATGTCATGCGTTTTATGAATTGAATCCTCAGTTTGACACAAGCTTTCTGGTAATATGAAAGATTAAAGCTTGATAGCCTTCCTATTATGCAGCTTTGTCATGTTGAGGTTATTAAGGGTTTAGAGCAGCTCAACACCTTGAGACATGAGAGACAACCTTTTTTTTTTTTTGTGCGTCGTTAAAGCTGCTGTGACTGATATCGTTCCGGTTAAACCTGAATGAAGTTATTCCTCGGTGATGTATGTGGAGTCTGGCGGCTGTGATTTACCGTCTTTACAGCAAAATCGGCGCGTATACGTGGGTAAAGCTGCTAAAAAAAAGCGATTAACACTGTTCCCGTCACCTGTGAACGAGTATGCCTTTCTTTTTTTTCTGGTGTGTCACATTCGAAGTCAAGAGCACGCCGGAAAAGGGGGGCGTAATGGTTCCCGTGTGATTGGGAAAAAAAAACCAAGTAAAAGCAGCATGGAGAGTCCATGACGCACCCGCGCATCGGCCCGATGCACAAAGCACGCGCCTCGGGGCCGGACCTTCAGCAGCGGGGAGCGGCGCCGCTCTTCAGGTATTTCATGCATCGGAAAAGAGGTATAATACCCTTTGACACCCTTTGACACCCAGCCACGATCATTTTGGCCCCATTTCCAGACGTTGGTGTGTAAATGGACGTGAATATACATGTATCATTCGATCAGTTCATATCCGACTTAGAATCCCAAATAAAAATCTGAAGTTATTTTTTTTTCCACATGGGGGACAATGAAAAGGTATGTGGGAGTATCTGACCACTCTGCCCCTTGCACATGGAGCGGCGAACCCCCAAGAACCCCCAATCACTGGAAACATGGCACGCCCCTTTTCCAACGCATTTGTGACGTCGAACGTAACACACCAGAAAAAATAGAAAGGCATACTCGTTCACCGCCAATTAAGGTGTCAATCGCCTATTTAAAAAAAAAAGCTGCATATGCACATATACTGTAAAAACAGTATGAGAGACACAACCAGAAGTGAGTTACTGAGAGAAAATTGCCTTAAGCCTCCCGTTGCATCTGCGGAGGGAGGTTGCAAGCACAAAGTCAAGCTAAACTTGGTTTAAAGCAACATATTTCACCTCATGAGGAGGTTCTCACTTCAGCCGTTATCACCGGCAATAAATACTCCTCTCCTGCTCGGCTCCCGATTACGGCAGTTGCAAATAGACAGATTTACGACTGGGGAGAAAAAAAAAAAAAAAAGGTTTTTGTTGAGAAGTGAAAAACAGATCTTTCTGGCACCTCATTCGCATCCGAGACAATAACTGTGTTTTAGTTATTCATAATTTGCAACTGTTTTGCTGGCTGAAGCCTTTAAAAAATGAATCTCAGAATCTCAAATTGCTAGTGGCGAAGACGAGGTAAACAATTGCTTATGAAATTGAGCCATTTATGAGAAACAACCAATTACACCAAATGGCCGTTCCATTACGCTCGAGTGAAGGCCACATAATTTCCAGAAATTAACTAACACAAGATCTGTATTCTGCGAAGCATTAAACTTTGAATATTTAGTTGCCTTTCATGTTTCAACCGCAGCATCCACAATATGACGCAAATATTTTAAGGCAGCTGTGTAATTGATCACCTTGTCATCTGAATCATAAGGTAATAATTAGATAATAATTTCATAATTTGATGTCGGCGTACGGGGCAGTGAGCCGCTTGGGACCCTCCTGTATTTCCATTAAAATCAGCTTAGAAAGCCTGTTTTTTGTTTGTGCAAAACCACCTGCAGTTGCTTTCTCCCTAGATAAAATGTCTTCAGGCGAACCAAGGAGACGTACTGTATTAGCTGTGGAGGAGTGATCTTCGATAAAATGAGAATGCGATGAATCAAATGCGAGTCCAATCGTCAGCTTTTGTGCTCATGTAAAAGTCGGGTATTGGTCTAGCTCCCAGCGAGGAATTGACAGCATTTACCCCAACACACAGGTGCAACTCTGTGCTTGTTCTTCAACACTGCCCACGGTTCACCACGTGGATATTCTTCACATAGCTAATTGCCCGGTGCTCAGGGGGGACACAAAACAAACTCTGCTCTGGTTAACCTGAGCTGTGATTTCACATTTTCTTCTCAGGTCTAAACATTCAACCCCCTTGCAACTGCATTCGAGCACAGTGAGAAGATGTTTCCCCAAAAACCATGGGAACCAACATTTCAATAAGGCTTCCTTACCGCGGTCAAGCGCTGTTTACAGCCGGATGCCTCCCGCAGGGACCGTGAGCAGCGAAGGAGCTCAAACCAGGTGAATCGTTTGGTTTTCCCCGGTTTTTCTCACATTCTGCCCCTTCAGCTGGCGTAGACTGTATCCCTGTCCCCATTAGAGGGCGTGTTCCTTTATTTTAAAACCTTATCAATCTCACTGTCGCTGTCACCCCATGTGCAGCCAGCACCACTAAGGGACGAATTCGCAAAAGGATAGCTCGGCTTTTTGCGGCCGGTAAATCCGTGCAAATAACGCAAAAAGCAAGCGTCTGATTCCCAACCAGCAAAGGGTGAAATGCACCCCCTAACTGCACTGCCATGCAAACAGTGTCTCGGTGCCCCGGTGCTATTTGCACGTATTTAAATGATGAATTATTCATACATTTGGAGCAAAATTGGCCCTTTTCTATGCAAATGAGCCTGGTTGCAAAATAAACCCAATTCAAAACCACTGGCCCTAATAGCCACACACTACTGCAGAGAGCTGGTAGTCCCTGAAAAGAAAAAAGGCAGCGCTTTCAGTGCCTCCGCCCCGCACGCCATCACCTGTCAACATTGGATTTGAAAATAATGGCAACTGTCCGACAATCGACGCACAAAATAATGGTGCTATTGGAGGCAGAAATCTATTCTTTGCGAACTTGCCCAAAAAGGCGGTTGCACAGTTGGGTTTGCAATTATGGTATAAAATGAACTAGCAGCGTGAACTCCACCACGCTGGCAATGGAGACCTGCGGTGCACTCAGTTGAGCGTGTCGCCAGCTCATTAATGGCGCCTGACTCCCGTGACTCCGGGCTGCTGCCGAGTGGATCCTCTCTCACCAAGTCAACAGGAGTCAATGTGATTCCTACTATTTTGGTGAACAGGCACCTCGGCACCCTTCAGGCGCCATTGCACACTTCCACACAATTGCACATTTAAGCAGTTACCCGTTCGTTAACAGGTAAGCGCACAACTGTAATGCATTGGATACACCAGCATACTTTCAAAAGACATGATCATGCTTTTAAAATACTTTTATTTTTTCTCCATCCCAGTAGTGCACACAATGCAACATTTTGGGAAGGACAGAAAATCACAGGGGATTCTAGCACATCTTATAGGAGCCGAGACTTAGGACTGATAATATCAAAACCAACCTGATAATCTCCCAAAAGGTCACAAGGGTTTCTGACCGCCACAAATCAACCGAATGCCAGTGACAGGAGCTCGCTCTTCACTGCACTCAAGACAAGAGGTTTCCATACGCTTCTCTTCAGAGCTCGAAGAGTTGTCTGGGACTCGAAAAATCCTTGATTAAGTAATTTGGCGTGTAATAGGTTTAAGACGGACAGAGCAAACTCACAAGCTTTGTTTGTTGTCCTTGCTGATTTTCAAGCAGCCGGGCCATGAATTGAAACTGGTGTTTTGACATGAGCACCGGCTACGAGAACATGACACGGAATGCGAGGGTTTCCATGAAGTGGTTCATCCAAGTGATTCTGGGCAGTTTGCAGTTAGATCGAGGAGCTGGGGAGTTCAGGGTCTTACTGGCAGCTTGTGTTCGACCTATTCCCCAGTTGTGAAAAAGGAGAAGATACACGGAATTATGTATGACACGAATGGAGGCGTCTTTTTTTTTTTTCGTGAGGGATCTGCGACACAATGGGGCCGTGCCCATGCCTGGTTCTGGGGTACCGTGTTGTAGGCTGCCGACCGTACATTCTCAAACACAACGGTAGCCTCAGGCGCTGAAATCAACCTCTCACTGAAAGTAGAGGTTGGTTTCACAAAATCCACCCGAATTGCGCTAACCGAGAACTGACGACTAACGGCAACTTTGGAATAAGCCGACGAAATAATCCGTCCAGAGGTGCCGAGCTTACCTCAGCGGTGCTTTACTTACCATCAGGCCCGGAGTTTATTCACTGCGTTCTCAGGGGACGGATCTCGCGACGAACAATCTGTACTTACCGGCGGAATGCACTTCTTCTGCGAGAGGCGACGTACTATTATTGGAAGTGAAGCACTCACACCCAGGAAGCAGAAAATGAAGGGCAATATATGTCTATTTTTACACAAGAAAAGTGACGTCATTTCATCCCCCGACGGTCAAAGCCGGACCCACAGCGCGGAGACGAGGGAGGCTGAAGAGCGAGAGAGCGAGAGCGAGGAGGAGAGAGGGAGGAAGGGGTTTCGGGTTCATGGCAGGGGCCGTTCCACGGGTGTCTGGCAGCTGGCCGAGAGGCGGCGTTTGGGGGCGCGGGGTACATCGGGGGTTTTGCAACACAAACCTCCTCGGAGCGTTGAGCTACGCTACCTCCCTAAGTTAGTAAGGGCTTGGTGGTGACAAAAGGGTGGGTGGGTGGGGGGGGGGGGGGGGGCGCAAAAGTGCAGGCATCAAATGGTAAAGGGGTCGGGAGAGAGAGAAGGTGGGGGGGTGGTGTTCTACAGTTGCTTGGCCGAGAGTGTTACGGGGGTTGAAGGGTAAACGAAATCGGTTAGTACTTTAGTAAGTCAGGGGAAGTCAGACACAAAAATGGTTGTTAGTACAGTTACAACAAAGGTTTGATTTCAAACAGTCGATTAGTAACAATTGTTTTAGTAAAATTGTTGAGTAGTAGTAGTAGTAGTAGTAGTAGTAGTAGTGGTGGTGGTGGTATTTGGAGAGGATTCTTTAAAAGTCCTCTGCAATTTGATTTGCTCAAACCAGATCCAGAGTTGGACTGAATGCGAGTTATTTCATGTGAAAGTGGACTTGTTAAGTTAAGAATGAAACAAACAAACAAAAAAAGAGCCATACAAGGTAAGAGGGTGACACACCGTACAAGCCATGCACTTAAAGTGAACGAAAAATGGGGAATGGGAGGGAAATTCCGGTGAACAGTGCAACGACCACACTTGCAAACAAACAAACAAACCAAACATTCTGACGGGATCCGGAAGATGGTTTCGGGTAAACCCAGCCGTGGTTGCAGATAAATGGCAAAACCAGACAAAATGAGGGACTGAGGGGGTAGTTATCCCAGGGCCAGGATTTCATTGGGCACGGAAATGCGATGAAAACGAGGGGACCGTCCAGACACACACGTGCAAAATAGCGGGTGCGCGCTCCGGGCTGATGACGTTGTCGAGTGGTTGTTCGGACCAATGCCGGCATGCCAACAGGTTGCAAACTGGGTGTGGCAACTGGATGCTTCATATGGCAGGGATGACTCAATGGAGTGGAATCGATGTCAACCATCAATGGCGATGAGAGGGTTTTTTAAAGAATTGGGGAATCTCAGAGACTAAGGAGCGCTTGTTTGTCTGTGGTGAGTAGAACATCCCTCCCTCCCCCCCCACACACACACACACACACGCTCAAAAATACCGCTTTACGGGTCAAAATGGAGATATAGCGCTAGCCGCGGTTTGCGCAGTCACATTAGAGTGGTCAGATTCGTCGCCATGCCAACAATCCTCTATTCACCCATAAAATGAAACGCTCTCTCGCCTCTGTAATTTGTTCCCCTTTTTTTCCCAATTTAATTTTTCTCGGCCGCGAAAGATCGAGGTCATTATTCGTCTTAATGAAGTTGTGTAAAAGAATTTCACACTAGGTAAGTGAAATAAAATGAAAACAAGTCAAAATAACAAGGGTGTGGCTAATGTGTTTTATGGCCATATCCATAATATTAGGACCACTGATATATGTATGTATATATGTTAGCCATGATATATACATATACATATATGCTTAATACAAACTTTTTTTTTGTTTTTAAATCAAGAACAACAAAAGAAAAATCAAGGGGGGGGGGATTCCATGCAAGGGGTGAGGCCAATAAACTAAGAAGTAGAGAGTTAGTGTTAGTGTTAATGTGGGGTCGATCGCACACAGAAGAAACATTCCCAGAGATACACAGTTATCCGCAGGTTCAGTGACAGGAAGTAAGGACGGTACACGCCTGCAATGTGTATTACCTTTTTTTTTTTTTTTTTTTTTTTTTTTTAACATAACACAAAATAATACATCTTCAACATATATCCAGACCAAAATGAGGCGGAGCTAATGCTGTCGGACAACTTGACAGCGCCACATGCTTCCACGCACTTATGGGCCGGCCTTTTTAAGCGGCCAATTCCTTCTGTCCTTGCTGCCTGCTGGCTTGCTACGCTCCCTCCACCTGTTGGGCTCCACTCTTCTACCCGGTTGCGGGGGATTCAGGCTCATCACTCCTATCTTTCCAGCTCATTAAGTATGTATATATTTACTGTATATACCTCGCCGGGAGTGATGGGCACTAGAGCCCAAACACCCAAACTCAAACAGAGCAAGATATAGATCATTTTCAAGAGTTTCGTCAGAAATTAAAGTTCTTGTACACGCACGAGTGGGTTATTTCAGGTATCTAGGGTGATCTATCTTAGGAAAAACAATTATTTTATTAGTAAATAAAGCATATATTTTCTTGTGTTACAAGCTGTCACCGGAGTTGCCGCCTGTTCCTCTGATGCAGTCTCTGCTGTGTGCGCTCTCTTAAAAGGGTTCAATAAAGAAAAGATACTGGAGGGTAAGGGGTAAAGAGGGATAAAATAAAATAAAACAATATTCTTTATGACACAATGTTTGTTTTCTTCTCATAGTGATTCTTTATTTCTTCATACGGATAGTTTGAAAATAAGCTTAACAAAAGTAAACAAAGGTTTAATAAAAAAAGACTTACTTTCTTATTCAGCAGCCGACCTCTTGATTGAAAAAGTATATATATATAAATCGCTCAAATTATTTTGACGGTGGTCAGGGGGGTGTTTGATGGTATAAAAAAGCTGAACATATAAAGCGAGGGCTAAAAAAATAAAGACATCGAGAGGTGGAGTTGAGTTTCAGCTACCTTGGAATTGATGGCAGATTGAAATTAAAGCAAAGAGAATAGAGAGGGAACGGAAAACCCAGGGCAAACCAAAGTATAAGACAATTAGAATGATATCTACCATATAATGCAGTTTGTTTACCATAGCGTGTCCAATGCCTGCGTGCTTCGGGAGAAAAACAGGGGGAGGAAAAAGAAAAAAATAATAATAATGACAAACCGTAAAAATCAATAAAATACACCTCAACTCCCAAAAAGAGGAAAGAAAAATATAAAAAATATATATAATTATTGTTTCTGCAAAAAAAAAAATCTCCTGGATCGATAGGAAAAAATAACTAAAAAAACATATATATTAACTAATGACTTAATATAATTTTTATTTCTTTTTTTTTCCCCCACGTCGTTATTTTATATTGAATCATCCAAATAAAGAAATAAAGAAAGGAATCCTATAACGTGATTTTTGCATCAAAGGGTCTTCCGAAAAAAAAATGAAAAAAAATTTAAAATAATTGAGAAATTGAATAAACAAAACTATTCATTGGTTAGTATGTAAGTTGCAAGTTAAGTATAGAAAACAACGGATGGTTCACATTCCGTGAATGAGTGTTAGTCATTTGAATTAAATTAATTCCAAAAGGTAACGGAAATAATACTAATCCAAAAAAATTAAAACAAATTAAAATAAAAATTCCATAAACGGGATCATTCAAAATCGAGGAAGTCAGAAGCTTGTTAGTAAAAGAGACAAGAGTTAGAAAAACAACTTCCACAGAGGAGGAGGGGGGAGGGGGGAGCTCATGGCAGTTTTCAAAGAGGGTGTGGTTGTGATTTTTTTTAGTAAAAAGATGGGGAGGGAAGCACAACAATATAAGTATTCACTCTAAGAGGCTAAACTGCGGAGGGGGAGGAGGGGGGGGTGGGGGTGGAGGTGGCGGTGGAGGTGTTTGGGCGTTGAGGCCGGCGCTGCTCATTCGAGGGGGGGCCATGGCTAATTTGGCTGGACGAGGAGGAGTGCGAATCCCTCCCCTCAACCTCTTCCACTCAAGACCCCTCCTTGTCCCATAAACTAGGGTGTGTGCAGCTAAGAGGAAACTTCCCACAATGCAACGGGGGGGCAGAGGCTCTACCTGTTGGGAGAAGACAAAAAAACAAAAACGTAAAGAAAATAGGTCACGGACGTGTCTGTTTTAGTTGTTTTTTTTGTTAGAGGTGTGTATAAGAAAAACAATTTCAAGCGTTTCATTTGAGAGCGTAGGGGGGGGGGGGGTGAGGGTTGAGAGGGGAGAAAGAATGATGCGGGGAGGAAGCGACGGCGGGGGGCGCTCGGCCCGGTGCTGGGATGTGTGCATCCTGGAAGAAAAGGGGTATTTAGCAGAGAGTGCAGCCATTTGATCGAGACAGGTTGAAAGAAAGAGAGAAAGAAACAAACAAAAGGGAAAAGCGGCGTCGCCGATGCCCACGGCCCCTGAGGAGGAAAATAAAGACGCGTCAAACGTTAAGAAAATGAAATCCGGTGATGAAATTCCGTCCCCTCCCCCTGACCTGCGCCGTACGATTCGTGGGTTAAAGTCAACTTTTTTTTTTTTTTTTTTTGCTGAACTTGCCAAAAGGATGAGACTTCTCTCGGTATGCGGAACTTCCACGGCTTCTCGGCCAGAACAATGGCGTCCATCAGGGGCCGTCGTTGGGGGCGGGCGTCCGGGGCTTCAGCCGCGTATGTTTTATGGATGGCCCCCCCCATCTAGAATGGCCCCGGATCCTCGAAAGTTGTACAAAAATAAGAACGATAATGAATAGCCCCGGATCAATTCATCTGTCATTCTGATCGTGCATTAAAGCCCTCGAAAATAATATAATTAATACAATATGCAGTACAGTATGCTGCATACAGTACAGTAAGGCAGAGGGGCCTGTGTGAGAGTCTCAGTGCTTTTATCACGGTTCTGGGTTACTGCATACTGTACTGCATACTGTATCACTGTTCTGGGTTACTGCATACTGTACTGCATACTGTACTGTATACTGTATCACTGTTCTGGGTTACTGCAGACTGTACTGCATACTGTATTACTGTTCTGGGTTACTGCATACTGTATTGCATACTGTATCACTGTTCTGGGTTACTGCATACTGTACTGCATACTGTACTGTATACTGTATCACTGTTCTGGGTTACTGCAGACTGTACTGCATACTGTATTACTGTTCTGGGTTACTGCATACTGTATTGCATACTGTATCACTGTTCTGGGTTACTGCATACTGTACTGCATACTGTATCACTTTACTGTGTAACTCCATACTGCCCTTTATTGTTGTTCTGTTCAGTGTTACTGTATTGCTCTGTCTGTGTACTGTTGTATACTGTACTGTATATCTCCATACACACTTTATTCACGTGCACTTTGCTGCACATATCTGTATATACAAATAACCTATCCCATATACAGAACTCTATTCCCTTTACTTCTATTTTGTTCCCCCTCTCTGTATTACCTTTTGAGTCTTATTTTATCTTTATTTATATCATTCTATTGACTAAGGTGACATTACGTTTGAGGATTCAGTTAGTTTCAGTTAGTTCCCAGGTATGAATTAGGTTAGCTATTATGTTCGGTTTAGTACCTATTGTGCATAATCTCCGGGTGCGTTGCAAAGACATTTCACTGCATATATGTATGAACGTATGTTTATGTATGTGACGAATAAACCTCTTGAATTGAAACAAATTGATATCATTGATCAAAAACGCAAGTGGGGAGCTCCGCTGCATAAACGGTCCGTCCATCGGGCATAGTTGCGCAGGGAACAAGGGAATAAGGGCCCCGCGCATTGGGAGGCCTCGTAAATTTGTGTGGATCTTCATTTTCAATAAGATGTGTTCACAGCGATCAGCGCTGTGCGTCACTCACACCTGACGATCCCTAACATCCTCTCAGACAAATGAGACATTTGCAATGAAAACGAGGCATTCGATGAGAAACAACCCTATCCTATTGCGGCGGGCGGGACGCCACTCCGCCTCTGCCAATTTGCGCCCCTTTCTCCGATCAAACACACAAACAAACAAACACACAAACCAAAGTAATAATAAAAAATAAATAATAATAATCGGTGTGCTTTTATTTCAGATCCTGCGTTTATCTTCGTCAGTTTTCTCACCCGCGAAAAACAATCCCCGGTGCGACCCGTGCCGCGCTGCCCTTCCGTCCGCTTGGGCTGAGCCCCTGACGTCTCTGGATCGGCCACGATATTGGAGTGATGTGGTTCTTCTGGCCCACCCACTGTTTTGCGGACACATTAGAGAGCTGTCATGGCCGCCCTTCCGCCACCCTACTCTGTCTAATGACTACTGTTAACCCAATAATTAAGGAAGTACATTTCGCGGGTGGGTGTATATTTGCATATGGACAGAATATACCAATATACACCCACCTGCCTGACCAGCGCGGTTTCCAGGGTCTTCCTCCGCAGACAGAAACAAACGGTCGATGAAGTATTTCCTTTGTGAATAATTCAATGGAAAAGTAAACAATAGAATCCCCGGAGGCGGAACAACTTCAGGTTCAGAAGGTGGAAGCCCCGGCATGTTTTTTTTTTTGCTCCACCAATTCCACTCAAGCCATCTCCGGGTTGTTTCCGACGGGCAAAAACCCAGACGGCGGGGGAGGGGCACTATACCCGCCGGGTACGAGCGCGAAAACGATCGATCGGGCGGTTGGCGGAGCCGACATCACGGCGGTCGTATTCTTCATCTGGAGGTCGCTGGCTATCATGGAGGCGGAGGGAGGGAGGGGCAGAGCTAACGACGTGTACCGGCCGTTGTTATATGGGGTTGAACTGGATGACTTCCGGGGGCCTTGGGGGCGGCGGCGGTGTGCCGCCGACCAAGACCGAGCGCCCCTGCCGCTGTTGGCTCGGCATCCGCGTCGCCGGCGCCCAAATTCCCCCCGCCGCCGCCACCACCACCGCCCCTCACCGGGGGGGGGGGGGGGGGGAATTTGGGCGACGCCCGCACCTGCCAAAGTGTCTCCTGCACGGGAAGCACCGACTCCGGGAACGGGAACGCGGAGCCAACAGCGGCCCCGGTGGTCAGGAATGGACGGCAAAAACAACTCTCCAACCAGTGGGGGGGTCGTGCAAACTGTTTCCGAACTGTTGAGTGGTTTGGTTGTTTTGTTTTACTTCTGGCTCCGAGAGGTTTTTTTGTTTTGTTTTTTTTTTGCTTGAAAGGCCCAGCTCCGCCTTCAGCACGCCGGACATCTCTCACCTCCGCCGTGCCGCGCTGCCCTCCACGCACACACCGAAGCCAATGCCTGTGGAGTGACAGACCGCCCCCCCGGCTCCCTGCTCCTCCGTAATTGATCCACGTGGGAAAACGGAGCCGCACCCGGCGATGTTTGCCGATGGAGAATGAAGTTCCAAGTCATGTCAACAACCCCGACGAACGACTTGCACGCGCTGCATCTGTGTGCAGGGCTCCCTGTGCTATAAGGCCCTTCATAAATAATGAATAGAGTAAAGGCGGTGGGCCGGCGGGAGGCGGGTTCGGGGGCGGGCGGGGGCTTCCAGGTCTTGGCGTGGCTCTAGCAGCTTTAGTTTCGTGGCCCTAGCTCGGTTAGAGCGGGGAGGGCGGAGGGGGGGGGTTTCTGTGGGGGCGGGGGCGGGGGGCCACAAAGCTCTTTGTCAACACGCGCTGACAAAGGGGCAACACAAAAGCCTCCGCTATCAAGCGCCGATCTTTACGCACCATGTCACCGCGGACATTACTGAACTCTGGCTTCCGGCAAATAAGCTCGATAAATATTTAACGACAAGCTGTGAAAATGATCAATGGCTCCGTGCGGCGGGGCCCGGGTCCCTCGGCCTCCGATAGATTCATCACTGTAACTGCGGAAGGAGGCGAGACTGATGACTCCTCCACCGCCCCTCCCCGGCGCGTCCAATTTGCCCGTTTAAAAGCTGCGGCGCTCACGCCGGAGCGGGGGCCCGGCGCGGGAATGCGGGAGGTGTGAGCGCTGGCTCATCACTGCGTCCGCGAGAGAACTCCCCGAGTGACCAATCGAAGGGGGGGGGGGGCGATTGAAACACAAAATCCGGGTGGCGGGCGACACGGCCGAAGGCAACCGTCTCGCGCGGCACAAGTGTTTTGGGTGAGCTCGGTCGCTCCAGACTGTTGTGGCTGCCGTGGCCAAAGCCCACACCTGCTCGCTCGTCACGCCCACGTTGGTCATTGTTTCTCAAATATTTCTCGCATGTAAATATCCCACTGCAGCACTAGCAGTCATCCCCAAAAAAGGTGGCCGTGATGTATTTGTATGTATGAGGTACTGATATCCACGGTGGTATCCATGTCAATACATTGGAGTATTTGATGAATCTCAGGCGTGAGCGACAAAAAGGCGACAGGGGGTGTGTGTGTGTCTATCGGTGTAAGTTAAAAAATAAATAAATAAATAAATATTTTAAAAAAAACCTCCTTTGTGTGTTTGTTCATCTGTTAGCTCCCCGGCGCGCTGACACGCAATCGGGAGCGGACACTTTTGTATGCGCGTCGTGTCGAGGAGTGAGCGCCGGGCTCCAAATTTGCGCGCCCGGATAATACGCAGACACTTTAGGCGTGACCTCGGCAGAACGGAGTGGATCTACACACAAATTCAAAATGGCTCTTTCAGGTACATTTGGTTCTGCCGTCATTCCAATCATTCCAAATTCACTCCGGCAAACCCCCTCCGATCTCTCTCTCTCCCCCTCCCACTCTCTCTCTCCCTCTCTCCTACTCACTCAGTGTCTCTCTCTCTCTCTCTCTCTCTCTCTCTACCCTCCGCCATTCCGCGAGTCTGCCTCCAAGAAATGAAAACTGGCAGACGGGCTTGAGGTGCAAATATAAACGTCACCACAATTATTCCGGGGACGAAACCCCTGCAAATAAACAGTTTGTGCGCGCTTGCCGTGCGGGGGCGCGTGCGCATGGAAGCGGCGAGAAAAGATGCCTTGTCTTTCGTAACGGAGACCATCCATTATTCTCCCTCCCTCTCTCTCTCGCTCTCTCTCTCTCTCTCTCTTTGGGTGCCTTCCTCCCGCATCTCTATCATTGCTGCATCTCTCCCTCTTCCCCCTCCGTCCCCGTATACATATATACGTATATATATATATTGGGGTTCGGTGGGAGACATAGACATCTTGGCTTTTACTCGAAAAAGAGTGCCCTTTAGGTGCCCCTACGGGAGAGGAAGCGGTGTAAAGTGCCCTCGAGAGACACTGGGTGGTGCCCTCACCAGGCTCCCAGATATTATGCCGCTGTCCGTTGTCAGCTCCTGATGGAGCCACTCCACGGATCACAATCACGACGGCCGGCTTGGGTTCAGGGGTTACCGTTCACATTCATGGGTTGATGTCATCGAATTACGTCTTCGGCCGTCCCCTTTTAAAAAGCTGTGCGACGTGCCATCGACCTCGCCCCGACAGCGGCTCAACTCAAGACCACGTCGATTCCGAACGCGTCCCCCCACCTGTAAAGCGGCGGAACGCCGTCGTTCTTTCCCCCCCCGTTTAATCTCCCCTTCTCCATCCCGTACGTCCGCCGGGGGAGCGACTGGATCGGGGCAACGAGGGAGTTAACGCGGCTCCGAGGCTGCCGCGGACGGCGCGGAAGATTCATGACCAAACAGGGGCGCCCGACACTGTTGCTAAGTGACAAATTGCTGCCGAGAGAGAGAGAGAGAGGGGGGGGGGGGGGGGGTGCAGAGAATGAGGGATGAAGGCAGAATTGATTTGGTCAATCTTCAGATTTTGGCCCCGGCCGACTCGCTCTTCTCGCTCGTGGGGGGGGGGGGGGGGGATGCTAAGGGGGGCGGAGAGAAAGGGGGGGGGGTAATTGCCGAGCCCGGCGTTGATTGGTGCCGTCCCGCCTTTAGCACGTGAAATAAACGAAGGCTTTTTGATTTCGGCGGCGGGGCGTCCGCACCGAGAGGGTCATTGTCTAATCTCGTTTCGAAATAATTTGCGTATTTCGCAGGGAGGAACCCAGGTGCACAATTTACATAGCAGGGCTGCGGCCCACCGTTCCGGAATTTGTTTGGCGACGATTATTTCCTTCCATGAAGGCTCCAAGTTGACGCTGTTCGTACCCGCTGCGCCTGAGTTGAATTCCCGCTACTGAGAGTCTCCTTCCCAGGCTCCGCGCACTGGATATTGTATCGCGCATCCCATGATGCAAGATCCCAAGCACACGTTGTGGAATTTGAGGTAATATTTGCGGATGGGGTGTAGACGGTGGGAGCCGTAAGGGCTCGCAGTGTGGAGCCATCGAGTCGCAAGCCCCTGTTTTTATTCCGCGCCGCGAATCCCGTTTCCCGACGAACGCGTGTGATCGTTTCAGGATCATTTGCACGGCATTCAATTTAAACGGCTCAGCGGGAAGAAAATCACAAATAAAAAAAATATATATATATATATATTTATATATGAACCTCAATTACAAATAGAGTCGTCCGAGTGGAGCGGATTACATGTCCCGGCATAACCTTCCCAGAGCGGGGGTCCGGTGGCAGATCAGACCCCTGGGGTTGTTTGGGGGGTGGGGGGCAACCAATGTGGCAAATGTGTTTAATCCTCTCCCTACGCACGCGCACGCGCACACAGCAGCTTGCAGGCAGCCCGTACAGTGTTACCAGCTTTCAGCTAGCAAATGGAGGATTTTTCCTTAACCAAAACACTGCTTACAAGACACAGCGTGGCGGGAGACATGTCAGCGCGGCGCCATCAAAATTTTTTGAGGACGCGCAGGGGCGCGTAAGTTGATTAGCCCGTGTCGGCGGGGTTTCCCGGAGACTCGGCGGCGGGAGCGCGTGAAGAGTGCGCCGTCAAAGAAGCCGCTTATTAACCTGCGGCGGCTGCGCGGCGTGTGTGCGCGTCGCGAGCGTGTCGCCTTTTTCCCAATCGACCCGTTTTTAATATCCAGACGACCCTCGTGCTGTGAGTGAACGCTGCACCGCATCGCTGGCTCCATCCGCCTCTGCCTCCCCTCCCTCCCTCCCTCCCTCCCTCCAAAGGGCACTGAGGGTCAGTCTGGCCACCAGGGATGAAGTCTGCATGATGGTAGATCATCATGTCCAGGGGGAAGATGGGGGAGTGTAAGGGATAGAGGAGAGGATTGGGGGAAGAGGAGAGTAGGGAGGCCCGTCTCGCTTGTGTAAAAGCCTCAGTGTTTGCTTAAGTGTGTGTTTATGGGTATGTTTCCGTGTGTGTGTGTGTGTGTGTGTGTGTGTGTGTGTGTGTGTGTGTGTGTGTGTGTGCACGGTTGGCGAGCATCTCACTGATGAGAGGTCACGCCAAGTGTCCTTGCCTGCCTATCACACACACACACACACACACGCACGCACTTATATTTAAACACTTGCAGTCCCACCGACCGCCACTACGGGGAGCTCTGAGCCTTTGCTGTGTGATCTGCCTCTTCCCTCCACCCTGACACTCACACGCTCTCTGCTCTCGGTGTGATTCTCTCTCTCTCTCTCTCTCTCTCTCTCTCTCTCTCTCTCTCTCTCTCTCCCTCCCTCTATTTTGGCAGAGAGTCCCTATCACCCCACCTAATTCTGTCTGCTTCATTTTACCCCGTACAAAGCCGACAAATTTATAGGTTTTGGGGGGAGGGCTGGCGAATGGAACACACACACAAAACACAAATGTGCACACACTCACACACACACACACACACACACACACACACACACACACACACACACATTCATAAATGCACACACACACACACACACACACACACACACACACACACACAAACACACACACACACAAGCACGGCAGTGGAGCTGAGATGGGATTTATGGGCTGGACTTCTTTTGCCTTTCTGCTCATTGTTGCTGCAGCAGATATGCATTACATCCCAAAATGCTATTAAGGCCAATTGATGGCGACCAGAGCTGCAAAACAGCAGAGCAGGAGCCTTGGTGGGACGCGGACGGTCGGACTCCTGGCTATTTACAGTGCGCAGCCTCATGCCGGATCGAATGTGAATAGTGGTGGGTACAGCTATTTCAGCCCATAATAAGGCCATCAAATAGACACACACATTCCACCGGATTTCATTTGCATTGAGCAAAGAGCAATTAAGATGAAATCTTCACTTGTAGAAACCAAACCCATTGGGATCCTCGCTCTCATCGCTGATCGGAGGAGTCGGTCGTAAATAGGGTGGGGAGAAAAAGACGTGTCGAAAAGTGTACGTGCGCGCGTGCGTGTCTGTGTGTGTGTGTGTGTGTGTGTGTGTGTGTGTGTGTGTGTGTGTGTGTGTGTGTGTGTGTGTGTGTGTGTGTGTGTGTGTGTGTGTGTGTGTGCGTGCGTGCGTGCATGCGTGCGTGTGTGTGTGTGCGCACTAGCCGGGTCAAAGCCATCGTTACCGCCGGCAACGCCCGTGCTTGTCTCGACCGGCGTAAACCTAGACGGCTCCTCAACGCGTGGGGGCCGCCCGGCTGCTCAACGCAGTGGAGTAACCCGCTGACTGAACTGATTTAACCGTTAAATAAAAAAGGCCCAAACACCACACACACACCCCGCGGCCATTGGATTGGGCTGACGTGGGATTTGTGGACAGTGAGCTGAGAGCGAAGGCGCTGGCACGGCTTCCATAGATGGCTTGGACTGAGAGGCCATGATGATGTCAGAGCCGTTCCGCGAGCCAATGGCGCTTGAGCGCCGGCCGCCGGGTTTTGCTGTATTTACTCCGCAACTTCCACTGATTTCACCTTGTCGGTCCGCCAAAAGCTGTTTCCGAACAAATTTCATGCTAGAAATAAGCAATCCCGTGGCTGAGTCTTCACTCATATAAGATGTACACGGCCTCGTTTGAAAGTTAGTTCCGACTTTGGTTGCCGTTCTCCAAGCTCGTGTGAGACACGGACACCGCGACGCGCTGGGACTCTCGGGCGCAGGGATTTTTATTTTTTTTTTCCCGTGTAAACGTCGGAAAACAAAATAAAATAAAATAAAATACAATTATATTAAATAATTTAATAAAACAATAAAAAAAACCACCTGCAATAAAAACACTTTTTACTGGTTTATTTTGGAGAAACACGCAGCGGATCGCACACCACAGCCGACATTCTATCTAACGCATACTTAATCATGTTTTTGGAAAGAAACACAGCAGAATTATTTTCTAAAAACTTACATTTCCACCATCTGCAGTTTATTCACAGACAGTTGGTATTAATCGCTCTGTTTTTGAAATGTATCTGTGTCGAGTTACTCAACATGAGTTACTGTGACGTACGAAGAGTACGAAAATCCGAACGGGCTGTTTCAGGGCATGTTTTCTGATAAAGGCTGCCCACAAAAACACCGACTTGAGTCGTCTTATTTGACAGTTTGTCGGGGTAGGCCTATCAGAGAGAGCCAGACCGTCTGCGCACAAGCAGTGAAAAAGTGGGTTTTTCCCCACAATAGGTCCCCCTGTAATATCTCCTCTGCATAGAGAGACAGACAGCAGATCAGCATCCAGATCTGAATCAATGTTTTCATGATTATTTGGTTGCGTCGATACGTGTGTGTGTGTGTGTGTGTGCGTGTGTGCGTGTGTGTGTGTGTCACTTGCCCGGTGGTCAGTACGGCGCAGTCGGCGGAGGCGGCGCCGTCTCATACGGTTAATCTCTAAAATCGCATCGGCCTCCTAAACTCATTAAGCCGGTCTCACTCTGCTAATCACACACAACACCACGGCACAGCGCGTTTGACCCCGACCACTCGGACCAAGTGTGTGTGAGTACACGTGTGTGTATGTGCACTCGTGCATGTATTAGGCATCTGACTCTGTGTGTGTGTGTGTGTGTGTGTTTGCGTGTGAGCGTGTGCGTGTGCGTGTCACTGCGATCATTTGCCCTTTACCCCGCGGCGGGCTGAGCATATGGCCGTGCGGTATTTGCTCAGAACATCCCAGCCCATTTTCACACGTCTGACACGAGGAAATAGAAAAAAAAAAGAATCTCTCAAAAATAATTAGTTTGCTTTGTGGGTTTGCGGCCGCGAAACAGGGGAGGGCGATCCTTCGGTCGAAAGTAAAAAGGGCCTTTTTTTTTTTTGGTTGTTGTTTTTGTTCTTTTCTGCTGAGTTTGTTCTGTTGTGCTCGGGGATAAGTGTTTTTCCGCAGGTCCCGCACAAAGGAGCTGCTTTGTTTGTGGTTGTTTGAGCAGCTCGCGTCGCGGCCGCTCTGCAACAAAAGCCCCTCGCGACGGCCATTATTAGTGCTGATGAGCAATTCATTACTGTTACAATCACCCAAACACTGAGAAGAGGTAAGCAAGAGAAATTGATCAGATCTCACTACCGCTATCTGCAACCGCCAATTGAGGATGCATCCGTGCGTGTGTGAGTGAATGTGTGTGTGTTTGTGTGTGTGCGAGTGTGTGAGTGTGTGTGTGTGTGTGTGTGTGAATGCCTTTGTCAAACTCGAACACAAGGACACGCACACGCACGCACACGCACACAAACAGAGATATACATCAACGCTCACAGTCGCAAGCAGTTAAGTTGTCTCGCCTACTTTGTTTCCCCATTACCTGGGATTAAAGGTTTTTCTTACAAAAGATGTGTGTTGGGTAATTTGTGCAGAAAGGGTGTAAGTGCATTGTCGCCTCTGATAAATTCGGTCGCACTCTGTGTTGGAGTGCATTATGTGCATGCACACTGAGTAGGACGCCACCCCTGCTTGGGCATTAATAACTGCTGAAACCCGTTCCCCCCGGGGTAACCGCTTCCTGACGAGTGCCTGCAATGAAAATAATTACATTTAAACGGTAAAGACGCTCAACAAGTCAAACTTCCTGAATCAGATTGGATCAAGTTACCACCGAGTGATGTCACTGGTTGTAGGCAAGGTCAGTGACATCACGAGCCCCTGATTCGAGCCAATCAGGTTAAGCAATTGCGATGCCTGGCTGCAGAAGAGCGACGTCCGAATTTAGGGGTTTGGTCAATATTTAAATAAAAGCCAATGTGAAGCTAGTTCCCGGCTCTGATTATCACCAGCCTCTACATCTTTGACCCTCCTCTCCCCCACCCTGTGAATGAACGAGATCTGACGTAGATCTTTGGTTGTTTTCTGAAAGAAAAAAAAAAAAAAAAAGGGGGGGAAGGGCGAGGGATCAGAAGGACGCACGGCGCAGCTGCTGCGCTCGTCTCCAACCTGTCAAAGAGGAACACGGAGGATGGCAACGGCGCTCCCGATGGAGGACGGAAAGAGGAAGTGAGAGATGTGGACAGTGAAGACAGATGGAATCAAACTGGCCCCCCCCACTGTACCGTTCTGAAAGGGTCTCTCGGATGTCGTGGGTTTATTTTAGCGGTGGGTGGTGTGGCCGGTGTCGGCGGCGTGGGCTTACCTGGCGCAGGTTGCGGGTGACGCGCACGTCGTGCCAGGTGTTGTCGTTGAACTTGCCGTTGACGGGCTCCACCAGGGCCTCGAAGGCCCCCGAGCCCAGGTTGATCACCAGCCACACGGCGCCGCTCTTCAGCGACAGGTTGACGTAGTCGGCCGACTTGCCCGTGTGCAGCATCAGGCCGTTGCGCTGCAGCGTGCGGAAGGAGAGCGTGATCTCGTCCGTGCTGCTCTGGATGGGCGTCAGCGACAGGTCGTAGCAGAAGAACTCGTTGCCCTTGAAGGTGGCGACCGACTCCTCCTTGCCTGGGGAGGAGGGGAGAGCAGAGGGGCGGGGCGTGAGAAGAGACGTGCGGCAAACATGACGGCCATGCGGCTCAACGCCGCCGCGGCCACGCTCGCGGAGGATCGCAACGGACAGCCGCGGTCGTCGCAGCTCACGGTAGCTCCCCAGGGACACGGCCTCTCCCCGGTAGGGTAATCTAAACCGAGGATGCGGCGACAAAATTTGGCTCGGGCAGAGTACAAGGACTGAGCACAAGTGATACCGAGTAGCGAAACAAACGGCGACAATTGTCAATACGTTGCAGTAAAAGCGAGAGTTTTCACCAGCTCGTAGCGTTTATACAAGGGCAAGAACACGAGCGACGCTTCGACCGCCGGCGACGGCGACACCTCACTCGGCTGGCTCCGATGGCTCCACCTGCCCTGTCACTACCGACCAGCCGCTCTCTTGACACATGCCGTGATCTGAGGTGACACCCTGCCTCCTGATGTTGTCATTGCAGCCCCCCCCCCCGGCCCCCCGGCGCCCGAGCGCTACTCTGCAACTTTACACACACACACACACACACACACACACACACACACACACACACAAAACACACCTTCTTCCTCTGTGACATTTCACGTGCCAGCAGGACACAGGAATCCCACACTGGGTAATAAGGTTTAGGTCCAAAACGGTAAAAATATATGTGTGTGTGTGTGTGTGTGCGTGTGCGTGTGTGTGTGTGCGTGTGCCTGTGCGCGTGTGTTTGTGTGTGTGTGTGTGTGTGTGTGTGTGTGTGTGTGTGTCTGGTATCCCGCCTGTAAAGCAACGAATCGTCAAATCTGTTTCATCCCAAAGTTCCATTACGGCAGCATCACTCCACTCTCTCGCTGGGAATTTCCCCTGGGGGTGTTGAACCCCCGCTGGGTGGTGCCGATGAGGTGGCCGCAGATTGAAGGAGGAATCTGATGAGCTAATGAGCTGAGCGGAGCGGTGATTTCCAGGGCGATGATGATGGATGGACGAGTCTGTTTATATATATATATATATATATATATATATATATATATATATAGAGTATATATATATAGTAATCGGAAGATAGCCGGTTCGATCCCCGGCTCCTCGTGGCAGCATGCTGATGTGTCCTTGAGCAAGACACTTAACCGCCTAACTGCTCCTCGGGCGCTACTACATGGCAGCCCACTGCTCCTGCAAACGTCAGCTACTAGGATGGTAAAATGCATTTTGTTGCCTCAGTACTTCCATTCCGTGCAATGACAATTAATCAAATCCAGAAAAATATTATATATATATATATATATATATATATATATATATATACAGCATATATATGTGAGGAAATATGACCGAGGGTCATCGGAGGGTAAAGCCAGCGAGGTCTCATGAGGCGGTGGCCAAAAATGTCAAAATGGTATTTGTGTGAATATTGAAGGTGTGGTTTTCTGTGTGTGTGCATCAATGAGGAGTACCTGGAAATGAGAGAGGAAATCTTTTTTTTTTTTTTGTCAAAATATGATATCATATGAATGTTTGAGTGTGACGCCAATACGCGACATCTCCTTTACATCTAAGCTTCTATACCAGCAGCCTTTTGCAGGAAAAAAAAAAAAAAAAAAAGAAGCCTGCAAACACAATCAAGTAGTCAACGTCAGGGTAAAAGTTTGACATTGAAGTGGTTTGGCCCCTTCTCCCTGGCGGCGGCGGCGGCGGCGGCTCACCAATGCAATGAAACATTCCGCTTCAAAGCAATGACATCACCGCCTCACTGATGAAAGTGGTAAAAAAGTAAAAAAAAAAAAAGCCATTTCATCAATTGAGGAGAAATGACGGTGGGACAAATGGCACACGCCCCCCCCCCCCCCCCCCCCCCCCCCCCCCCCCCCCCCCCCCCCACCACACACACACACACACACACACACACACACACACAGCGAGACAGCCACTTTAGAAGAGCATTTTGAGCTGCAATCGGAGTTTAGAGCAATCTCAACTGAAGTGGGAGCATCATCGAGGAAAGGCGTCAAGGGAGAAGGAGGGAGAGAAAGAGAGAAAGAGAGAGAGAGAGAGAGAGAGAGAGAGAAGAAAGATGAGTAAATCTTCTGTGAGAAGCCTTCTGGCGGTGCTCGTGTTGCTGATGTAGTAAGAACAAAAGCGCGGTAAATGGACCACGGCACCCATTTTCAATTATGGATTAAGTTGGACCCATCCGCCCCCCCCCCCCCCCAACACACACACACACACACATTCACACACACACACACACACACAAACACAAACACACACACAAACACGCATGCACGAGCCTACGCCTCACCCTAACCAAAACAGGGTTTGTAACGGTAAGCAACAGCAACAGCATGCGACAATTTCCACGAGCTCCCCGCCTGGCTGAGAAAAGAGATTGAGCTGCGTGCAACAGTGGGACGAGGACACACACACACACACACACACACACAGGCACAAACACACACACACACAAACACACACACACACACACACATACACACACCATATAACTTCTTTTTTTATGCCTTTTTAATGAACAGAAGGCTGAGCGGAAGAGATAAAAGCTGTGGAGGATCAGGGAGTGATGGGGAAGTGGGTGTTGTGTATGTGTGTGTGTGTGTGTGTGTGTGTGTGTGTGTGTGTGTGTGTGTGTGTGTCTGTGTGTGTGTGTGTGTGCGCGCGCGAGCGTGTATCACCATGCTGTACAGATGAGTCTGGTTACTTTGAGAGTACACATCTCCCTAATGCTGCATTCAATTATTATAATATTATTATTATTATTCAATTATAATAACAATAATAATAATGAACACATATTAATATTTAATATATTCTTTTAATATATTATATTATAAGATATATATATATATACATATATATAAAATATAAAACAAAAAAAATCTCTTCCAACTTGTCAAAACTCTCCATGTCATCCGAAAAAAAGGAGGTAGACTTGAGAAGAAAAGACGTAAGAACAACTGGAGAACATGTCCCAGAACACTGTCAATTGCAGAGCTCTTATTGGGTATTCAGAATACTCAATAAGAGCTCAGCATGAACGCGACAGCGAGAACATGCGGCAGTGGCTTTACATAAAGATGAAAACATCGAACCAAATAAGACAGGGAAATCAAACTCCACTGTATATGTAAAACATGGGCCAAATGTCGCGGCTCCGGAAAAACAAAACAAGCCGGTTTGAACCGGGGAAAAGGAGGTTGAAGTCCGTCCCCGGCCGTGACGCGACGGCACTCGGACCGGTCGCGACGAGGGGGAGCTCTCAGGGCGAGGAAGAGGTAAAAGACACAGTTTGACTCGGGGGCTTGCGCCGAGAACACCACAAGAGCCCGGATCACCGCGTCAGTTTGCTCTGATCTTGTTCTGAAGACGTCTTTTTGGCCTCAAACCTCCGCTTCTTTTTGAGCGTTTTTCTTTGTCGTCGTTGCAACATTTTGTTGGGTGCCTACGTGTTGGGAAGCCGATGAATAAACCAATGAGTGACTCGAGCAACGTATTTAACCGGCAAACACAAATTAAGTCCTCTTTTCCCATCTCTTAGGGCTACTTTAGAATATAGAGTGGCAGCCGACTATGTATCCAGAGGTAGAGGTGGAGGAGGAGGAGGAGGAGGAAGACATACAGGCACACAGCATCGCTGTCAAGGTCTTGATTAGCCTTAACAACACAAAAAGGCCACAGTCTCCATCACGGAAATTAGTCATTTTGAAATGCCGTCTGCAATTATAGCTCACCTGTTAATCGTAGTTTGGGATCTTGCGATCGCTTTGATTGCGTTTCAGAGAGGGAGGCCAAATATTTCCGCAGAGTTTTCGAGAGGAGGGATAATGGTCGGGCAGGATAAAGCCAACTCGCGACAGCTCGATAGACCCAAAGCCGCGTTAGCTACATTTGCATGTTTTTTATTTTTTCCATTCTTTTCAAACGCGGCGAAAAGCGATTCTCACATCCGGGGCAGGTGAATTGCGCTGACATGACAGAATGTTTGCAACAATGATTTTGCTTCCAAGGGAAATAGCTGGTCCGAGCTGCACACGGGGCCTCGGGGCACCAGTCGATGGCATCGGCCTGTGACTTGCTGCTATATTGGCTTTCCTTCAAATGAACCAAGTTTATCGAACTAATAAGGAATGACTCTTTGTTTGTATGTATGTCCTTCAATTAGCTTGACGGGTGGATTACTGGGGACCCATGGATGTGCGGTGTCCAGTATGGTGCAATTTGGACACGCATAAACCGCGAGCAGCTAGCCAGCGGGGGCGGGGCTTCCCGTGAATGCAATCGCCCCGTTCCTTTCAGTTTGATGTGGACGCGTGACACGTGTCATATTTATGAACTTTGAATATACAAGCGGCCACTCATTCCAAAATCTGGACCTGGGTGTGTTTCTGCACTAGTTTTTACAATGGCAATCTTGTGTGCTAGCACAATGTGATTTCCGCCAATGTTGCGGCTGCCACTGATGGGATGCAGAAGGAAAGCAAGAAGGAAAACAAAGATTCCCGTCGCATTGCACTTCAATGTAGAAATGTTTCAAAGATGAGTTCAAAGATTGTAGCCATGCTTTGTAAAACAGCAGCTTCAGAAGAATACAGTGGCTTGACGGCTGAAGCGACTGTATTCTCTCCACACTGGATCACTTTAAAATAGGCCAACAAATCAGGTTAACTCCCAATGATCGATTGTTAACGTTTCGGTTAAAATACCAACGTTTTCCCTTTAAACTAGAGGGTGGAGCTGAGGTAGAGACAGCGGGGGTGATGCGGTCGGGACAATTCTTTTATTTCGAGCTCTTTGAACGATCGGCCGCTATCGGATTTCCGCGCCGCGCAGCTGCGAGCCAGGACCTTCCCTCCTCCAACTCAAAACTCCCACCTTCCATTCTCCCCCAGAGAAATGGCGATTCCGTGGCCTCAGGTGGCACCTGTCTCTCGGTCGACCTGGCAGCGATAGCCGGCGACCTCGCGCCCCTCCACGTGTCGAGAGGGCGGCTCGCCCTCTCGCCGAGCGTCTCCCATTGTCCTTGGAAAGGTTGCGGTTTCATTGCGCTACGTTGACGCGGCGAGGACGAGGATGGAATTCCAGCCCACGTGGAAATCGATGCTATTGACCATCGAGCAAAATAACACACATACGCGCGGGGCTGCAAGGACTGCACAAGCATTTGTGGATCCATCTTGTGCGAACTATGCACGTGACGGGTCCACAAATGGGTAATCCAGCCGAGTGGGTAAGTGCGGACTCAAAGCACACGAGGTGGCAAACGTCCCTGAGAAAACGGACAAGTTTCCCACTCGCACACAGTCACTGATGATAGCATGGACTTGATTGACACGCACTAACGCCCATACAAAGACCATAGTGTGAAAAGCAGGTCACTAGAGACTGGACTCGGCTCACGCGTGGTGCGGGCGTCCGGCGTTTAACAAAACATGTCAGGGACCCCTTGTTCACTGCCGGATGTGAATAACAATCCTATCTGTGCCGCCGCGCTCCGGAGGGGGGGGGCGGGCGTTTGCCTCAAAGTTACGGATGGGGGTGGGGGGGGGGGGCGTCTTTCCGGCCGCCGTGGCAGTAAACAGCGGGAGAAATGAAAACAGCGAGGATGTTGTTAACGGTGATGACAAGACGGTGGGGAATTGTAGCCTGTCAGCGCCGCACCAGAACAGCTAAATGCTATGGTGATACAAGAGCCGTGCAGCATGTGTGAAGAAATTGGATTGGGGGGGGGTGGAGAGGGGGAGAAGAGGGGCAGGGCAGGTTTAATAAGATGAGTTGCATGAATAGCTCCATCCCAACTTGTGTGGCGCATTATTCAACACATAATGATGCCCCACATCCTGCTATTTCAATGATTGGATTACACATTGGGGATAATTGGGTACTTTTAGGCGAGAATAGAAATGTGATAAGACAAGTACGTGTACGTGTGTGTGTGTGTTTCCATATTTCACATCCTGGCCCCCATGCTGCCAAATCTACTCTTCACTTCACATCACTCTGCCGTTCAAACTTCCATCGACTCATGAACAGACACACACGCAGAAGCACAAAAACAAAACAAAAAAAAAAAAACTCGTCCACACAGGCACACATACGTGCGCGCACTTCGCAGTCAACCTCGATTAGCTTCCCACCGGTGGCACCCGCCCCACGGTGAGCCTTTCCGGAGGCGTCTGAAGGCAAGTCGTCCGCCACGCGAGGGAGCAGCGGCCATTCGAACGCGCTGCCGACGCCTCATGAAGTAGACGGGCTTGCTGGTCGCACAGACGCAGGCGAGGACTGATCGCGCCCCTCCTCTCCCCGCCTGCCCCGAGGCACATGCAAGACCCCCCGGATGGCTGCTGGAAGAGGAGGTGTGTGTGCGCTCATTCAACTCCTCCGTAGTGATAAAAAGAAACACTTGCGAGCGCACGCGCAAAGGGAATGGACAGTGACGTAGTGGCCAAGCTCGCGCCGGTCTAAATTTCACTGACACGAACCCTTAAAGTGTGGATTACTGCACGCTACCGCCCTTTGAGACAGTGTGCAGCTCTTCAACAAAATCGGAGAGAGAGTGAAGGCAGAGGGAGGAGTTATACGATGACAATCGAGGGGGAAACTTTTTTCTGAAATGGGGGACGGGGGGGGGGGGGGGGGGGCACCGGGCATTTTTATTTCATTTAATTAGAAAACGGAGGAAAGTAAATGAATCCATAATAAAAACACACTGTTTTTATTTGCTTTGTCCCAATTCTGATCTGAGCTGCGGATCACGCCCTTCGCTGCGGAGCGCTATGTTCAGCGTAATGGTATGGTCCACTTTAGGGGTGTCTGAGATCACATTCCAAGATTCTTCCAGGCATGAATATGGGATGATGTTTACAATTAGAGGTAATGTTTTGTTTATTAGGGGGGGTCAGACCCATCACCCTGTAATTTAAACCATGAGTCAACCTGAAGTCAAGGCTGAGAGTGGTTTGGGCTGAAGACTGAGAAGACTTGATCTTGGATGGTCAGCAGGGTGCTGAGGGACTACAGATTGATAGGTGAAACCACAACCTGTCTGCGCCTGGGCCTATCACCATGTCTGCCTCTCCACAGAAAGCCCTTCCACTGGAGATGTGGGCTCTGGGAGGGGCCCTGTTCAGTGGATTCATTGCTCCCACGGCCGGTGTCCCACATTGTGAGCTATCTCTATGTTCTACTGTAGCAACGAGTCATTGCATGCACACAGCTGCACACAGCAGGAACAATACAATTACGTTCAATAACTCATAGACCGGCGCTGACAAGGTACGCTGGCCCTTTCATTTTGAGACAGGTTGAATAAGTTGTAATCACAGCTTTGACGGGCCACCGTCAAAAGGCTCATTCCCTTCCACCAAGGTCGCCTTCTTTCATTCTCTCCAGAACGGCTGATTACTGGACATCACGATCCAGGGAATGGCTCTCTCGTAATGAATGGGGCTATGATTTTCCATGCATGCGTGGGCTAATTCAACGTGCTTGTCTTTTGTTCTGCAACGTTTATGCCCTAGCCCTGCAGTATTGAACAAGCTTTTCTCTGTGAAGTACACACACAGTCATACGCAGTATTTCAGTGCTCTCCTCTCCTCATTCCGGCTGAGCCTTGCATACTCATGCAATACGTAGACCCAAGTCCGACTGAATCTGAATTTGACGGGAGAAAACTGTTTTGATAGCGTCCTCATAGCTGTAAAACTACGCAAATATTATGGGTCAAATATTTGAAGCATAATCTGCCGTCATTCCCAAAATGTTTTTTTATTCTCTTTGAAATAACCCACTGGGGGAGCAATAAATGTATAACACCGGGTGCCATCTGTGACTATGCACAGTTGCATTAGCCAGTAGGACGTGCATATGTCCATCAGTCTCACAATCTGCTTGTATGCTGCTCCAGGGTGACCATCGCGGCTCTGTGGTCGGTGACACCAATGTGGTGACGCCAAGGCTACTGGCCTAAAGGCCGATGGATTCGGCTGAAGAGCTGGCCCTTCAGTTTTTAAATATAGCCGAGGGCCACATCTTAATTTAAACCATTCAAGGCCGTTTGTCTAACTGATAGCACTTGAAGGTCACCGAAGGCGCACATCAAGACTGTTAATAGGACGGAAATAAACAAAAAAAAATTACGAAATACATTTTGCAGTATGTGATTCAGCATCCGAAATACAAACTTCAGCATCAGTATATAGAGCCCAATTGTTGTTACCATACAATTAACAAAGTAGTGGCCGAGAGTCACTCCTTGGCTGTTGGTCACTGTGGTCATCTTAAAGCCCAACCAAAATGACCAAAATGATTCCTGAAACTTTCTGACCCTTCCTCTGTTAGAAGCAGTTGATATAGCGAGAGTTCAGAAGAGTCGGTTCAACTCTGAGTCGTGAATGGAATTTTCACAAGAACCGCTCCGTTCTGTAAGAATCATTCCTTTTAAGACGGAATCCAAAGCGTAGAATCAGTCCGATTTAATATTAATGATGCCAAATGCATTCACCTTCTCTTTCACAATACTTGAATCCTCAGTGATTACTTTCTAGTTCCCCAGTTTGCACCTAGAAGATCTGCTCACTCTCACGCCGCGGGGCGCCATTCGAGGCGCAGTTTTGACCGACGCGACTCTTTAGAGCGTGGGGTTCAGAGTTAATGAAGTTAACTAGATGTGCTTTCAGATATGGCTTTTAATCCCTCTCTCCATCCTTTCTTCATCATTTCTTCTATTCCTGTTCACCTACTCATCCACCGTCACAGCGGACGCCTGGCAGGCTCCAGCTACAGAGGTAGTTGAGATAAGAGTTCACGGGGGCCAGACATGAGACGCGGTAAACTGAAGAGTGTTCTCAGCAAATTGGAAGAGCCGGCTCGTTAACCAATAGGGAGCTGAGCAGCAGGCAGTTGGACTGCATAATGACTCCAACTAGCATATCTTGAGCATGCCCTTGCACTTGTTTGTAAGAACAAGTCCGTTTACAGTTAACATTTCAGTCATTTTCCATGACGTTGCTCTTATCGTCTTACCGTTCAGCTCGCAAGACTTCTTTTTCCCTTATTTGATCTCTTTGGTTATTATTCCAGCCACCTCTTGTGCGGCTGGGCGCTTTCCTTCAGGGTTGTTCAACAATCCCGATTTTGTGACGTCTCAAACAATTACAATGATAATATTAACTTTTGAAATGTTCGAGTAATCTCCAAATGGGCCTTCATGGAATCGCCATTGTGGTGGGGGGATGGTGTTGTTTGAGCAGCCACACCTGTCCTGGGTCTAGATAATTGTGGCCCAGGATCAGAGTGGCTGTACGCCTGTTGTTCGTTGGATGGTTGGTCGAACCAGCAACAGGTAAAACCCCCATCCCCACACACACTCAGGAGAGGAGCCCTTGTCATGACACATGTCCATCTGCTCCAGGGCTTGTTCCACCTCGCCCCCTCTCCAATAAACCTGTGTTTTCTACTCCATTGTCCGTGTCTCTGTGCCTGAGGGCCCTGAAAACGCCACTTGGTTGGCGTGTGGCAGGTGAAACTGCCGAAAAACATTACAAACATGTCGAAAAACATTACAAAAAACTTTTTGAATATATTTGCAGGACTATCCCGTAGTTTGTGCAATACAGGACAAAGTATTGTCTTTTTTCTTTGAGCATATGTAACTAAATATAATTGTAATTGTGCTATTAATTGAGTCATTCAAATATAAAACATTGTGTGTGTGTGCTGTTGCATGTTGCATGCTGTTGCATATGTCCAATTGTGGATAGAGCGTAAAAGAGGCAAAAAGAGGGAGAAACATGATCATGAATGTATATGTATTATGTACATTCACAGCCGCCGAGCTGTAATAATTCCTTTTGTTTTTACAGAAATGAGAATCTTGGGGGCGGGGGGGGGGGGTGTTTTCAGAAAAAGTCATTGTTGAGAGCAAGAAACTATCTGATCCTGCATGTTTAATCACTAATCAGGCTCCGGGTCGGTGGAGTTGGTTTTAATGAGTAGGGTACACTGCTCGAGGATGATGACCTTGTAACCCAGGTATTGGGAAAGTGTGTAACTGTCCAAAGATGGGCTAAAAAACATGGCCGCTTCGAGACAAGGGGCCAGTTGGTTAAATATCCACATCAGAAAGGGAGGACTTGGCACTGTGTATGTGACAACTTCGTAGGTATTAAAACAAATAAGGGTGGCGTGTCAACACAGTGTTTGTTGTACCCAATGGCACGAGTCTCTAGCAAAGTGACCAACAAGGACGGCGATTCTTCCCCACCTCTCATATCTCCCTGGAGAGCTTCATGAGATGGTGCACAGGGTAATGGCTCATGCGGGTGGAGATTGAAGAACTACTCATGCGGACAAAACAGCCACATTTACAGTCCTGGGTTATTATTTCCCCTGCAAGAGACACATCTGTTTGGATTCTTCACTCTCGTATTCTACCTGATCACCATGAGAAAGTGAATATATATAAAAAAGTAAAAAAAAGCGGAACGCAAGATAGTTTCTTATCAGCTGCGCGATCGCATTTTAACTTCAATGAGGAACGTGCTTCCACGTAGCGTGGTGAAGGGGCTCGTGCAGCACACTGCGTCGGTCCTAACACAGCGCCGTGCGGCCAAAGAAAGGACTTTACTGAAGCATAGGTAGCCCCTGGTGCTATCATTTCGGGGGAAGCATGCAGCTGCCTAGAACGACGAATGAATGTTAGTCCGTGGCAGGTTAGTGACCGGTCCGGGATAATCCGAATGGTATGAATGGATATTTGGGCTGGGGGAGGCCATTCTGAGTGGCTGGCACTGTACGATCCTAACACTGTGTATATATCCACGGTGGCGTGCGTCTATCCACTAATCTATCGTTATCGCCGTCCACTTCATGGAAGGTTTAAACGGACGTAATGTTTTCATTCCGGGGGGTTGCCCTTAACACTGAACGCGAGTCGTGTGCAAGTTTGCCTTGGAGTCGGCTGGCACCGGCACGGGCGCACGCCCACAGGGGCGGCAGCGCAGCGCACGAGGCGCATGCGCACACGCACTCGCGCGTCTTCGTCGCCAACGAATGAGTCGTGTCGTTAGGTTATGCCACGGCAGCTATCGAGAGTGAACTAGCAGTACGGTTGGTAGGCTGTTTGTCTAATAACCAAGGCTGCATTTCAATTTCACAACCCACTGAGCCTGCTTAGCCACACAACACTGATATGACACCGGGCCCGCCGAAAGGCTCTGTGCGAGAGTGTGTGTGTGTGTGTGTCTGTGTGTGCGAGCGACGTGGGAGCGAGGGAGCCGGTGTCTTTTCGGTTGCGTCTGCGAGCGAGACTGGGAGCGAGGGGCAAAAAAAAAAGAATAGAGACCGTAACGGCGACGGCGGTAATAACGGCGGCAAGCCAAACGTTAACCTCGCGGGGACTCGATGACGGCATCCGTCAAACGTTTGAGTCAACCCTGGGGAGGTTGAGCAAAGTGAGACTCGGTCACAAGCGCGTCGGGCGAGCGCCGCGACCCCACCGCCCCCCCCTCGCCCGACGCGCGGGCCCCCGACACATCTATCCCCCCCCGACTCGGTCTCGCCGGGGGCCCCATTATATTAGCGGAGCTTGAAAGTGACTTTCCCTTTTTATACCTCTCCCTCCAGGCCTGGCCCGTGCAGGGTGCCCCCCTTGTGTGCGCGGTACACGCAGACGGAGCGCTACGTCTCGTCTAATTAAAGGCTCCTGTTCACGGCCTCCATCTCACCCCCGCCTCCTCCCGGCTGTCTTGTCTGTCTCTCGCTCGGTCTCATGCCAGATGTGTATGCATGTGTGTGTGTGTGTGTGTGTGTGTGTGTGTGTGTGTGTGTGTGTGTGTGTGTTTGGTTTTTAGTCGCCATTTAAAAGTCTCACATCTACCCAAAATAATATGTCCAATGAAATTCAAAGTAGGATCTTAACAGAGGGATGTGCTACATGCGCCGCCGGGAGCCCGAGACGTGCCGGACGCCCCGGCGCCCTCGCCTTCCGCGACGCCCTCTCCTCTCTCTCGCCCGCGGGCCTGCGGCTCCGCTGTTATCCCTCCCTCTCTCTCGCTCTCTCCCCCATCCTTCCTCCCCAGTGGTCATCATCATTTGCTCTGCCATTAAGGGCACGGACGTCCTCAGACAGCCGCAAGTTAATTAGACATTGGTCCCTATCTGCCCCGCCGCCCGCACCCAACCTCTCTCTCTCTCTCTCTCTCTCTATCTGTGGACATAAAGGAGAACTGCAGCTTCCAGGGAACCGTCTGCCAATTGCAATGTGCCGTAGAGCCCCGCAGACGAGCCCGCAGAAGACGTAGAGGCACATCTTGCGTGCGCGGAGGGCGGAGACGGGGCAAGTGTTCCCCCTGTAGACGAAGCAAGCGGTCGATTATTTGAACGACGCGACTCAAACAGAGGCGCTCCCCAATCACAATCGTCAAAAACTAACAGCGAGAGTCAACGGCAGCGTGATCCCCCATTCGGCACTCAAAGTACTCGAATTCAGCGGTAATTGGGCGAGGTACTTGAAAAATACACGTCGGTCAATGGCGCGGCGTCAAGATCGATTTCACTGGCGGCGCCGGGGCCCGGAAAACCCCCCCCCTGCCTCCGGCGCGACAACATTTCGGCCTTTCTACCTGGCAAAAGCTACTGGTCCTTAACTTTCTAGAAGCTCCCCTGGCCTCTTTCAAAAGCCCTCGTCGCTGCGACTCCAACTTTTTGGCTTTTTAAAAAAAAAAAAAAATTGAAGAGGGCGTGAAGCAAACCCCGCGCTATCTCCGAGCGGCAACGACACCGTCTTCCCCCTCGCCGCCTCTCCACTTCAATGCGCTTCAAAGGAATATTAAAATCGGGGGTAAATAAAACATCGCGCCCCGTCAGGAAGTCAGACGGGGTTTTTTCGGCTTTCGAACCTCCGCGACTTGTCAAGCCCTCTGCCCCGCCCGCGTCCCCGCGCGGGGGATCCCGGCCTCGACGGCACCCGGGGTTGTTTGGAATGTTTGCCGTCCGCGGCGGCGGCGGCGGCAGGTGGGATTCGATCCTCGAGCCGGACGACTGCGTTTTTTTGCCCGCGCGAATAAGCTACGATAAGGCGTTTTTGGAACGGCACGCAACGGAGCGGCTCCTTGCAGAGGGCGCGGGATAGAGGCACGCTCAGTGCAGCACGGCCCCCGCCCCAACGCCCTCGGTCAAAGTTATCCTTGGCGACCAAGCGCCGGGCATCAATATTACAGATATTTTCTCAACACCACTCCTTCAGTCTCTCTCTCTCTCTCTCTCTCTCCCCCTCCCCAGTCGTGTCTCCCTCGCCCATTGCTCCCACCCCTCATTCATATTGCATCAATATTTCACGGGTGGGAAGCTATTGCCATGCAGTCCGGCTCTCTTCCTCCACCCTCCCACCACGCCCCCCACACTACCTCTCTCTCTCTCCCTCTCTCTCTCTCTCGCTCGCTCGCTCCTTCGCCCCTTGCCGATGATTCAAAGGAGGCCCGACGCTGATAATTAAAGAGTTATTGAAATTAGCATCGATCGGCCATCTCGCCGCCGCAAAGCGCGCGCCAAGGGTTCGGCTTTTCTAATCGCCGACCGGCTCTCTCAGCTGTCATGACTAAAGCGGACGTGCGGACGAACGCGCTACACGCTAAATGGAAACACAGATGTTAGTGCGGTGATACCGCATCCGGAGCAGAGTGTGGCATGTTGAATGCCTCCAACCTCCAGCCGGCGCACTCTGAGGCCGCCGCACGTCCTAATGCCCGCCCTGACGTGTGCGCTGACACCCTGCTCGGCCTCCCAATTTGTCTTGCTACGCCCTTGTCACTCCATCCATGAACACACACACACACACACACACACACACACACACACACACACACACACACACCTATAGAAACCCTGGCTGTTTCCTCGGCTATTCCGTCCGGGCTTTAGTGTTGATTTCCTGCCTCCAAAAATCTCCCCTTTCCCTTCTCTCACTCTCTTTGCGGCCGGGTCCATTCGTTCTCCCGACACCCAACAACCGACCGCCCTCCGCCCTTCCCCCCCTCCCCGTCGCGGCCCGCGCTCTCCCTCCTCCGCCAGCTGTGCAGGGTAGGGGCTCACCGCGCCAAGTGCCATTCGATGAGCCACTTTCCTGGCGGGGGCCAAAATTGCGCCGGCGTCTCCTGCACTGGCCATCCCCTCTCTCTCTCTCTCTCTCCCTCTCTCTCTCTCTCTCTCTCTCTCTCTCTCACTCGCTCTCCAAACCCCCGTCCCGTCTCCTGAACCTGACTAAATGTAAACAAAGAGTCCATTTTGATTCACCGCGTGTCATCGTCAACACCGACAAAGGCAAACGCCGAAAAAGGCCGAGCGGGCCGCGTTGCCGGCGTGTAAATAACAATAGAAAATAAAAGAAACGTGAGAAAGTATGAGGTTTAGACCTTTGTAAAATCTATGTCAACATGAGAGCAGAGAGGGTCGCGTTCAAAACGACCTTTTTACGAGTCGACCATTTTGGCCGATCCCTCACTGATACCGGGGTCGGGCGGCAGTTGAAACGGAGGAAAGGTTTTCGTTTGTGCGGCCGTTCGGGGAGATGGCTCCGGGATAAGCCACGCTTCCCAACGCCTGCCTGGCGATATGGCCGGGGTCGCTACGGGTATTCTGGTTATGCTCGCGTCCCGCCGAGCTCCGCAGCGGCACAGATGGCGCCAAACATAGCCGACGCGACGATTAAGCCCCGGTGGTTTGGAACGAGCGCGCGGTGTTGTGCTGCGCAGCTCCACAGTGTACTGGCACCACACCTCCTCCCAGCGGGTGCACGTACAAGCGCTCTATTACAGTCTCACGCACACACACACACACACACACACACACACACACACACACACACACACACACACACACACACACACACACACACACACACACACACACACGCGTGCGCACGGCGATTTAGATGGTGTTCCATATCTATAATCGATCTGTGTAAAGGTCGCTGCTCTAAATAAAGACAGTTAATGTGAAGGGAGAACTGATCTGTGAGCAAAGGAATGAATAACAGAGTCCATACGTTCAGCAAGGGGACAATTATAGACTCTGTTATTAACAGCTGTGTGTGTGTGTGTGTGTGTGTGTGTGTGTGTTAGTGTGTGTGTGTGTGGGTGTGTGTGTGTGTGTGAGTGCGTGCGCACGCGCTAATTACTGTGAGCTAAGCAAGCTGTGCTTTATGTTGCATTCTTACTAGTCAACTGTGAACACGTGAATTAATGCAACCGCATCTCTCAGTGTTGGGCTCGTGTCTATAATTATGTCTGTCTGTCTGTCTGTCTGTCAGTCTGTCTGTCTGTCTGTCTGTCTGTCTGTCTGTCTGTCTGTCTGTCTGTCTGTCTGTCTGTCTGTCTGTCTGTCTGTCTGTCTGTCTGTCTGTCTGTCTGTCTGTCTGTACGACTTGCCTGCAGTTCTGCGGACTGTACTGAAGGCGTAACTCCTCGCTACACGTCGTCCGCACAACATGCCGGAGGCCGGCGCCCCACGTTCCCACTGTGTTCCAACAAGCCAGATGAGCAGCAAATGTGCAACGATGTGGTGCCGCGGCAGGTCGACCTTTGTGTACCGGTGGTGAAACCAATTTTCGAGTTCTATTTGAAGCAATTCTCACAGAGGTACAACAGGGGGCCCTCATGGCGTAGCTCACGACAATCCGTGTATTGATACTAATGTATGCAAGCCAGTGCATTAATTTATTGTGTGGCCATTTCCAGAGGAGGACAGTTAAGTACGTTTTCACCCGTACTTCATTGACTCTACCTTCAATGTGGTACCTATGAGTTCGCTTGAGTTAATTTTCGAACAAAGTGCTAGGGTTGGTCAGTTTCATGTTTGATAACCGATAATCACAGTAAAAACAAAGTGAACATATCATTTGTCAATCCGGGAAGACCCCTAAAAATATAATAATTAATACTACTCCACGTGACAATGTCCAAGATAAAAATCGATCTCCCCATTTAGAGTATCGTCATTGTTAAGTGCGAAATGTGTAAAATGGAACTGCATTGTCCATACGTGTGCACTCGAACTACTAGATCATCCTTCTATATTGATTTCTGGTGTTTGTCCGTTATTTGTCAGTCGATTAGGACCTAGATCACCCAGAGAAGAGGTTATGATGGATATGATTGCGTGAACTCAACAAGTAATTCCATGAGTAGGTCTTTAGTAACCTACTTATGTCCTCTACCTCGCTCTAACTCCCTGCTTTTCCCCATTACTCCTTCTAGTAGTAGTTCCGTATTTTTTCCACCTCTGGTTATTTCAAATTCGCAAATTTGTTTGATTCGTCCCCTTCGAACGGATCGTTTGCGAGCCTTGCGTCACTAGAGTTGTGACACCTGGGATTGGTCTGCTTCGTCACCCGCGATGAAGATATGAGGTTACGTAAAGGGCCGACGCGCGTTCCATTTCACTCTGAACACACACACACACACACACACACACACACACACACACACACACACACACACACACACACACACACACACACACACACACACACTCACACACACACTCTCAACACACTGTGCAGGACATGTGACGCAGAGTCGTCCTGACAGGGCAGACAGTGCATGGCGGCTCGGGAACAAGAGAGGGATGATAAAGGCTTTGTGAGCAAGCTCTCTGCTTTAGTCATAAATCACACATGCACTCCACACCCGGGCGGGCACACACACACACACACACACACACACACACACACACACAATGACAACTGCTGCTTGAGGGCACCTAAGCTGTGCTCTCCACAACTTGCTGAGAATAACGTGAATAAGCTTCACTTTCACAACTACGTTAAAGACGAAAAACTTTGTTCGTTCACAAGGACTCCCCGATTGTTGGTGGCGAAGGTTTCTTGCCTTGCTGGCTGTGAGACATTGTAAAGGGAAAGGCCTTCAATATACAGTATAATGCGTATCTGGCTTTGGAATGGAAGTCCTTGTTGGGTATCCACAGGCATCGCAGCGTGCAAAAGCAACTTGTTCAAAGGGGGAAGAATATGTTTCTCAAAATGTGTATTGTGTTTGCATATTGAGGCACTGAAGGGAAACAGCGGTATTCATCTTGCACACAATAGCAGAATTTACAATTTTTTTTCGTGACACTTTACATGGATGACTACGGTTCACATAGTCCATACCATATTACAATGGTTTATGCATAGTATTATGGACAGAGACAGAAGACGATGGGTTGTAGACATCAGTTCATTGTAAGGAGGAGGCTGGGTGGCATTAGCCAGGAGCAGATGGAACATGTCATGACAGGGCTCCTATCCTGAGTGTGTGTGAGGATGGGGGTCTTAACCTGCTGCTCATTAGATCAAACAGCGAGCAACTAGTATGCAGCCACTGTGACATGGTCACCTAGATCCAGGTGAGGTGTGGCTACTCAACCAGACCATCCCCACACCATATATATATATATATATATATATATATACAGTATATATACGCCAATCAGCCACAACATCAAAACCACAAATAATAAACACTAATATTGTGTAGGTCCTCCTCATGCCTCCAAAATGGCTCTGACCCATCAAGGCATGGACTCCATAAGACTGCATGGACTCCATTGGTATCCGGCTCCAAGACCATGGAGAAAAAAAAAAAATGGGATTCATCAGACCAGGCCACCTTCTTCCATTGCTCCGTGGTCCAGTTCTGACACTCACGTGCACATTGTAGGCACTTTCGGGGGTGGACAGGGGTCAGCATGGGCACTCTGACTGGTCTCCGGCTACGCAGCCCCATACGCAGCAAGCTGTGATGCACTGTGTGTTCTGACACAGCATTAACTTCTTAAGCAATTTGTGCTACAGTAGTTCCTCTGTGGGATATGACTGGATCCCATGGGCGCCCATGACCCTGTCACCAGTTCACCGGTTGTCCTTCCTTGGACCACTTTTGGTAGGAACCAACCACTGCATACCGGGAACACCCCACAAGACCTGCCGTTTTGGAGATGCTCTGACCCAGTAGTCTAGCGTCACAATTTGGTCCCTGTCAAAGTGGCTCAGATCCTTAAGCTTGCCCATTTTTTCCTGTTTCCAACACATCAACTTCGGATCTGACTGTTCGCTTGTGCCTGATATATCCCACCCCTTGACAGGTGCCATTAGAATGAGATGAGCAATGTTATTCACTTCACCTGTCAGTGGTTTTAATGTTGTGGCTGATCGGTGTAGAGATATATATATACAGTATACACGCAGGTACTCCTCACTCAAGGATCTACCTGTTTAATGACCGCTCAGACTTAAGACCAGCTCTCTGACCAGTCTGTATTGTACACCGCGTACAATACAGTGCGTGCGTGCTGCATGCGTGGCATCTCGCCGTCAAGCATCTCATTGTGCATCACCCTTTATATACTAAATACACTATATATACTACAGTATATATACTAAATATATGCTATATATACTATATACACTGCATACATGTCATCTCATCACTGTTCTCAGTCTCGTTCCCGCAGTCTGTCAGTATTCACTACACTAGGGTTCGTAATTGCCATGCCCCCTTACTGTGAAATAACACAGGTACTCGCCTATTGACCAATTAGCTTAACAACCTGGTCCTAGGAACGGAACTCGGTCATTAAATGAGGAGTACCTGTATATATATATATATATATATATATATATATATATATATATATATATATATATATATATATATCGTTTTAGCTGACAAAACCAGATTAAAAGGCAAAAGAGCTAAATACTCCTCTGGACCACATCAGACTATTTCCGATACTGTCTGTCATTCAGACTGTGCCAAACCACCAATACATTGTTGTGTTGACTGACTGACTGCCCCACTGGCACCCCTGCCTGGAGTAGATCTGTCTACACAGAATGCCACAGCATGCCTCAGCCAGGTGAGAAGGCACATGGAAAGGGGGACCAAAAAGGCTTGCAGGCACGCCATACAGGAGCCACCATCTGCCTTTTGCTTTCCTTAATCCCATGCTGTGGTCCTGCCTGTGTAGTTCAGGCCAAGTGCTGCACAAAGGCCACAGCCAGTCAAGGCCAACCAGAGCGGGTGCACAGTTGATTTTGTGTGCGCTCTGAAGTATATAATGAGGTAATTGTGTTCGTCATTGTAATTGACTTTTTAGAGCATTTCTTGTCGAAAGCAGCACGTTATATGCGACGGCCAAAAAAGGCAGTACCGGGTTCTGTTGCTGCTTTTCAGCCTTTATCGTTCTTTTTTTTTTTTGTCAACCGGGAAGCAGTGCGCTGTAAGTGCGTGTCGGTACGTTTAGCAGGAAGTACCACTGAGAAAGTTTACCGCGAACCTAAGTAAAGAATTTTATGCCGCGCTCCTAATTAGTTTCTGTGCATGTGCTTGGAAGTGGTGAGCGCGATGTGATGGAGCGATGGCAATGATGTACAGTACGCAGAAAACAACGCGAGCAAATGTCCCTGTTCTGCGTACAGGCAGCAGCCAGTACAGCTGTGCGCCGCTTAGCTTGTGCCGTCGTTATAATAGACCACTGGCTATGATTACATCATGTTTGCCGTGTCAGGTTTCAGTGAGCTCGGGAAGAAAAAAACCCAAAACAAAACAAACAAAAAAAAAAACATTGCGAGGAGCTGGTAGCAATTAAAAACAGACAAGGAGACCCCGATCCATTTTTCAAAGCCGGGACAGGCCTCACCTTATTTTGTGTCCCACGGTGTCATAGAAAATAAAAATCAACGTGACCGGCGCACTGTAGGAGCCCGATCTGTTAATGCAGAATCGACGGCTAATGTCACGGCCATTTGTCCACATCAAGCAAGCAACGGACCCCAGAGGGGAGGCAAACGGCGTTCTGATGATAACAGTGGGAGTTGACTGAGCGTCGGTAGAGTTTGCGTCAGGAAAAATGAAGGGCCGCGGGATACAGCGTGTTTTTGATGTGTAGGGCAGCAAATATGTAGAAGCAACAGGTTTTTTTTCACATTGGTCATTCAGCTGAGATCTCAGCTTTGGGAGGAACGCGTCTGCGATTGGTGCTTTACCCAGGAGCAAATGTTTACAGCAACATGTACCAAATTCCCATTAAAGTTCTAATCTTCCTGATAGCTGCTGTACTACTCATCTCATTTGTTCTGCACAGCCTGCAGCTAGGCAACGGTTTACAGGTGGGTCCGGGTACAGATAAACATACATATACGTATAAAATAAATGCCAGGTGTGAATCTTGATGGCATATAACTTGGGCAGGCTACCCCAGTGGCTTCGTTGGGGTGGGTGTCTGGGGCTCCAGCCCCAAATTTTTTACGAATAACCCCCCAATCTAAAATAGCCCCGCAGGGCGGGCTCCGCCCCCCGATCCCTCCCTCTCTGACGGTACCGACTGTGCCCGCAGCACGCCAGCGAGGGTGCGCCCCCCCGCCAAAGCAGTGTGTTTATGTTTTAGAAGTAGGTTATTTCATTTTACTCCTTCTTACTCCTTACGGAGCGAAACAAACCAGCACTGGGCGTCATGGGGACATGTTCTCTGTCGCTCTCTTACACCCCTCCCCCCTAGGGAGGGGTGATCCTTGGGCTAAGCCCCTGATGTCTTTGCATCGTATCGACGCCCCTGAGCCACCCCATAACTTAGGGGCAAGTCCATTGGCGTTAATCATCTGAGTAGTCCCTGACCGACACTGTGGACTTCAGGGAGTTATTTTTGTTCACTAGGACTTTGGAGAGAAAGTGCCGACATCACCGAGCAACCACAAAGGAGCCAATGGTAATCAAACAACACATTCTAGTCCGTCAGGACTGGATGTTGAGTCAGCCTCCTATGATTGATAGTCATATTAGAGCTTGTTTTAGTTTTGGCTGTTTGATTTTATGATTCCCGAATTTGCATGCGTATGTCAACGAGCACAATGCCTCTGGGCAATTTAAATAAGATTCAACGTCAGTGTAATGAGCAGAATGAACATCTTGGAGGAAAAGACTGAAATAATTACACCCACCCAGAACAATCTAAAAGGGTTTCATCCCTCCGTCACGTTTCTTTCGGCGTTCTCCGTAATGTGCTTACTCGTGAGTCATGGTTTACCAAAATGTTTCCGGCAAATCCCTGCGTTTGCCAAAATGTTCATCTGCGCCGCTCGACAATGAGACCCCCCCCCCACGAGGAGAGCGCAAACCATTGGCCAAGTGCGGAGGGACACCAATCACGCTGCAACATTTTGCTGCCATTTAGCGGCTGGCATTCTGGGACACGTTTAGCGTCGCAAACTTGCACGCTGGGAGCTGCTTTCAGCAACTCAAAATTAGTGGAGATTTGCATCAGTCAGCCGTTGCGCCTTAAAACAGCATCCTGCTGTGAGCCAGTCACTTGTCTGCGCTTCATTGATTGCGTGTCACTAAGGTACGTCACATGTTTTACTAATCCTCCAAACTTGCTCTATAAATTCACCCCGCCGGCGAACAGCTCCGAAAGGCAAATGCAGTAAGTCAGTAGTCAAGTCAAAATTGCGATAGAGATTAGTCTCATTTCTGAGGTCATTTTCCTCATGTTTTCCACAGGTCGTCTATGCGGCTGCAACATCGTTTGCGGACGCGTAAGTGTCACGCACGAAAGCACGAACCCCATTGGCTTCGGCAGGACCGGCGCCGTATGCATCTCTAACGCGCGCGCACATGCACAACGTGCCGGAGCAGGACGGCAAGTGAAAGCAACCACGCGCACTCAAAAGACACGTTCGCAATCCCATCCAGCCGCTACGATCAGACATCCGAGGCTTCCCGATAAAACCAGACCGTAATAATCCTTCTAGTCTTTAAATATTTATGGGCCAGTGGCTACAATCCTCCACCTCTCCTTTATAATTTGTCAGCAGAAATGATTTAGCCTCTGGAGGTCTGCTGGGTTAGATATAGGTATTCAGGAAATTACGGAGGCCACCTCCCGTCCGCCCGTTATTACATTCTGCACAAGTCTAAATATTGCAAACAAAATTATTCAAGCTGCCGAGAACTGCAAACAAAACAGACGGAGCTCCCATTTGGCACAGTTAAACTCAAAGTTATACAGTAGTTATAGTTCAAGTCCTGATTTTTTTCCATCCACGTCCTGTTGATTGATTGTCCAAGTGGTTGGAGGAGACAGCGAAGCTTCGTAAAGACTCAGTGGCTCAAAGAGATAAGTCGTGGGAAGAGAACTTCAGTGTTGGATGACTGGAGCTTTCGAAAGGGGACCTGGAGCCACCCCGGCCCCAGGGGAACCGCAACTTTTCGAAGCTCGGTCGTCTCCTCCAGGACTTAGATGGAAAAATCAGGCCTTGGACCTGTGACGGCGGCGTCTGAAACCGTCACGCCGGCAGGTCGACTGAACGCGCTGCCCCTGCTCCGTGCACGCCGCCGCACTCCATCTATTTTATAAAGGTTCACGTACTTCTTGCACCACTCGCACGGCTCGCGGTTCCGGAGTCGTGGCCTCTGTTCGGGACTCAGGGCTCTCGACCCTTTTTGTTCTAGATCGGAGTCTCGGTTCAGCCTGTGACTCTGTTGCCGGAGTGACCCCCGACTCCCGAGTCATTTAACATTGGATATCAAATCGCTTTTTAATCCTATACAGCAATTGTCTTCTTCAATCTAAGTGAAAAGTTGGGATTATCATGTAGCTTTGCTCACTGAAAAGAGCCCCCTCTGAAATTGTTCTTGTTTACTAGCCATGCTTGTAGGTGGAAAGGGGGCCTCATATTGGTCCTGCCTCGGGCCTCCAAATCCCTGAGACCGCCCCTGGTGGCAGCTGATCCCACATGGCAATGAATCCCGGAGCGAGAGAGAGAGAGAGAGAGAGAGAGAGAGAGAAAGAGAGAGTGACACGAAGAGAGACTTTTTGGATGGAATTGGGAGTCAACTTGATGAGGCAAAAACTGACAGTTTTCAGTCTCTCTTTACATTCACAGTTTTTCCAGTTATACATATGTAGTATTTGACTGTATATGCAGTATGTATAGTTTACCCAACTTCCCTTGCTTTTTCTCCTCCCAATGCAATAGTACAGAGCCACACCGGTGGTAGAGTGTATTTACTGTAATATGACAAGGAATAGTGTGTGTGTGTGTGTGTGTGTGTGTGTGTTCCAGTTGATGTTTTTACAGCAAGCATACTTTATACCACCATCTATGAGACAGAAAATATGTTTCTCTTTGAAGTGTCCCACAGATTAAATTACTTCCAGTGTGAAGTGTGTGTGTGTGTGTGTGTGTGTGTGTGTGTGTGTGTGGGGGGCGGGGGGGGGGGGTGAAAATGATTAGAAAAAAAAAAAATTAATGGAAAATTGTATTCACATTCCAGGCCCTGTCATATTGGCGGGAGAAGGCAATAGGGCCTGCCGCACACTTATTTGTCTGAGAAGATGGGAAGCCGGTAGTGGCTGATAATTACAAGACATTACCAATTTGGCCTCTTCTATCTTCCCCCCGCACAGCTGTGTGTGTGTGTGTGTGTGTGTGTGTGTGTGTGTGTGTGTGTGTGGTGGGGGGGTGGGTGGAGCACTCCTGGTCCAGATTCAGCAAATGAAATAATCCTAATCTGTGTTTGCAGTTAATTACATCCAGGAGAAAAACAAGCCCGTGTCCTTTCCCGGTGAACGCCGTCGGGTCTCACGCTCGCACTCGACTGGCGACCTTGAAGCTCTCCCGGCTAGGTGGCGCCGTTAGCTTGGGGGGGGGGGGGGGGGGGATTTGATTGATGTGCAGTCCCATGCAGGATTGTTTTATTTATTTATTTATTTTAACTCGAGCTCTCCCTCTGATTTGGGCTCACCCCCGGGGCTGCCCACCGCCACCATAGTTGGGATGGGTGTAAAATGCAGAGGACAAATTCCCCCACAGGGATGAATTAAGTGACTAATTAAGTGGCCCGCGGTTAAAATCGGGTCGGCCGCCGCTGCTTTAGATTGTCTGCATTCTGTTCGGCATGTTTTATAACTCACGCGGCCTCATTTTTTTGACCGAAGAAAAGCCACTGAAGCTTTACGAATTATTTTCATTCCCCCAAAAATTAGAGCGTCTGCCTTGCAAAAGCACTGATGGCGGAAGGGGATAATAAACCTGGGTGGACACAATTGAATAATTTCGACCGCCTCCTTCTTTTCTGTCATCCTCGGGCCCCGCGTTTCGCATGGCTCGCATCGGCGCCGGGGGCCCCGAGTTGTGGCGGAGCGGATGGGATGGAGGTGGTGGTGGCGGCGGCGGTGGTGGTGGGCGGAGGGGGCTGCCATACGTTAGGGCCGAGCCGCATCAATAAATCGCTGCATTCCGCGCGCCCACACTTCCGGCAATGGCCACATAATCACATTTCAAAAAGACGCCGCCTGGTGACCTCCAGGGAGAGGAGCCCCGTCGCCGAGAATAACTGCGCGGTAAATCTCCGCGGCTCCCGCTCGGCGACGAGGGGGGCCGCGTTACGCATCGAATGACACGCACGCACGCACACACAAACGCACAGGGCCGGTGACACACCCTCAGCGCATCTGTTATGCAAATAAATAAATAAATAATGCGTGCTGGCGTAGCGCCAGGGTGTGTGGTGGGCTGGGTGTGCGTGAGAGAAGGTACACACCAGTGCTGACTCCTTCGCAATCTTTCAAGACATCCTCCGTCCGTTTAGGGTGATGGGAAGAATGGCCGTCTGCCTGTAAGCCACCCACGCGGCCCGGAAGCACCGGACCGTAGGGAGGGTGGCGCTCGAGGGGTGGGGGCAGCCGGGACGGGCGACCCCAGGAAGCAAGGTCCCAGATGACCCAGAGGTGCCGGCCCCGCAGGCTCCCCCCGGCGGGACCGGGCTCCTCGATCGGTCACGTGGAACGTTCCGATTTGGATCTCGTTTTTGATGCGGTATAATCAGGAAGAGCCACGAGGCGCTTTTTTAAAAATTGATTTATTATTATAATTTATCTTTTACATTCCCAACGACGGTGACGGATGTTGAAATAACACCCCCCACCGCCGCGAAATCCGAATCTCCTCTGAGGATCTGAGGAGCCGACATACAAAGCGACTTTTGTCAACGTGAATGCAAAAAAAACAACAAAAAAAAAAAAAAGGTGAAAGAAAAATCCATAAACTACCTGACTGAATGAGGTCGACTCTTGTTGGGAATCATTTGCATTGTAGCGGCTAATTATGAGCTGTACGTCCATATGGAGGCCTGTTTCTGCAGAGGCGGAGACAGAGCGAGGGCAGGCCGCTGGCGGAGGAGGAGGAGGAGGAGGAGGAGGAGGAGGAGGAGGAGGAAGAGGAAGCATTGTTTATGTCCCCCTATTTGCCCCCTCCTCCCTCGACGGCAACATATCTGTTTGCTATCTATCAGCGCCTGACACCCCTGACAGGGCGAGAGAGAGATAGCACCTCAGTACCACTGGCAGAGGAAGGAGAAAGACACAAGCGGAGATGAGGTGTGTGTGTGTGTGTGTGTGTGTGTGTGTGTGTGTGTGTGTGTGTGTGTGTGCGCCTGTGTGTTAAAGGAGATCTATTATGCTTTCCCTTATTTTCTGTCATATGTATGATGTTACAATGTCAGATGCGCATATAAGACGTGGCCAAGGTGTCAAAAAATGAGGCAAGCTAATGAAAAAGTCGTCCCTGTGAGCACGACCGACCTCTCTGAACGCTCCTTGTCAAGGTTTTTTTTTTTTTCTACTCCCTGCACGTCACCGATTTTTTTTCAACGCGATCCGCCGTGTGTTTCTCCGAACAAAACCAATAAAAATAGTGTGTTTTTTTGTTTTTTTTATATTGTAGATGTATTTCTTTATTCCGTTCATTTTATTTTATTTTATTTTCCCGGGTTCACGCGACACGATAAAAAATTCCCCGCGTCCGAGAGTCCCGACAAGCGTGGAGCACGGCGACCAAAGTGGGAGCTTACTTTTACATGAGGCCTCGTGGATCTCATACGAGCGAAGGGTCAGCCACTGGGCTGCTTGTTTTCTCGCCTCAAATTTGTTGAGAGAAGAGATTTTGGTGGACCCTTATGGTCGGATAAGGTGAAACCGGCGGAAGTTACGGAGTAAATACAACGGAACGCCCGGAAGCCATGCTCAAACGCCATTGGCTCACAGAACCCGTGGCTCCACCCACTGAATCCGCCCAGTCTCCAGACACGCTGGATCGGAAGCGGGATGGAAGGGTTCGAATGCGTGATATGAGCGGTATCTTCAGCCAAATAAAATTCAAAAACATGTTTTTGTGCGCAGGCTCTGGCTGGCTCTCAGCTCTCCTTGTTTTGCTGATGATGTGTTACGATGCACGGGATGTGACTGACTGAGTCAGAGGCTGTGTCAGTGTCCTCGTTGCCACACAAGGTATTTATAAGCAGAATCTCTTTCTTCCAAATGAACGCTAAAAAGTTTTCCGTTTGAAACGGGAGTTTGAAACTCGTTTAGTGCCGACGCAACGTCGTGTGATGACGAGAGCGGGCCTATAATAGGAGCGTTTCTCAACACCCCCTGGTGGGCCATGAAGTTACTGCAGGCGAGAGGTTTTTATACAATAAAAAAAAGAGTTTTTAATTCAATGTTTTGTAATTACGTTTGAAATGACCATAACATATTTATGATTATATATTTACATTTAAAAAAGGTCATTAGAATGAATTCAACAAAGCCACGGGGTTTAAATTGTGTGTTATTCTCCATTTGTCTCACCAATTTTTTATCTGCGAACACTATTTTTACATCCGTTGCTTTATAAGTCCGAACGCGTGCGTGGACGGGTTGCCCGCCCGCGTTGACACAGAATTGTTCTTTTTCTGAATTAAAAAAAATATGGACAGGGAAATCCTTCGTCTTCGTCTCGCGTGTTGATCGGAGCTGGCGTTGGGCGGGCCGCGGCGGCTTTTCAGCATTTCAAAACTGGCGTTCGTAAGTCGTCGTCGCCGTCGAGGTTTTAGAAAGAAGCTCCGACTTGTTTGTTTCCCGTCGGGAATAGAAGGGTTTGACTTGGACGCGGCTTACGGGATGCATCGCACACGGCTCCCGCCCGGGGTGGCGGGCTTTGAGGAGCGCGCGGGCCGTGATTTATGGTTTGTGTTGTTAAGAGCCTCTGTGTTCTTCACAGCTCCCCCGCGAGTGATCCCAGATGGCGTCCTGAGACGACGCTCGGCAAAGAAAGATCATTGCAAAGTCAATCAAAGAGTCACAGGTATCAGGATTGCATCTAAGGCACGGACGTTTTCAGTTGAGTTATGGACGATCCCAAATTCCCCGTAACGATGCGTTAGCGAACGGGGGGGGGTTGTGAACCGCACGCCCCTGCGTTCGGAGTCGAGGTGGCGTAGCCATCAGGCGCAGGACGGCGGAGGAAGTTCGAAGAACCGCGGTTAAAACGTGAACCGGAGCCGAAGTGAATCCCCGCCCGGGAGGAAGAAATATTGAAAGGGCTGTCAGACATTTTCCGAGAAAGCGACATACTGGTGCGCGCGCGCACACACACACACACACACACACACACACACACACACACACACCAACAGTGATGAGGCAAAGGTGCTGGTGCCATATGGAGGAGATGGTGCTGCAGTGCAGTGAGAAAACCGTTGTCCTGGAAGATTTCAACGTCTCGGGTAATAGGGAGAAATTCTGGTCGTATATATATAAATTCTGCTCATATACATACGCGGACATCATCTGTGTTTATTGAGGTTTAAAAGAATTGATGGGCAGGCTATACGAAGAATGACATCATCAAGGGTGGTCGATTTATAAAAAAAAATGTTTTTGTTGAAAAGTAGGCTACTTTTGCTTATACATTATATTCAAAATAAAAAAAAAAGGTCCCGCTAATAGACTCACGTGCGTCACGCTCTTTTATAAATCAATATTACGTTAGCCTATTTTCATTGGGGAAACACAGAAACACAAAGGATTTCCAGGCGCATTAGGCCTGTACATATTCTAAGATCAAAACAAAACTGAATAAAAACTATTTTGTAAACAAACAAAAAATGACATTCGGCCCATCCGGCTCATAACATTTTAATTACGGTTATTTTCGTTCGCTATAAGCCTTTTTTTCAGATTTAAAAAAAAAATAGTAAAAAGAATAAAAACTCTTAAAAAATAAAAAATTAAAAATGACACCTGGGCCAATTATCATGTCAGTAGGAAGTGAAGGGCAGCTGCTTTAATTTTACATTCCACCCCAATAACATTTTGATGAAATCAAAAAACAAAAAGAATATGGCAATAAATAGTGTGGTGTTGCCCTTCTCATATTTTACAAAATGGATATTTACCGTCCGCTTTGGGTCGACCTTAAAAATCCCCAAAAAAACGGCAAACTCTTAATGTATGTGGCTCCTTCTGCCAGTCGCTCGTTTTGGACGCTGCCGCTCCTTCGACAGAAATGCCCGGTCAGAAAACCCGTTAATTGCCGGAAAACCGAAACGCAGGCCCGAACGTGTGGCGCTGTGCTTGGACGCTGCCTGGTAATAGACGTATGTACTGGACAGTATGTGAGTATGTGGCTGTATGTGTGCGTGCACCGCCGCCCATATGTGGCGATGCATCATTAAAACACCCCCGGTGCGAACCCGCCGGCTTCCTTGAGCTGCTACGGCGACGCGGCATCCGGGAAGCCCAGTCGCATCTAATGAAGGACGTTAATGAACACCGCTCATTATCGAGATGTTAATCATGTAACACAATCTGGTAATTTGACACACTTGATTTATGTAACCATCGCGCCACCCCCCTAACCAACCGCCCCCGACACACACACACACGCGCACACACACAAACACACACACACACACAGACAAATAAAGACAGCGCAGTCTTCCTCAGAATCTGGAGCGCTCGGCAGAGCTGCATTAGGTACAACGAGGTGTTCATCATATGGAGGCGGAGGCGACGTGCGCACGGAAGAGCACCCTCCCGTTGCTGTGGACAAACATTTCTGCTGGTTGGAGAGATGACAATGCCCTGACACCTGCACGCAAGCACACACATACGCAGCTCGGCCTTCTATCCAAAGGATCATATATGGTTGATGGTAGAAGTTCATTGGTAATATACAGAATACAGGAGATACACACATATGTGTGTGTGTGTGTGTGTGCATGTGTGCCCCTCACACAGATAGTGAATAGTTAGCTATATTGAAATGGCCCAAACGCACACAGAGGCCGGAGGGCCCCGTGTGTGCGGGACCGCCCCAGGCTTGGAGCTGTGTGGCCCGAGCCACAACAGACGTATCTGTCAAACACGAAAACGTCCCAGTTTTCAGCACAATTAAAATAACAATAATAATATAAGACTTGTTTTCAGTGCTGATATACAATACACATATGTAAATATACTGTATATATAGAGTATATATATATATATCTATAGAGAGTTTATATCTAAATATATCCAGGCAAAGAGCACGAAGCATGCATGAAGATCCCACCGGAGATGTGGGCGTGCGAGCGGCGCATGATAGAAATGTCATCAACACGCCCACTCGCTCGCTGTGTGTGTGTGTGTGTGTGTGTGTGTGTGTCTGTGTGTGTGTGTGTGTGTGTGTGTGTGTGTGTGTGTGTGTGTGTGTGTGTGTGTGCGTGCGCGCGTGTGTGTGTGCGGGCGCAGGGCCGGCGCTTCCTTCAGGCGACTCCGCCGCGCGCCCCCGTGCCCCTCCGCTACATTATTGAACGGAAGGCAGAAAAGAAGCCCCCCCCCACAAGCCGACGCAGCGCCCAGCGCAAGGTGGGCTTTTTTTAAAATGTGCTCACCCTCCCCACGCAATTTGGGTTTCAACATAAACCCGGCAAGAGCGAGTGAGCCCCCTCCCCCCCGACAAATCAACCCACAGACGACTCCGATGGGCAGCCGGCTCCGCTTTTCCAGCCCCTGTCTCCTCGGTGTAAAAACAAACAACAAATTAACGTCGGCCGCAGCTCGACGCAGCGTTCGAGCGGAAGCCCCGGGCCTCAAACGCCGTCAAAGGCTTGGCGGCGGCACCTCCACCTCCTTTAGAAGCGCGTCGGCGCTCGGGGCCCGGTCGGGGTTTTTTTTTTTTTTTTTTTCTACAAACCAGCGACACCGTCGTTTTGTTCTTCGCCGCGATTTCAACATTGACGGCCGAGCTTCAAACGTCTCGCCCTGCCGCGTGTTTGAAAGCCGACTCGATCTTTTGGCCTCCGCCCGACATCGTTTGCGGCAACGCACCGATTGGAGCTTGTGCTGGTGTCCTCGTCGGCAGCGGCGGCGCCACCAAGTTCAATGCGGTGTTTCTCGAAACCACGTCACATCGAGTTACCTCCCCGTCCCTTTCTGGAGGAAGTTCTCGGCGGAAATGATCGGCCGTACGGCTTCTTGCCATGGTGGAGGGAAAACGTTTTTTTTGAGTGACGCCGGTCGCCGTCTCTCAGGCTGTCCTCCCCACAGTCACCACTGACAAGTTAATTACCGCTATTTTCCCGATGACACCCAGCTGTACCTTCCAATTAGGGCAAAATGGACCCCGTGTGCCGGGATTCACTCGGTGGGGTGGCCACGCCGACGTGGGCAAACAGGATCGGGTAAGTCATTTTTCTACGGCTTAACTCTGACAAAAAGGGGAAATCCCCGTCGCCGCGTCCCCGCGCCTGAAAACTGACGAGGCGTCGTTCACGCCGGACCCGCCACCGCCGTATCTGATGGCAACGGAAGCCTCTGAGGAACAAGGTGGAGCCGATCACGTTCTCATCGTCGGGGACGATCAACGGTGCGACCCGTTTGAAATCCCAGAGGGACAAAGAGGGTTTCATATGCTTTGACATGACGCCGGGATGACTGCAGAACCTTTTTTAATTACCGTAATCTCACAGTTTCAGATTGTCCAGATTGGGCGTTTAAGATCGGCTATCATGAAGAAATCCTGATTTCAATGATGTTTTAAGGGTTCAAACCAAATTGTGATTGTGTGCGTGCGTGCGTGTGTGTGTGTGTGCGCGCGTTCGGCATGTTTTGCTGGTCGACGTGTCAGAGGCATTTACCGAATAGTTGGTATTGTGGGGTGTCCCCGTTACATTTCCGCGTTGCGCACGGTAACATTTTTACGTATAATAAAAAACACACAGTTTTTATTTGCTTTGTTTGGAAAAAAAGGTCGCTTCGATCTGAGCCGCGTATCCCGGCAGAGCTGCTCCCGCCGGAGCTGCTCCCGTGAGATTCTTCCGGCCATGGCTATGGGAAAAATATTGCAATCCTTCCAGCACCACATTTGCGCGGAGAGCAGAGGTAGGTGCCACCGTGTTTCGGGATTGGCCCGACGCCTACGCCGGCGTTTATTCGACAACGCTGTGAAATTCAAAGCGGTCACCCGTCATCATGGAAATAATGAAATGACTCGTTTTCACGGGGCGTCTGAAAATACACGCGTTTTTGCCGAATCGGCAAGAAAGGCTCGAGGATTTACCCACGCGCGACGGCTGTCTGACACGACGTGCGACGACGACGACAAAGCCGCCCCCGCCGCGAAGGCTGGTTTTGCGCGTGCATCGCGGGACAGGACAGGAGGCGGCTGACGTTGCGGCCCCGGAGAAAAAAAATAAATAATAATAAATAATAATAATCTCCGTGACAGGCGCTCTGAGAAAGCCGAAACCCGTGCGGAAAATAAGATCGATTTTTGGATTTGACTCTTCACTTTTCGACACGGAGCAGCCTACACATGAGTCTACACATTTTTGACATCCCTGGTGTGTGTGTGCGTGTGTGTGTGTGTGTGTGTGTGTGTGTGCGGGTGTGTGTGTGTGCGCGGGGTGGGCACGGCAGACAAACAGGGAACAGATGGCAGAGTTGGAGAGTGCGAGGCCACTCTAGCGCCCGTCAGGAATGAAGCTGGGTCTCTCATGTGCAGGAAGCGCCGTCTTTTATATCTCCCCCTCCCTCCCTCCCTCCCTCCCTCCATCTCCCCCCCTCCCGCTTTTTTTCTGGCACTCCTGTAAACATCTGTCTCGGTCGCCAGACGTCACCGCGTCGCCGCTTAAGAATTACGGCCAAGTGAGAGATGAGCGACGGGAAATGGGGAAATGAGACGGGTGGCACCCGGGAGATGGGAGGACGGGAGGGGACGGCGAAGACGAGCGCCTCAGAGATTCAAGGTGACGCGTTGGGCGTTGGGCGTATGAATCGATCGATCGATTCGGCGGGTCAATAGCAAGCGCGCTCTTCCCCCCTCCCGGGCGTCACGGAAATCGCCGCCGACGCCGCCATTGTGTTTGGGTGTCGTCAGGGCCCTCACATAGGGAGGCGGATCCTCCTTCTCCTTCTTCTCGGGCCCCGGCGAACGCCATCGGTCGACGCCAGGTAATGCCGAGCGACAGAACTTTCGCGTAAAAGTCAATTCTATCAGATCGGGGAAGTGATTACGACAAAATCGCCGGCATCCGTGACTAATTCGTGCCAAAACACGTTGTGCACGTTTTACAGAGATTTCCGCCGTGCCATTACACACCAACGCCAATTCCAATACACATCTATTTCGGCGTACCACAAAACATTGGTGACTTACGTATACTAGGGTATGTCAATAAATCGAGAGAACAAGTATAACGCCCTTCACAATGAAACCAGAACTCCAGACGTTTCCATACGGCTCGACAAGGAAGTCAAACACTGAAGCGGGAGACAGTTGAAAACCGCAAAGCAGCGCCGCCCGCTCGTGCCGCTAGTAGACCCTCATACTGCCATTTCAAAATAGTCACCCAAAACGACGCACAAGGAGCCAAAGTGGTTCTCACTGATTGATCTCTTAGGCAGGGCTGTGCGTGGACTGGGTGCCATCGTTAAAGGAGATTCGGGGGGCTGACCTGTGACCTGTGATGGGTGACAGCGGAATTGGGAGGGCGTAACCTTGAAGAACGTGTATAGAGCGTATTTTGAGAGGAAATAATATTGGATATAATGTGACATACATGTAAATATATATTTATATGCTGCCATATTTATCTCGAAAATGTGAACCTTCCCGTGTTGCATTTTTGCGTCTGAATGTCATCCATCACACTCTGATTAACCATCTATCCATATTGACCTGAATATAAGACGACCCTGATTATAACGCGACCCCTTCTTTTCCAAGACTTTTTAATGAAGAAAATCATGTTATTTGAAAACAATGATAACACAGCATGCAGTCGTATACGCGGTTGCCTCTGTGCGAGGATTGACGAGCGGCAGGGCGGAAAAACTAAACTCTCCTGCAAAATGCACACGTTTTATTTCTCGCTATTCTGCCGTATATTGACACTTTTTCAGACGTATTTCCAGAAAAAAATCAAATAAAATCAATATGTCAACATGGTAATGACGTACGTAGATCTTCACCACATTCTGCTCTCGCTCATGTCAGCCAGATAGCATGAGGGTTTCACACAACACCAAACACAACTACGCATCAGTTTTTTCTCCTCGGAGATGAGAGCTGCTTCTAGCGACTGTCCAGCTCCCACGAATCAAAGTCATGGATCCTCCCTGATCTCCCAGTATTTATATGTGAACCACCGCATACTTTGGAGTTGCATTTGGGTAATCGCAAAACTGACGTGTTTGTTTTTTATTTCACATGACATGAAAGTCTAGAATCCGAGCTTCAAAACAAGTGGGAATCAAGCAAATGTTTTGGAAGCTATTACATATTAAATGTTTGAAAAGGGTTTAAAGGGTTTTGAAAACAGAAGTTCTGAGAAGTCTGCCCTTAAAGTTTTTAGAAGCATTTCCAGACTTCTGCAGATCGAAATACCCATTTAAAAAACACAATTAGCGCTTTAAATGGTGACATTTGGATAGCGGCTGCACTCCTTCAATGAGATGATGTTGAAGGAGATGAATCATTCATTTATGAAGAAAAATGCTCCAAAAATGCATAATTCAAGTTAATCCTTTCATTTTAAATTGAAGTTATTTTTTTCCATTCTAAGTTCATGCCCACGATAGTAGCATGACCCCCTCTTCTAAACATTGCAATTTCCTGCATTTATTGTTTTACGACAATGATAGTTTTAAAAAAGTGGCACTTTTCAGATCACATCAAAACCCACATAAAATGAAAACCAGAAACCAGAAAACAACAATCCAAGAATGACAATTTTGAAGGTCCTCCCCGCCATTTGAATTGCGGGAATGGTTCTTTTCTGGGCGCGCTGGTTTCTGCAATATGATTGTGAGCGTCTGCCACCCTCTTCTCTTCACCCATAACCACACGGAGATGACATTTTCATGGGGAAGTGAAATGTCTTGCTTCTGGTGTCGATTTGTTGTTGTTTCTTAAAACATTGTCCATGCCGCCTCGGAGGACACGGCGCGCAGAAAACCCGGTGTAGTCGTTCACGAGCAGATACAATTTATAACCTCAGTTTATCAAAACGGCTTCACATTCTGACTTGACATCGCACGGCGGATGGAAGGATGACCTTGATCTGCATGTTTGCGTCAAAAAAAAACATAATGTCGCCATTTGTTCAACAATTTGGTGGGTAACCCAACTAATGCTGATGGAGCATATTGCCTCAACCTTTTAATGTTTATCTGGAATTTAGAAACCAAAATCTGTTTTGAAAATAAGTTGAGAGAACAACTTGGGGAACGCAAATCTGCTGTAATCTCATTTTTGACCTAGTAAGGAGTTTCTGATGTTTTTCCCGCGCAGCCAACGATACAGCTGCACGAAATGCACCGGGCTAGGATGTGGTGGGGCACATATTTGTTTTGTTCTATTTTCATCTGGTCATTTCCAGGTGCCGTGTCACTCACCTCCATGTCAGTTTAGATCTGCCCAGGCCCATTTGCTTTGCAGTCACTCCCGTCCCTATACCTGCAGCTCATTCCCTCCTTAGTCCCTCAGTGTAAATACTAGTCCACTTCCCTTTGCTCTCTGCCAGATTGTCTCTCGCGTTACGCTGAGCTTTCCCGCACTACGACCTGGCTCCTGCCCGAACCTCTGCCTGATTCCCTGGACCCTGATTCTCTGCCTGTTCCCTGCCAGATAAGTTTGCCTTCTCTGACTGATCTCCTGGTTCTGACCCCTGCCTGAATTTGGAACAGGGCTGGTGGACTTCGTACCTTATTGTTTTTGTGTCGTGCTTATGTGTTCAAATGCTTTCTGAGTCAGTGAGCATAACAGCGGCAGGCAACCGTTATATACATTAGTGTTGCTGGCAATAATGCAAGCTTGGTTCATGGCTTGCTTGGCCAATCAGCTGTGGGACACTACGGCACTGCTACTAATCTGATTACTGTGATGATTTGCCGTGCAGGTTCTTGTGTTTTTTTGTTTTTTTTTGGTCTCATTTGATGTTAAAGTGAGTCGTCATAGCTTGCTGTAACATTGAGTCCCCTAAACACCTTAACCCGGATATGATCGGCTTATCTAAACTGCGCATGCGCCACAAAAGCGTCTATATGTTGAGTGATGAGGGGGCTAAATATAGTGAGATATTTGGATGGGAGGAAGAACCAAAAATGGGGACATTGTCTACAATCTTCACACTTTCTTGAATGAGGATTTTCCTGGTTGCTAGTACTGTACTTCCTGTCATTAATCGGACTACGCCGCTCGCCATGTAAACTCAGGTTTTTCAGTAATTACATTATTCCAAATGCTTCTAAACATGCATTATTATCCTAACCCAAACACTGAGTTTAATCAGGGTATTTCAACACAGGAAAATTCATAATTTTTCTCTCACCAGAAATTGTTCTTCGGTGCGATCAAAATGCACTCGTGCTTGGACCCATGTGCTTGGACTAATATCAGCAGGCTGCGTCTCTAGACCTAATAAGCCACTGATTATAACCATATTAATAAGCTTGTTCAGATAAATTAATGACGAAAAACAAGGGCGGAATAATGCTCTCTCAAACCTGACGGCAATGGCGAATGAGCTTCCATCGGAGCCCTTGACTAAATCTCACCACCGGGGGAGAGCGCGTCTTTGGGTGCCGTATACTGTGGACACTTCCTCTGAGAGCGATTCTCTTCTCTTGTTGCGTCTTGTCGCTGTGGTCGACAGGCACCTTAAGTGACCTAAGCTACCTTGACTGCAGGCTGCATACGGTCTGCCTTTGCAAATCAACATGAGCAGGCACGTGGATCCAGCTTAAGAACCACTCATCATCTAGTGCACCCGCAGCTTTTCATGGCTATGCATAGGATCTATTCCCAAGAACAACATTTTATGACCCATAATGTTACGGCACGGTTTCACTCTGTCGCCCTTGGAGCTGATGTAGCCTAAAATAGGACGAATGCTGAATCGCGTTCAAATGGTGTTGACGCTCAAAGAGGCCGCAACAGTGTGTGTATCCAATGGAAGCACATCCAGGCAACCCAATAATTGGGCGGGGTTGGGGCTGTACAGTGGACAGTGTCGGACACCATCCTAAACGCCCCCCTGTCTCTGGCATGCTGGGCCAATCACCATGGAGACTGGGCCCTGGCCCTGACGGGGGGCATGGAACATCACAGGGACAGGGACAATGAACAAACATGTTCATTGTAAGATTTCAAAAAAAGAGAAAAAAAGATGGAGAGAGAGAGAGAGGAGAGGAACGACAGAAACGAGGAAAAAAATGCCAGAATCAATCAGCAAGAGCCGCCACACCATAACTCACGCTTTTACCACACAAATAATAGTCATTGTATATGTTCCTTTCCTCCTTGTCGTTTATCTTGCCTCTCCTCACGGTGCTTCCTCCTTTAACGTCTGCCCAAGAACCCTCTCCCACTTGGGTTATTGTAGATTAATTATAATTGGATGTAATTCAATCCTGCTGCTCCAAAAACAAAAAAGAGAATGGAGCCCATTGTTTTATTTTTCTTATTCATTAAAGTCGTGTTGTTCGATCCAAGCATATGTGGAGTGAAACTTCCCCACAACACATGCAGCCAATCTGTGAATGCAATCACAACAGGCCTATTGCTGTGCCAGCTGAATAATAGATATCAAAGGGTCATCCGAAGAACTGTATTGTGAGGTGTCTTTATACAAATGGTGTTGATCCAAAAGTACAAAAGAAATATTTGTGAGAGACACTTTTGGCAGTCCACCGGACGCCTCGGCGCAGCGTGCGGGCGAGGCGCGCAGCGTTGCTTTCCACCGGCTACGGGGTGAAGCATCCCAGACGCGTCAACGTTATCGTAGAGAGAGGAGTAATATCGAAAACAACAACGACTTAAATATTTTTCAACGCACAGTCTGATAACACTGTGACGCCCGGCGGGGGCGACCAGACGGAACACAATGAAGGAGACGCAGACGGAACCTCCGTGGGGCCGAAGCCGCTTTTTATTGCCTTACAACTACCCCGGGGGGTTGAGGTGTCCAAGTCAGAAAAATCACAACCCGGGGTGGCCGTGCCCCTCTTTATCGCAGACTTCTCTTCAGACACTCTGTCTCCTTCTACTGGCGCCCAGCCCTCGCCTCACCTCCCTCTGTCCTCTGCACTCTTTACCAAAACATTTCTATGTAGTTTCATCTCGTGTTTCCATTGAAAAGGCTTGCTCAGCCATAGCTGTCTCGCGCAAAAACAGAGGAAATCCGCGCGGCTTGCTTGGCCGGGGGAGTCACAGCAGTGGATTACCATGGATTTAACAGGAAGCGCGCACTTAAGGCCGCTGGACTTCTACCTTAAGTCAGTACGGGGTCAAAGGTTAAATCCACCCATTTCACATCCACATCTATTGGCCCACATATAAAGTTTAATGTAAAAAGTCACATCAGCAACCTCACAGTAAGTCAGAAAGGTCTAACTACTCTTTTCAACCGACGCACACGTTTTCCAAAGTACATAAATTAGCAACAGTTGTGACAATGTGAAAACCCGCGTCAAAGCGACAATAATAGGTTTGTTTTTCGGAGATGACGGCACGCACATTGTTTAATGAACCGTTTGCCTTCTCCTAAAACACACATTGATATGGAAGTTAAACACCGACGGAGGCAAATAGCAATCACCTACGCAAATACATATCTACAATATCTACACGCAGAAGCTGGAAAGACGACGGGTGTGAAAACCTTCCGGAATCCCAAAGGTAAGACGCGGGGTAAAAATTAGGATGTTATTATCAGAGCTAATGAACAATTTTGGCCCGGATCGGTTTGCCAAGGTCAAAATTTTCGAGAATCAAGGCTCAGAATCTGTTTATTTCTTCAGGTACTTTAACATATAGAAGGAATTTGGTCCGGTGAGGTTTGGTGGGTTTCAAGACAGGCAATTAGCATTTAAAAGTGAAAAAAACCCAACAGGAATACATTTTAAAAAGGAGAATAAAAATAAATAAATAAAATAAAATGGAATAAAAAAACAATTTATGATATATACATATAGCCCAAACATACAAACAAATACAAAACAGAATTGTCAGATTTGCAATACTATGCACAGGATAAATTATTGTTATTGATATATGGGGTATAAATTATAAACATGAATTATGACTTTATTACAAGAATATGCCATCGCCTCCCTTTTACTAATAGCGGAATTTTAATTTGGAGAGTTTTGGAAGGACGACTCTATTAGCTATAGATATTTTGGTTAGGTTTATTAACTACAATGTTAGACTTGATTAATCACAACCTCAGGCTGGGCAAAGAGCTGTTTCCACTTCATCAATGTTGCTCCTTTGGACATTATCGATAATCAATCATTAACATATTACAACCCCCCCCCCCAAAAAAAAAAAAAAGTCTGCCTTTGGTTAAGAATTGTCTCCCTTCTGATCACCATGGCAACAAAGCCCCCAGCCACCACCTCCTACAGTGCAATCAGTCTTTCCCCTCCCCTAGGTCTAATTTCCCTCATTAACACTAAATCTGATATGAACAAAAAAACCTGCCCACATACATTTTTAATGATGCTAAACTGTGGGTGTTGTTTCCCGCCCCCCCCATCCCCCAACCTCCCTCCCTCCCTCTCTCTCCTCTCCCGCTCCATTTTGCTTTGCTGTTCTCTCTCAAAGGGTGTGTGCAGGTGTGTGTGTGTGTGTGTGTGTGTGTGTGCGTGTGTGTGGGTGCATTGATCTGCACACATACGTTTCGACAGACTTTTCAATCTACTGTACACACACACACACACACACACACACCTTTACAGATGTGCAAAAATGCAGAAAACACGCTGACAAAGGCCTGTCTAGACGACACGCACAGACACGCACACAGAACCAAACACATCCTCTAACTCACCCCCCCCCACACACACACACATTCAGACACAGACAGACCAATGGCACATCTAGAAGCCATCTAAGGAGTGCATGCCTCCTAACAAGCTCACCCTTCAGCTGCAGGCGTTGATTGGACTAGTAAGTCAATAAAAATCAGGACCCCTGACATGCCAGACACACACACACACACACACCCACACGCACACACACACACACACACACACACACACACACACACACACACACACACAGTCTTTTATCAGCCTCTCCACAGCCTTCCGCCTTGCCAGCAGTCAATAGCTGGAAGAGACTAATCCATAAGAGCAGCAGGGTGCCTCACACGTGCCTACAGCGGCGCGGGTCGTCGTATCAACATCTGCCGAGGAGCAACACTCTTCATTCCCCCACGAAGGAAGAAAAAAAAGAAGAAATACCACTGCCCGCAGAGGCATTAGATGAGCGGCACGACACGTATGATGTACTCCCTTCCATGTCGACACGCAGCTGGTTGGCGTCAGGGCCGCGCAGATATATCTTACGTCCTTGAGGGATGGTGGTGTGGGACACACACACACACACACACACACACACACACACACACACACACACACACACACACACACACAGACGCACGCGCAAAAATAATGAGACTCTCGAATCACGAGACACACAGCACAGTGCACACAATGAAGGCAGACGCCGGCGTGCACGGCCTGGCATGTGAGCGCTGTTGGGGCGACGCTTCTTTTACAAGGCGGACGAAGTGCGGGGCATTACATTGGCTGGCCTCCGCTCTCCTGGGGGCGGGCGTGGTGGTGGTGGTGGTGGTGGTGGTGGGAGCGGTCAGCGTTTTCGATTCGCGACAACAAACACAGTCACGCGGAGTCGGAGCTCACTTCGCTCGACGCGGCGGTCGAGGGTCAAGGGGGGAAAACCCGAGTCTTAAACTCGGCGCGGGAATTTGTTCCAGCGGGAGTTTCTCCCCCGCGTCCACGCCGCGGCTTGTTTGTCGCGTCCGAGCAAAGCGCCGGGCCGGGTGATGTATGTCCCATTTCTGTAGCGCAGGTTAGAAGGCATCCTTGATGGGTTTGGCCCAAGCTGTTCATCAACACCCCTCCTTCCACCCGCCGCGCGCAGGCACGAGCACACAACTCTCCTCTCCTCTTCATTGCCCCTTTCTTCTTATCCTTCATTCATCTTCTCCCCCCCGTTCCCCAGCCTGTACATGACGAATGGCCTACGAGCGTTCCCCCGCGCGTGGCCATTTCTCCACCTTACCCCCACCTCCCACCTCCCTCCGCCCCCCTCACCATTTTTTTTTTCCGCTTTTTTTTTCCTCCCAATTCTTCATCTGATTACTTGTTTTTCCTTTGTTTCTTGGTGTTTTCCTTGTTTCTCCACTGCCCCTTTTTTTTTCGGGCAGCACCGTATGGATCTTTGATAATTCCTTATTTGTTTTTAGGTGACCACAGTATAACAGTGTCACTAGTATCACAACAGCCTACCGCTGTCTGATGAAGCCAAACAAAAAATGCATCAATAAGTCGAGTAAAACACCTTGGGAACTTGTCGTTCGCCTTGAGTTGATGGTTTGGAGACCGTCGAGCGCTGATTCCAGATTTGCACAGCGCCCCAATACGAATTGAACAAAACGTCCCCTATTCCGAGTGTGGATTAACAAAAAGTCCCCCCAAAAAATAAAATAAATAAATAATTGTTTTGGCAGTCCTCATCTGAAGCTGCGGTGGTACAGGATCCACATCGTCCCCCCCCCCGCGGCTGCTGCGTCCCATTCCATACGCCTCCTCTCATCAACTTACCCGGCAAGCAGGGTTTTAAAGCGAGCTGCTGTTTGGCAGCCAGCATCACACCCCGCCATTTCCGCCTAAACTCACTTCACACCGAGGACCGAGGGGGATGAGAGAGAGGGAGAGGGAGAGAAGAAAAAAAAAAGCAGGACTCAAATGACTTCTCCGCTGAAGCTCACGGAAATTTCTGCGGGGACGGAGACGGGGGCCGGCAGTGGGCCCATTAATGCGGGGGACGGAGGGGGGTTGACTGAATAAGGGTGATAAACCGAATAAGTCCCCATCAATTTCCTTGCCAAATCGCAGAGGAGATAAGTTTGCCGCGTCCTACCGGCGCCGACGACCCCGTCCTTGATGATTAATTTGAATAAACATGGCCACGTCGACATTAATGGTGATTGCTGATTAACTTCGGATCTCTCCACCCGGGCCAACCCGCCGCAAATACATTATTCGTGGACGCTGGAGGACGTCATTCCCCTTATTCCTCGCTCCCTATTTCCCCTCATTTTTCCCCCCACGGTATCATTTCATTTTCCTTCGCTCGCTCCCCGTCCCGCTCTCCCATTGTTGTTTTTTATCTTCCAGCTTCTCCGTCCTCCTCCCGCCGCCAGTGCTTACAGGCTGTCATCCACGGAGAATGAGCCCTGCTAATTGCGTTTTCCGGCGTCGCCAGCGGTTCTGGGTTGAGGAGACGGGAGCGCGCCGAAGGGGGAACGCGGCCTCACGCGGTGCAAGGTTGACGCTCTATTTATTTTCTTTTTTTTGGACCGGTGGCCACGAAAGTCGGGGGGAGTCGCCGGGAGGACGCTAACGCCGTGCGCTGGTGTCGCTGAAGTGCTACAGGAAGTTGGATTAGTGCTCGTCCAGTGGTCGCCCAATCCTATTTACGACGACAAAGCCGGCTCTATAAGGAATTGCGCTACACGGCTAAGGCCTACTTACATCCATCCCAAAGGACTAATACAAAGGATATTCGCCACTGTAAGCACAGATAACTGGCCTGGTTTGATGGGAAAGGAGTCTCCTGACGTTGCCTTATTGCGCCGTCCAACAGACACTTTCATGGAATGTATTGCCCCAGGCTTCATAAAAACTTTGACATCTGCAATCAAAAGGAATATCGTTTGATTTATAATGAGTCGGTCTCCGCGTACACGTTGCCTGATGAGTGGAATGCAAGAATCTAACTCTGCTGCTACCCCAACAAATTAATAAATACATTTCCGGAGGCCTCCCCCTGAGTAAAACTGGCTGACAATAATGAAAATAATAGCCTGTTACAACTGGATAAATCAAATTAATGGACTATGCTACAGAGGTAGACTGTAGCGATTGGTCATTTCACAATGGATCTCATCAACCAGGGGACGGTTTCTGTAGACTTTGCGAGACTAAATTGCTTCACCTTTGCACTGTTTACTCGACCTTATCTCCCCTTTCCCGACCCACAAACACAGCCTTTGCTAGCTGAGATAAATCACGCGGCGAGGGGAGGCGGTCAATTCAAGAATGCGGGCGACCCTGCTCGGGAAGGAGGCGAGGGAGTTGAGGCGAGGCGATGGCGGGTTTTTAAGTCAACGGAGACCCGCCTACTGGGGCTGCTCTCCATCACGCTGCTGCCTGGCAGACAGCGGCTGCGATCCCCGCGACCAAAACACGATCCCTCTGCTGACACGAGAGCACATAGCGGTTCTTAATCGCCTCAGGGTTCGCCCGTCCCATGACAGGTGGAGCGTCCCCCCGCATTCAAATCCCCGCTGTTCCTGAGCCGACAAGCTGGGTGGCGATGGTGGTGGTGGGGTGTGGTTTTGAGACAAACTGCTTTCAAGGGGGTTTTCAAGGCGAAGATGAGTGGCCCCTGGGAGCCATGCACGGGTCAAGGCTTATTTTGGATGGGCTTGTCAACCCAGGGAGGGCATTGCGTGTCTTTAAGCACGTACAGGTACTGTATATATAGTATAGATGCAGGTGCTCAGGTGCTCGATAAAAACTGGGCAGGTGCTAAAATGAAGGACACCTTCACACAGACGCACACACACACACAGACAGAGGTAGGGGTGTTTGAGGAGGCAGAGATGCCCTGAGAGATTTCATGTCAAGAGTTCCCAAGGAAATACATACACCGATCAGCCACAACATTAAAACCACTGACCGGTGAAGTGAATGACGTTGCTCATCTTGTTCCAGTGGCACCTGTCAAGGGGTGGGATATATGAGGAAGTTGAAGTGTTGGAAGCAGGAGAAATGGACAAGCGTAAGGATCTGAACCACTTTGACAAGGACCAAAATGTGGTGGCTAGACGACTGGGTCAGAGCATCTCCAAAACGTCAGGTCTCGTGGGGTGTTCCCGGTGTGCAGTGGTTAGTACCTACCAAACGTGGTCCAAGGAAGGGCAACCGGTGAAGTCCAGCCCGTCTGGACTCCCACAGAAGTTAATGCTGCTATGATAGAAAGGCGTCAGAACACACAGTGCATCACAGCTTGCTGCGTATGGGGCTGTGTAGCTGCAGACCAGTCAGAGTGTCCATGCTGACCCCTGCCCACCACCAAAAGTATCTACAATGGGCACGTGAGCGAGAACTGGAACATGGAACAATAGTAAAGTTATCATTGCGCTTCCTCAATGATTTTGACGGTGAACCTTTCATCAAAAGAATAGCATGCCCGGAGCTCAGCTAAGTGAAATCATAGGTGGCTTGTATCTCGCAAAGCTGCTATTTTGGAGGCGCTTCTCTGACGCTGGTGCTTTCACACTCGGGGTCCTGAGGAGCCATGCCGCCTGTTGGTGAACAGTGGGATTACAAAGCTGTCGGGTTCGTCAATGACTAATGAGCTATGCTGAGCAAATTTTTTCCTCATGTGCAATTGTGTGGCTGTCAAAAGTGCCCAAAGTGTGGCTGTGGTTGTGAAAGAGAAGGAAAGGGAGGGGAATAACTCTTTTGCAAAGAATACGAAACAGAACAAAAAAACCATCAGCAGCTTTTCTTCATTATTTATTCATGTTTCTCTCCACGGGTAATGGTTATCAGATGTTCTTATTTTCCTTTCAATTGGTTGCGCGTTGGCCTTTTTGCTGTAGAAGTCTCTGAGCAATTAAGTTGGACTCGACAGAAGCCTCTTTTTTCGATTTCCATTTACCGGGGCAGTGTTCAAGCTCAGGGTTTCTAATAGTCCACACACCAACCATCAGCTTACACTTGGGGTGAGGAACCAACGGCGAGCTCTGGCCTGATAATGGACAACTTGCAGCACTATAATAGAACACTGCCGGAATACAACGTTAGGAAGAGTTTGCCTGAGACAAATTAAATCCAGTTTTCCCAATGAAAACCAGATATTGAGCGGTTACAGATGATTGACTTTGTAAGTGCACTAAAAAAAAAATCTATTATTTAGAGATATTTAGCGTGAAGAATTCCCTAGTTGTCATTTCAGCAGAGCTGTCAGTGAAGACCTTGGGCATTTGACAGACAGAGTCAGTCAAGTTTTACATTTAAACCTAGCAAGTGGGAGGGAGGCTACTGGGGTTTCATCTTTCTCCAGACAACACAGTGCACAGGCGTGAAGTGCCAGCTTAACACCAAGGCGGCTTACAGTATATACTGGAAAGAAAGGCAGGAAAACAGATATGAGGCATAACAGTTTCACAAATGGACACAAAGGCCTGTGTACAAATGTACCACACCGAGGAATAATATGAATACGAACCTCCTGCATGCAAATACATCATCGATTTAAATGGTGAATGGACTGCATTCATACAGCGCTTTCATCGCCACGCTGGCAACTCACAGAGCTTCACATGTTACACTTCAGCAAATTAGCCAGGAGGAGCCGAGGAATCGACCCGCCAATTCTCCACTTGACGGATGATGACTCTAGCACCTCTGGAGCTACTGCCACCCGGTACAAACTGAGGGGCGAATTCACAAGCAATGGACTGTGGGCCGCTAATAGCGCCCTGAATTGTGTATCAATTGCGCCCGCTACTGCGCCGTCTCAGCGTCCGATTCAGAAAAGATATTGCATTTACGATATGACAACGCAAAGACGCCCATAAAAATTTGCTGGTGTGTGGAATTTGTCCTTGTTTTTCGTCTGATCGCAATTATCCACGTGGCGAATTAATAATCCGTGCATTGGGGGGTTATTACACATTCATACCATTGCTCTACACTTGCCTGTTTTACAAATTATCCGTCTTAAATACATATAAACCTTAAAATAATTGTCGGACAGTAGGTATTTTGATTGAATGTTTGAGTTTTAATACAATTTTTTAGGTTTAAATGCAGTGACTACAAAACATTTAAATAGTATGAGTAAATCTATAATAAAAAATACTCTTCCCAGACAGTTCATTAATTGCATAAATAAAATGTGTGTATATTTATAATTTTACTTAAGAAATTCTAGTTCTCACAAAATTGTACCGGACAGTTAATTTAATTTTATGTGAATTAAATTTATTCTGCTCTACCAAGTTCCGGGCCTGGGGAGCTGTCCATGGTCCTATGAGGTTCCATGGCGTCTGTGGTTCAATGCCAGTTTTGACCACTTTATCACTGTTTCCTAAAACTTTTTGGTTTTTTTTTTAGATATCTTCAGATTTTAATAGGAATTATAGAACTGTTTTTGTCAATGTTTGTAACGCAATTTTTGTACAATAAATTATTCAAAGTTTCAACAAGAGGGCCTTTTGAAACCCACGGACTGCCCCGTTCAAGGCATCGCTGCCTTCAGATGCTATGACAGTAATCGTAATTATATTAATGATGTCAAAATATTATTGGCGCTTGCACCAGCTCCTTGAAGACGGTAATAATTTCACTCGAAACTACATGTGGCTATTAGCACCGGTGTTGGTGAATTGGGTATTTTTCGCAGTGGGGCTCATTTGCATAATAAAGGGCCAATTTAGCACCAAATGTATGCCTAACGCCAAATTTGAATACAAGACGCTCTTTGTGTGGGCGCCCAGTTAGCGACACATTTCACCGTTTGCCGGTGCTTTGTGAATGAGACGCTGGCCAAAAGGCGCACGCAATCCCCTTTTGAATTCGCCCCTGTATTTCATCACGTCATAAATGTCAAGGATGTAAGGCCATGACGAACGACATATGAAAAACAATTTGACCTTATATGTGCCATCGACGCAATCGACAAAATAACTTCGGACAAATCTCTGCGATCATGACATTTTGGCCCAGCACATTCTGCTCCCCCCGCAGGCATAGGATTAACAGATTTGAAAAGAAGGTCATGAATAGAAAGGACATCATCAATGCAATCATGGGAGTTATCCCTGAGAACTGTCCAGGAACCTAGGGGCTAAATTTAGCGGCTAACCCCCTCGTCAGAGCGAGCGTGCACCAACGGTGGGGACTCCAAGCATACGCTCTTGCTCGTCCCTCTTACTCATACGCTCCCTCTTTCTCTCCTTTTCAAAAGATCAGTCAGGCTGCGTTAGCGGAAGAGATGGGCCCTGGGCGCGGTGAAAATGAAAAATAAAAATACAGACGCAAGAAAGAGCCTCAGTCTCACATTAAAATCCGATCCCCCGACGTGCATTCCGTATTCCTCGTACATACATATAAATATAAACGTTCCGAAACGAAGAAGAGATTCGAAATGAGCCCCAATCACATGCAAAACGGGGGCGCCCACCACCTTCAGTGGTGCATTGTCTTTTCAACTGCGAATTTACACCTGCTTTCGAGGTGCTTGTACGGCTGTTGTTGGCGTGACAGTGCGTTATCGTTAGCGTTATAAGCAAAAGCAACAGAATAGGCAAAAATAAAATACCTAATGAGAAGTAAAAATGGCAGTGAGGAGAGTTAGGGCTGAAAAAGGGGGAATTTGATCAAAACCTAGACCTGTGTAGACGATGGCGCCACGCCTCATCTCGCGGTGCGCTGTATCGGCCAACGGATGCTTTGATTCTGTGTTAGTTGGTATTAGATTGGTTTTAACACACCGCCCCAAACCCCCACCCAAACCCGCCTGCGGCACCGCCGCTCCGCCCTCCTCCTTTCTACCGCTGCCAAATTGCCATCCTCATCTCCTCCCACGCAGCCCGCCAAACCCCTTCCTTAGACACCTACCTCTCTCTCTCCCTCTCTCTCTCTCTCTCTCTCTCTACACAGGTGCTTTCCTACTCGTTGTTCCATCGTTCTCCATCACTTTGCCCCCCTCAGCACTGTCATACGCAGAGCAGCGGAGAAGGTCGAGTGATCGCCGCCATTGTGTCCTCCCGCCGCTACGTCGCCCGCTCTGCCGGCGGGGCGGCGTGGTCTGTGCCGTTGGCGAAGCGGGCGGCTGTTGTAACGGAGCGTCGCGGGAGGTGCGTGTCAGCCGGGCGGGCAAACCGACACAGTTACACACACATTGTCCAAACCCTCGCCGCCCCGACAACCTCCCGCGCCGGGCGTCTGCGGCACACTTCGCCGGCTCCGCCACGGCGTTTCGAGTCGATCCGGAGGTTTGCCGCGGAATCGCCACGGCGACAAAACTCCGCTTGCAGTTTACTCGCGGACCCGTTCCTCGGTGAGGGAGGCGGTCGCGGTGCGTTTGTTCCACAGAACGGTTCTCCCATTAAGCAACACAGTGATGCATTTTTGATTCCTGTTTTTTATTATTATTATTACTATTATAACTGGGGAAATATGATATTTTAAAGGGCCACCTGTTGTAAGTGCAGTAGTCGGAGTATTTCTTGCCCCTGTATCCCGCCATCGTTTTGGCTTCACAATTCGTCAGTATTGGCGGGTCCATTGGCGCCCCCCGAGGCGCCAATGGACCCGACCTTGACGAGCCACAGACAGACGGCGCTGATTGTCCGACAAGACGAGGGAACAGAGGAGGGCGGCGGAGACGCCCCGGCTCGTTCGCCCCCTCCGTACGGAGTCGACGGTGCTCTCAGGCAAAATCACGGGGATTCTTTGCGATCGCAAAACGCCGGTTTCCACCCACGTGGGCTTCCAAGCGCTTTTAACTGAACTCATTCGCGCCTCACGGGGAACGGGATATCGTCGCAAAAACGGGGAACAACACAGCGTGGGTTTAGTCGGCAGCAGCAAGCTTTTTTTTGTTGGTTTTTTTGGCCCGGTGGAATGAGTCATTTGTTTTGCTGGTGTATAAAAATACGAACTGAACCTCACTGGCGCGAGCAGGTTTGCCTCGTCTCTTTGCTACGGTTGATGCAATCAGGCGCCACCCAGACAGCGCTTGACGTCACCTCTGAATCATTTCTGGCAGTAGGGTGCCCCGGCAGGAGCCTGTGTGGGCCAAACGGAATGGAAAAAGGCTCCTGCGCGGCCGGTCTGTCCGTTCCCGGCCCGTGTGCCCACCGCCCGCTAATTGATGGAGAAGATGATTAATCGCGGCGTCGGTTTATCGCGGCCAAAACGCCCAACCTTAATTACGTTATGTCTCTTTTCCGAATCGCATCTGCCCCGCCCTCCTCCTCCTCCTCCTCCTCCCCCCCGAGTCAAACACCATTCTTCCCTGTCTCGGAAAAAAAACAGAAAAACATCCTCGACGGCCCCCATAATACCGCCCGGGGTGTCAAAGAGTATAGTATACGGGCGTGATGGCGAGCCGGCCCACGTGCACCCCGCGCGCCAAGCCCGGCCGAGCGTGGCCGCCGCGCTCCGCTCGCAAGGCAAAGCCGTCGGCGGCGGCGGCGGCGTAGCCACGGACGCCGTGTCTCCACGTGTCGGGGGAAGCCTCATTAGATAGAGGCGCGGCAAGCACACACTGCCGCTGGCAAATAAGCCGGAATGCGATATTAGCTCATTAGAGTTAAGATCACTTACGGGCCGTGGTGCGGCGGAAGGGTGAGGCGGAGCAGAGGTGCGGAGCGCGGCACTCAGTGAAGACAAATGAAATAGCTGTTTAAAAAGACAAATAAATAAATTTAAAACAAGAAATCATGTTCGCGGTGGTGGCCGCGGAGTCGGACCGGGGGAAGGCGAGATTAGAAAATGAAGCTAACGCAATTTAAATAGGATGGTGGAATGGGAGACGCACCCCGAGCGAAAGGAGGAGGCCGCGAGATGTGACGCGGCGCCACCGCGACGGGAGACGGCCCTGAGCGCGGGCGAGGGCGCGTCGGAGTGAAAAGAGGGGGAAAAACCAGATAACCGTGGTAATAATCGTTTTTCCGAAGAGCGGTTTCGCAAATAATATTTGCACTTATATAATTTGTTTTTATTAAAATTAATTCATATTTATTAAATTAATATTTAATAAAAAATATATATTAAAAAAGTGGAAATTAAATTGTACAGTTTTATACTGTACAATTTAATTTCCACATTTTTTTACCACAATGCCGCATGGAACGAGTCTTTTATTTCACAGATTTGATCGAAACAATTTGCTCCACTCTGATGCGCTCCTTTCCATCTAAAGAGCGTCCGTACGAGAAAGGCTGCAAGCGTGTTTCAAACCGGTGATCGGAACGCTCCGCGTGCGTTTTCTTCCCGCTCCTGTCTCTGGGTGGGACGGCTGTTGGACGCGAACAGACCCGCCGCAGACAAACCCGCCGCGCGGCGTTTGGTGCTTGACGTGTGATGTTGGCTTTGCGATGACCGAAGCGGATCCCGCTTCGTGACGATCCCATGTTATTCAGCGCGGCCCCGCCCCGGTGCCTGCCTGCTTGTGTGTGTGTGTGTGTGTGAGAGAGAGAGAGAGAGAGAGTGTGTGGGAGGGAGGGAGGAGAGTCTTTGATTATACACCGCGGGTTCAATCAAAAGTCAGTTGGAATGAACCTACGGCAATTTTAGTCGACGCGACCGTTTGATTACAATTAAAATGCGCCGGCCCACGCGCGCGCAAGTGCAAATGCTTTCAAACAAATGAATGACAAAGACGGCAGGAGACAAAAAGTTGGCACGCCCGCACCCACACACACACGCACACGCGGAGACGTAGACACACAGATAAACAGTCGACGCGGAGCCTGGAGTGGTGTGACTCGGACCACTTAAGCCCGGAGCCATCACCGCCGCCAGCAATCACCGGGCAAGTATCGAAAAATCACGCGGCCATTGTTTGGCGGCAACCGCAATTAGGGCGGCATTGTCAACAGACCCCCGAGCGGCACGGCAGGGGGGGGGGGGGGGTCCGCGGCTCCAGATCACAATTAAGGAAAAAGAAAGGAACATCTTTTGTGGGGGGGGGCCAAGCGGCCGGTGCCTGTGACTTTGCACCGCGTGCCGGGGAGCCCACTTTGCCTCCGACGGTGACGAGGCGCAGCGGAGTGACTCAAGCTGTGAACAACACTGGCAGCGCACGTTCTGCCTCTCTCAGCCGAGCACAACTCTCTGGAGGAGAGTGTGTGTGTGTGTGTGTATGTGTGTGTGTGCGTGCATGTGTGTGCCTTTGTTTGTGTGTGTGTGTGTGTGTGCGCGCGTGTCTTTTTTAAATATATTTTATTTATTAAACATTTTACCCAAATGAACAATTAGGATTTGGACCTATGATGGTCCGACATCAGAAGTTGTGGTTATTTTGCAAATTATAAATACATATTTTTGCTTATTTTTAAATACTTCTGATTCCATTTAATATATCATTTTATTCATATATTTTTTTCTCTGACTGTTAAGCTGTTTCGTAGGACATACAGCCATAATCACCACGACAAATTCCTCGTAGACGTAATGCACCGGGCGAATTAAAGTTTCAAAATACCGGTTCTGATCCCGAAGAAATCGAGAACGGGTCCAAGACGACGACGGAAATGTCAAAGAAGGCTTCGACACCTCAGGGTACGCGTTGAGTTTTGGATTCCCGGCGCGGAAACTGGCGGGAGCGGTCACCGTACTGTACAGACGAGTTGGCTAACCTCGACAAGCTCGGCATCCCTGACGCGGCGCAGGGAAGCGCTGCAGTGTCGCCACCGACCACAGGGGGCGATACCGGCCGCTTCCGATCTCCTTTTGCGTCACGATCTCCCCTTGGGTTTGGAAGAAAATGTGTCGTCCCTCGTCTGCGCGTCCTGCTTTGGTTAATGCCGTTCTTGGCTACTTTTGCCGCGAGCGCCCCGCGCACACGCAGGCGGTCGAATTCCTCCGCCAACGTGACAAATTTCGGGAGCTCAGGAGGGCGTCAGGGGCGCGGCTCGCGTTTGTTATCCAGCCTGGAAGGCGGGCTGCACGGAACGGTCCACACAGGAGCGAGAGGCTGCGGCTCAGTTCTAGGCCCTGAAGGAACGACTTTTTCGGTGATTTGTTTGTTTCACCGGATCATAAATAATCAAGAAACCCATCCGTCATGAATTATTTTGTAATCTTGCGTTCTTTCATTAAGGATGAGTTGCATAATGAGTTGCATGATGAATAGTGATGACGGCACAAAATCAGTATTTCACTCTTACCACCCCGGCCGCACCATTTCTTTTCATTCCGACGAATCGAAAACGAAAACATGTTCAACTGAGTTCGAAATGTATTATACGTGCATCTTCTGCCCCGTAGACACTGTGACACAAGCGGGATAAAATACGAGTGGAAAAATAACAAAAGCGTACATATCTAGAAAAGGAAGCAGAGAGCATGTTATAAATAGTGGATGGGGAGGTCGTTGTTCACAGCAGATAATCCTGAAAGGCGACATCTTCTGCGCATTGTATCCTGTATTCACAGGGGTCCAAAAAAAAAAAATAAAAGAGAGAGGGAAGACCTGGTAATGTGCTGTGGGGGTTCTCAGCCTGCGCCGCCGTCTTTGAAATGCGGGCGCGCGCACACGCACACGCACACACACACACACACACACACACACACGGACAGTCAACGCTAAGTAAGTCTACCGCAGCCATATACTGTATGTGTAGATTTGCAGAGCGATGAAGATGATGTGTAAGTCATGTGGAAGGTCGTTGTGTGTGAGGACCCCGTAAACCCTGTTACACACTATAGGGGACATTTGTCACCCTGGGGGGGGGAGGGTGGGGTATGGGGGGTGTGTGCGGGGGTGGGGTTGCTGCCCTCTGAATGGGGGGCGGCCATCCTTGGCTATAGTCGGACACATTCATCAAAGGTCCCTCGCAGGGTGTCCTTGGAAAGCGACACACACATTCCTCTGTGGTGGGGGTCACGCACGCACACGCACGCAGGAGAAGTCAGGTGCGTACTGCGATTTAAAGGCCGTGCGCACAGGAAGCTCCCCTCCGTTCGCTAAGGCGCGGCTCCTCGCTCGGTCGCACTGATTAATGGGGCCCCGGCGGGGGCGCCGCGGACGCCGCAGCGGCGCGGTGGGGTGCCGGGGGCAGCCCTGGAGGCAGGTTTTCAGCCGGGAAACATCACCACCGTACACCCAACCCGCAGCCAGACCTTTTGTTCTTGGATGGAAAAGCGAGGTCGGGTAAAAGGATAACAAAATCGGCATTTCCTTAAAGGCACGGATCGGGCCCCATTTTAGACGAAATCGCACGTTTAGCCTGGACTCGCGGCTTTTCTTAGCCCTGGTTTGAAATAGTCTCAGACTTGCGCCAGTCGTGGTTGGAAGAAAAAAATCGGATTTGCATAAGGAAGATTGGAGCTGATCTAGGTCTAAGTGAAGGCCAGAGGCGGGTTTATCTTTGGATTACTGACCTCCAGGTCGAACCTTGACAATGGAGAACACGGATGATCTGGACCAGACCAATCCTCCTTTTACTCTGGGACTTCCTAGTTGAGAACCAATCCATCTTAAATTAAGCCACGTCTCAGAAAGGCCTTTTTTTTTTTTTTTTTAATTCTGGACCAATTTAAGTAGGATTAGCTTAGTCCTGGTTTTAGATTCGACGAATGAGAAGCTCTCTTTTACCTCCCAATTGTTGTATTTCTTTCGATTTCAGAGATAAAAGCAGTTGAATGCAGCTAGTTTGGCATCCAATAATACATGCATATAATGCATGTGTTAATGGTGATTTATAACGCATAAATCACCTTTACGGGAAGTTTCCTTCATTTTACACATTTTCTACCCTTTATCCCTGTTCCAGGGGTTATTTCTTGATGACGTTCATTACTTTTTGGGAGTCCCAAGTTTGATCTCGGTTGATGTTTTCACGCAACTTTGTTTGTGTCCTGTCAATCATTTTGTTGGTTATTGTTATGATTATTATGAGCAATGTTAGTATGAAACTTAGAACCGTTCAAAGACCACTTCGCAAAAACACGTTAAATGCTGTCCTTCTTCTCCACGCGCGACGGGCTTCATGTAACCGCGCAGCGTGCGATCACATACGAACATACGCTCAAACATACAAATCGGCAAAAAAAAAAAAAGCAACCACAAAGAACAGCCGAGCAACATCCCTCTGGTGTGTTGGTTGGGTTCATCCATCTTGATCTGTTACCGTTGTGATTTGCCGGGGAACGGAACGCGCCGGAAACGAGGAGAATGAAAAAAAATGACGGTACGCAAACACCTGTCAGCGTTCCGGCTGACATCTCCGCCGCCCACTTTCTATTTTTTTTGGTTGTTATTATGTCGTATCCATTTTTTCTTTCCTTTCATATATATATATATATATATATATATATATATATATATTTATAATTGTTTTCCTTTTTTCACTGTATCTTTCTTAATGCGGCGATGGGGGGCTGCGGCGAGATGGAGTCGTATCGCCGTCAGAGGCTGTCAGTGCTTTAATAACCCGGAGAGTCTCACACGCTGACGGGAATGCAGATGTTTTCTTCTCTTCTCTGCCTTTTTATTCATTTCATATTAAAATATATATATATATATATATTTATATACACACACTGTAGATCTTAGAGCCTTTATGGCTGCGTTGCTCTGCCTTAATCCGTCTTTCCCCTTCCTCCTTCACCACACAGACGCACACACACACACACACACACACACACACACACTGGGGCCCACTTTTGAGATGAACCAAATGAACGGTTACTGAGGAATGGAGTAATGCATTAGTCATCTCTCTCCCTCCCCTCCCTCCCTTTCTCTCTCTCTCTCTTCTCCCACTCCCTGTCTACTTCCCTGTTGTCGACTCCCTTCTTCTCTCTTCTATCTCCTTCTCTGCCCCCCGCCCCCCACCTCGCTCTGTCTCGCTTTTTCCTCCAGACTTCACCTTATTGCCATTCTCGACCCCCCCCTCTTCACTCCCTCCCTCCCTCGCTCGCTCGCCCAGTCTCTCCCGATCCATCAGTCCGCGCTCGTGTCTCTCTAAGTCTCCCCTAATCTTACAACATCAGCCCCTGTAATGCGTCTCATTATGAGCGGTGAGCGCGGCAATCAGACGTATAAACCCCTCCGTCTCCTTTTTCCGAGCCTCGTCTCCCTTAAGTCCGCTCTTAATTCGAAACCCTCATTGTGTGTGTGTGTGTGTGTGTGTGTGTGTCCGTGTGCCAGGCGTGGGTGTGTGTGTGTGTGCGTGCGTATGTCCGTCTGTCAGCTCAGCGGAATTATCTCGACGCAGGCGAACAGGCAGGCAGGCGCTGACGGAGATGTCAGCGGCGCGGCTCCTTTCACCGAAACCTCGGAATTAGGTGGATCAACAACAGCAAAGCAGCCACGGAGCAGCACCTGCAGTACGCGTTGAAGAAGAGGTTACCGACGTGGCTGACAAAACATCCGGCGTCTCCCGCCATCGCCGGTTTTATACCAGCAGATTACTCTGTTGCGGTATTCCACTGTTCCATATGGCTGATTCGACGAGGTGACGTAGGATAAATATAATGTGTGTGTTTATGACTGATTGACTTGCATCCTGTCGAGTAAAAACTGTGCAGTGGTGGAAAAACTACTGGAAAGCCACACGAGTAAAAATCTTACTACAAAACTACTCTGGTAAAAGTGAGAATCTTGAGTATTAGGCCTAAAGTAGCTGATATTAACTGTACTTAAGTAACAAAAGTAAATCCTGTGGAAAAAATATATTTTTTTGTTCCTGGTTGTCAATAATTCTGTACTTTTCACTCAGTATACTATAAGAGGCACTTCATTCACTCAGATTATCCTACTGAATGAAAGAGCATCTTTCATTCTGACATCAGAAAGCATTGGTTGTAACCATGGCAACGGGTGTTGGTCTCCATCAGTCGGAGCAGGTGCAGGTGGGGCAGCATCGCTACTGGAGGCAGTGACGGCCAGTCACGGGCAGTCATACTGGCCGTCACAGTGGGCGTGGCTCTCCAACACGCTGCTCTCGTTGGGGCTCTCTGGGACGTGCATGTGCTTGTTCAGTAACAATGCTGCAAAGAACGAAAGTGAACACGGGCAGGGTTGCCAGGTCTCCACGAAAAACCCAGCCATCCCCCAACCCGCTTCAACACTTAGCCCAATTCTGCAGGAACACCTGGCAACTCTCAACACCGGCTTGAGAGCGTTTGTTTCGACAGAGCTCGCTGGATTATGACTCTTGATTCGCTTACAATAACGTTGTGATAACTGGCTTTCACTGACATAATTTTCCAATTTCCCTCCGGTTTGATTTTCTGTTGAGTAACTTAGGTGTTCAGGGGAACTGTATGGGAGTAAAAATATACTTTTCTGGGGCTAAATGTAAAAAACAGTGTGGTGTGAGGATGGTGTGGTAAGCAGCCACACCTGACCTGGATCTAGGTGATTGGGTTCAGGGTGGCTGCATACCTGTTGCTCGTCGGTTGGTCTAACGAGCGACAGGTTAAAACCCCCATCCACACACACACTCAGGAGGAGCTCGTGTCATGACATGTTCTATCCGCTCCTGGGCTAATTCCAACTAGCCCACTCTCCACAATAAATTGCTGTTAAAAACCCCCGTCTTCTGGGTCTCTGCGCCGGAGGGCCCTGAAAACGTCATTTGGGTGGCGTGTGGTGGCGAAACTGCCACATACAGCAGTAAAGTACAGATACTCCCAAAAATACTTAAGTACAGTAAATACATATTTTTACTTTACACCCCTGAGTATAAACAGCATGCACACGCATTGTAGTGACATTTCTGCTAATTTCCTTCTCACAAGACAACCTAATTGATGCCATTTAACACATCACTCCATATGGCAAGGTGTGAGGTATAAGCCTTGCCCACGCATATATATGGATATATACACGGAAAAGATAGTTTTGAAAGACAGCGTTTTCCAAAAGATACATTTCCAGTTATCTTAAACGCTGTTTTTGTGTAGCTTGGAGGCAGAAACACAGAAAACACTGGTTTTACAAAAATATCCATATACTTGCGGACAGGGGGCAAAATCCACTCAATTGACTGGCCGGTCTTGATTGACTGGTCTTATATACCCTGTGCAATTTTTGTCTTCAGATTTTCAGCCAATATGGACCTCTTCCTTCACATTTTTCTTTTGTAGATAGCCCACTCAGACCTTTGTTTCTAAACATTGACGTACTGCCTTATTCAATTTAAGTAGATATGACAGTTACAGTTCCATGACACAGGGATGACCTGTCAGGGAAACTCAAAGTCGCAATGTTTCCCTATTTATCATGTGTATGAGAGTAAAAGTGAATTTTGATCAAAGTGACGTGTGGATTTCTCCACCTAAAACCAAAGCTCCTCTACGTAGTGTTGTATGCTAATTATCCTCCTGATTGATGCAGCTGGAAGCACTGGAGGTGGACATTCCGGGTCCGGAAAGTACAAGTACTCCATGGTATTTAGAGCCAACCATCTGCATTCGCTAATCAGCGCAACCTAAAATTAAAACCAATCAGGGAAATCAGTGTATGGGTTGAGATACAAAAAAAAGAAAAAACATGGCGGCACCGTAACCATAACCGTTACCGCTTTGATTTGCACGTGCAAATCGAACCTTTTGCACCTTAAAAATGCAGCAGACTATATTTGAGTAAACGTTCTTTATGTGCTTTCCACGGCTCTCCAGTTGAAAAACACAGAAATTTGAATATAGATACATCTTTTCAGGATGAAGTGATTTATCTTCAACGATATATCAAACGCATTTCCTAAACTGTTTTAAAATACTTCTGAAACCATATTTTGATAGGACCAATTCTAAATGTTGAGAAAATTGTACACACCTCAAATGAACCCTAGATGGCATGTGTTCCATAAGAACATACTGTACCTTGGATGTGTAAGCAGGGGGAGACCTGGTCAAAAGCCCAGCCCAGCTCTGGCCGATTAAATGATAATGATAATTACAACACATAGTTTATTTAGGTAAGTGACAATGACAAGCCAATCAATTGGCTTTGTGGCTGCGGTGCATTGGGCTCAGAGTGTTCTTGCGGTCCTGGGGTTTCATGTGTGGCTGCAAGGCTTTTTCCGCTGGCCAGTGTTATTTGTATCATTTGAAAAGAGATCAATCTGAGAGATATATCAGTAGAGTACAGCCCACCTGTGATGCAGTTTGGATGGGGAATTTGAATCCTGCTTAACGCCCCCAAAATCTGAAGACATTGACTGGCTCAACTGACCATGTAGTTTCTAGTCAGTCAGTAACCAACTGCAGTTCAAGTAGTCTGACCCAGTGGAGGAAGTTTTGAATAATACTTTGACAGCAGAACCCACTATCTCGGCACGGACGACCGGATATTCCGGTCACGAGCTTTTGGACACCATTCGAGCTTCTACGCCTCTTTAGCTTCCTTTGAAGTAGAGGGAGAAAAAGGCGACGTGACGACAAAGAGAAATGTCTAAGCAACATGTGCGACATTTTAATAAAGGGCAGCAAAGGAAGAGAAAAATGAACAAAAGGGAAGATTAAAGAAGAGTAAAGATAAGATGAAATAAATTGATTACATTTCAGACGAGCAACCGTGCATACATTGAATTGCAATGTTCTTTGCGCCCCCCTTTTTGCAACATGTTGTGAAAACAAAAAGTGACTTGGAGAGAGGACTTCAGGTTGCATACTAAGCAGCCTGTCGGAAAATGAGCGCGATTAGAGGCACTGTGCTCTTGTTTTGTCATCTCCAATCGCCTGTTATTATAATGCATTGGATTCGTTCCACGTTTCAAAACTGGCAGCGTTGTCGGAGAACTGCTGGTACCGTGTGAAAGCGAAAACACACGCACACACACACACACACACACACACACACACACACATGCATACGCGTACAGTAATTCATCAAATCAGTGACAAGCCCCAGCTTAGCATCACGCCAGCTTAGAGAAGAGGCAGAATACAAGGTTCGACACAGAAGAGGGAGAAGAGATAGGGTGCAGAGGAGTGCAATGAGTTACAGGGAGATACAGGCACCCGCGTGTGTGTTCACAACGAGAGGCAGGTGTTTTCTCACTTGTATGATGTCATCGGTACCGGAGGAAATTGCATTTAATTCTTCTGTCGTTTCACACCCTCAGGTCTTCTACAACAAGCACACCTATAAAAGGTTTGCGGCGTGCGATCCAGGCAGCCTGGATCCGCGCGTTCACGTGCGTTCACGGCCGCAGCGTGCCTGAGAGGCAAGAGGCAACCGTTGCGCTCAAGTGTTGAAGCGTTACCAGTTTGGAAGTGCCCTAAACCGCAGTTCAGCTAACGGCCGCTAGACGACGCTGAAGAAAGCCCCTGACTCAATGGAAGTCAATGGAAAAAGAAGAAACTTCTCGCTAGAAAAAAAAAAAGTCGATCGATTTTTTTTTTTTTGTACATCTAAACCTTAGGGTCTCCAATAGCTCAGTTTACTTTTTTTTAATGGGTGCCTGGTTTGTGATTTTGAAAATCATTATGCCATAAAGAGAGTGTTAAGACGATACTGGGCATGATATTCATTTCTTCTCGCTCTGTTACCCATCGAGACGATGGCGGCCACAAACCCAAACTCGAGGCTTCAAGATCCCCTCTTCCCGAATCGACAGTCGACATAAGACGCTACGTCCAATTTTTCCAACATTGTATGGTTTAAGCTCCCCCAGCACAGTCGATGAAGTACACAACATTTCACAGCTGAGTACATTCCCATCGTAATGCATGACCACAGCGATGGCTGGGTTAACGTGCAGCTCTCTCTCTCTCTTTCTCTGTCTCTCCCCCTCAATGTGTCTCGGTGTATATTCTCTCTCCTGGGCCCTTACAACACGAGCTCTACTGTCCCCGTGCTGTGATGAATCAACCCTTAGCCCTGGTAGTAGCCTCGTCCGCGTCCTTCCCCCAGAGCAGAGCCATGTTCTGCTAGTTACCTTGCCCTTATTGGGGGGCTGATAAAACACTAGGTCCACGGGCCTCCCATTTATCACCTCCAAGTACAGCACAGACCATCCAAGTAAAGATTCCAGTAATGGGTCACAGGGTGCACAATTGTTTTATTCTTCCCCTCTACCCATACTGAATGTGAACAGTGGAAGCAATGTCATCCATTACCTGGGCTGGACGACATCGGCCCTTTTTTAACCGTTCAACTCGGTAATTGCGCGGGTTCACTATTTTTCGTGTCCTCATTTATCGCCGAAACAGTTTTACCGTTTTGTCTTCCTCAGCAAATGCGCGCGCGCGGTTCACATGCCCACTCACTTTCCAAAAGAGACACACACACACACACACACACTCATACACATCTCGGACCACCAGTGAATTAAGAACTTCCCAATCAAGACGCTGCTTTGCCCCGAAATAGGCTTAACCAGCGATGCTACTAAGAGCGTCTCAAGGTCTCTTATGGCCACAGAATTTCTTACTGGGGATAAACTCCTGTTTTAACAATGGGGGAAATTAAAGACATAAATCCTTGAGTCTTTGTTGATGAAACTAGGCTCTCTGCGATCTCTGAAATGCATGACCCGTGTTGAGAGCAAACTACGTGAAGGACCTTTTGTGGTATTATTGGCAAGAGTACGGAACTCTGTTACTATGTGGCACCATTAAAAGACAAAAGCTGCTCAATACCAAAACATGCTCATTGGCGGTGGGAATTTTGAAGTAAACTCAGAACAAAACAATGGACAACGCCGACATTTTGTTGTTATGGCGATAACAAATTCTAATTTTTTTGGGTCGATGCGTGTACTTGAATTTTTGTTTAGCGTTGGCACAGGCAGAATTTTTCAGAAATTCATAAAAGTTCTGGAATACAAACCTCCCTTTCCACTAAGGTTCGTCTCCAATAAATGTGCTTCTTTGTGGCGGCGAAGCAGACGCGCTGTGTCACAACGTAAGCCAGCGGATGGTTCCAAAGCTGGAAACATCCACAAACCCTGCGAGAGCAAAAGCGATGGAGCCAAGGCGACAAACTGCCCCCGTGGCCCCGATGGTGGTGCGGGTCGGTGGACCTCTCTCCCTGCTCGTGAGATGGGACACGGAACAGACATGGCTGCTGAGTTGGTAAAAACAACAATGTTCGCAAAAATCCGGTCTCTAATCATACCGGGTAATAAAGAAAATCCACCCAATCCACCCTATTGGAGGATATATTTTCATATGGAACTCCGATACAATTCAAAGTGTGTCTGTATTCGTGTCAACTACACAATGTCTCCACAATATTTCAGCATGAAAAGTAATTAAATGCTCAAAAGATGACACTGGTGTAGGTTCAGTCCTCATGTGTATCGAAATGGAGTCCATGGATGTACGGTATTATATGTAGTTACTTATAGTTTCGCATTTTTTCAATATATGTCAATATATGTTCATTCTGCATAAATTGTGCGTCTGTGGAGTCCTTGCAGTTTGAAATGACTCTTTAGATGTGAAACTTTCAAACTTTCACACTGAAAGGATTGTTCAAGGCTGGAGTTCCACTTGAGGAACAATTCCAAACCACTTCAAAAGGCCTTGCCTTTGTGTGGGCCATGGGTGGGCATGGGGGCCCGGCTGGGTGGGCGGTTCTCGCGGAGTATTTCTCTATCAGCCACAGGACGGGCCTGTGGTCCGTGCCTGGCACCTGCGGTGCCGGTTCTGGACTGGCGGGTGCATCTCATGGCTGTGCTTGGATGGGGTTGTACAGTATGTAGCGCTGGCCCATGGAATGATAATGATAATATAGCATATAGTTTTTTAGTTAGGTGGCAACGAAAAGCCAATCAATTGGCTTTGTGGCTGCGGTGCATCGGACTCGGAGTGTTCTTGCAGTCGTGGGGTTTCATGTGTGACTACGAGGCTTTTTCCGCTGCCTGGAGGCACTATGATATAATTCTGACCTCATTCACCAGAACTAAAAGGGACCAATTCTGTGCACTCAGGGGTGGACACATCACACACGGCACGCACACACACACACACACACACACACACACACACACACACACACACACACACACACACACACACACACACACACACACACACACAACCAGCATCTGCTTTGACCACACCCCTGAACACCCCTTCTCCTCCCCTCTCCTTTATTGCTATAACCATCACAGTAAGGAGTGTGTGTTCCAATGGTGTTCCAATCTCTGTGAGCTTATTAATTATGTTTTGTTTTGTTTTGTTCCATGTTTCTTTGTTTATGTCTTTGTCAACTAAGGGTTTGGAGTCGTGTATATCATCATCCCACAGGTCATTCAAAGCACAGCGTTATTGTAAGCAGTTCTTGATGATTAATAAAGTGGGGCTTTGCAGGTTGAGAATTCCTGTCTTGGATGCAATAGCAAACACAAATACCCCCCAGCATGCCGACAGCACGGGTTAAAAAAATAAAATAAAACAAAATGAAAACACTGCCTCGTATGGATTCTCCTAGCTGGAGGATAACGATTGATCCCCATTCGAACAACACAACAGGCAGCAAAGGTGAGCCCTCGCCGCCGTACATCATTAAACTGCGCTCTGCCCTCCTTTTGAACCAAACCAACTCAAAGACATTAAGAGCAGCTCACATATAAAGCTGACAAGGCGCCGAGTCCATTCGCTGCCGTGAGATCCATGAAATGACAAACAGAATGAATTCCCCATTTTTGTGGTTATCCTCAGTGAAATAATGTAGCATTGAAAGCGAACCCCAGATTGCAGTAACGCATGTAATGCAGTTACAAGCGGTGGAACCAGAAGCTATTACACAAGGGCGCTGGAAGAGCGGCTTGCGGAGCATGATGGGAGTTCTCGTCTGCGAGTTTATTAAATAACATGCTTGATTATTGCAAGATTCTTACTGGAGCCCTTATTTAATCAAAAACACAAGCGTGTAGCAGAGCATTTAAGAGGACATTTACGAATGTAAAACACTTGTCTGTCGAGCCTCCCTTTCAGCTGCTCAGAGGGAGGAAAATGTAATGTACATCAATACGCCACCAAGCCACTGTGCCATAATGAATTTTTTGGTGTACATTTGTGTATCTTTCTTCGCGCGCACCTGCATGTTTCCACGGCTCATGCACGTTGCGGGGACATTTGCACCTTTCTTCGCTCAGTAAATGAGATGCGTAAAATGATCTATGCATCGGCTGGGTTGTGTGTGAACAGTACGTGCGAAAACGTCCCACGGAAACGGTTTGATTGATGGCGCTCCGGCCCCCGGCTCCTATCGGGCTATTAAGCTCCGTATCGATCAGAGTGGCCGCGTGCCATGCTGACCGCGGCTGGGGGGACCTGCAGAGCACTCATCGCTGACAGATACACAGTGGCTTTGGGGGCCGCAATAAGCCGGGGCCCCCGTGGGACGCGGGGGTCGGGGGTTCGGCATGGCTGCTCACTCAAACATCAGCCAGCAACAAGTCCCACCGGCACAGATCCTGCCACGGAGGAATCGTATAGTCAGGTAAGTACGGTGTAGTGTGTGTACTGTAATTCTAGTAGGTAGTAGTCACTCGGCTAACATTGGTGTTTATGACCGCTCCCCTCTGGAAAGGGAGGGATATTCTGATGAAGTAATTTGTGGGCTTCATAGTGATTGAATTATTATCCCTGCGCTCCACAGGGGGGGAAGGCTGAGAGGAAGCCGAGTTTTTTTAATCGTCTGGCTCTTAAAATATGACCTCCCCCCGCCACTAAAAGTCAATCATCCATCACTCGACGCAGGGCCGCTGGGGAAGTTTGCGTGGACGCGTCGCAAATGCAGAGTTTGCTTCTGCCTCCCCGTGTAGCCCACGCATACACGCACATTACGAGGACAATATATTCATACCTTTCTTCGCAGTTTATTCAGAGGACAGAGTTCCCACGAGAAGCTTTTTTTAAATTTTTATTTTATTTATTTATTTTTTATCTCAGCGCGATTTGTTATTTATAAGAATATTTATGATAGTATCTACACAAAAAAAAAAAAAAAATCTTCCCCCCCCTGCAAAATGAAGTCCCGTAGCAATGGGAAGCAGCGGGGAGACGTACCTCCCCCGCCGCTCTCCACCTCCGTCTCTCCAATGGAGCGGGACGGAGCCGGCCGCTCTCTCGGTTACGTCTGCGTTTTCCCTTTCACGCAAGATGGAAACCGGGAAACGGAAATAAATGAATCCAAATCGAAAAAGTAAAATAACGCAGGAGAACCGGCACGGCGGCGGGCAGGCGGCGCCGTCCGGAGGAAATAAAACTCCAACGTGCAATTCTCTGAGGTATGTTTGTGTTTTTCCGCGCTTCGTACGAGGAGGGAGCGCGAGGGAACTAAATCTCTCTCTCTGTCTCTCTCTCTGTCTCTTTCTGTCTCTCTCTCTATTTTCGTCGTTTTTTTTGGTTCCCTCGGATGCAAGTTTCTGCTGCTGTGACAGGACTTATTGAAAATAAAGGAACCTTAAAAGTCAAAAAGTCTCTCTCTCTCTCTCCCTCTCTCTTTCTCCAAGGAGGTAAACGGTACAAAGGAGGAGGTCTGAGCTCCAAAGGGAGCCGTCCTTATAGTGAACAGCTGTCTCCAACCTGGTGAGGACATCAACAGATCCCTGCGTACCCAGTTAGACGTCTATGCTCTTACTTTTTCTTACCGTTTGTGTTGTTTTTTTTGGTTCCTTCGTATTTAAGTTCCTGCTGCGGTGACATGACTTACTGAAAATGAAGGATCCTTAAAAGTCCCCCCCCCCAAAAAAAAGTCTACCTAATTAAATGAATAAAATGAATAAAAGACCGACGGGACAAAAAGACGAGAGTGATTGATATTCTGCGCTCATCTCGTTCCATTCCAGTGACAGAATTGCTCTCTCTCTCTCTCTCTCTCTCTCTCTCTCTCTCCCTCTCTCTCTCTCTCTCCTGAGCCCTCATCGTGCCCTTCAGAGCTTCAAGTGACCAGATCATCAGATCATATGACAAATCACTATATTATAATCACATGATGTTGGATCTTATCACCATCACAATATCATTAAGAAAACGATCCAATTGATCTGACTGGCGTCACTTGGGAGCGGCACAACTTGGCGGTGTTACGCAGACTGAGGAAGCAGGTCCACGCAGACCTCCGCCTCCGCCACCGCCTCTCGGGGACGACGACACGTGCCACACCCGGGTCGCTTTGAAAGTGTGCTCATACGTCTGTGCGCTGGCGGAGGTTTAATAACCACATCCTCGAGGGTGTTTACACCGCGGGGAACGATGTGGGGCCCCTCAGGGGCGACCAGGGGCCCCCCCGGACCCACAATTAATACATCTGCGCCGCCGCTCCCGTTGATGTTATAAAGGATTATTATTATTCACAATTATCCTCTCTTTCTTTTATCTCTCTCTCTCTCTCTCCCTCACACACTCAATTTCGCTCTCTCTACATGACTCATTATTTCCCGAACCCTCGCCGTCGTCAAAATCAAGCTAATCAAGGAAAATAATTAGGTCTCGTGGCCTCCGTCGGTTTTGATGAACTCCGGCCTGAAGAATTACCCGCGCCCGCGCACGGTAACTCCGCGGGGCGCACCGCGGCGTTAACACCCTGACAAACACACACACACACAGACACACACACACACACAGGTTCACCTCTCCCACACTCGTTCTTTTTGTTCTCCGCCTTTCATCTCGCCCCAGACTACCTCCTCCAGCCTGCTCCCCTCTCCCCCCGTTCCCGTTTTTTTGTTTTCCTTTTTGTTGCTGTCGTTGTACTCGCCGCTCCTCTCTCCTCCTCTCCCACAACGCTCTCGGTCCGTCCTTCATTATCTCCTCCCTCTTCTCCATCTCCAGGAAAGACGCCGCGGAGAAACAGCCGTCGCGTAAGCCTCCCCTCCCCCTCCTCCTCCTCCTCCTCCTTTTCCTCCTCCTCCTCTTCCTCCTCCTCCTCTCTCCTCCCGCTAAAAGCTCTGAGCAGTTTGGATTTTTAAAGGTCGGGCGTTGTTTTTTTTTTGTTGCTCTTTTTGTTTTTCCTTCCTCTTCCCTCGTCTCCCCTGGGTACCGACAAAGTCAAGTCACTCTCAAAAAAAAACCAAAACAAAAAAAATCACATTCCGCCAGCGATATGCGGTGCACGTTTGAAAGCGAGGCCTCTCCGCGCGCTGCCGTGCATGAAGACGACGGATCAGGCCTCTTCCTGTTTTTTGTGTTTTTTTGTTTGTTTTTTTGTTTTTTGTTTTACCCCCCGGAGAGAAAAGGACATCGGACCTGAGTGCCGGCTCGCCTTTGATTCGCGGATCAGACGCTGGGACGGTCCGCGGCCGCCGCTGCCATTTGGCTGAGGCTGATGGAAGCCGGCGGAGTTCATCTTCACAGGTCGGCGCCGATGTAGATCTGGTGCCGCGTTGCTCTCCATCCACTTTATTTTATTTATTTATTCATAACTCTCTCTGCCGGGCGCCTCGGACCGGCACGGGCGCCGCTCTCGTTTCAACCCGGGCCTTCGTCGGATGTCGCTGACCGGGCGACGCCGCGACGTGAAAATTCCGTCTCCGATCCCTCCGCCTCGCCCGTCTTTCCAATTTTTCTTGCCCCTGATGCTCCGTTTACGTTTTCTCCCCGGCGCGGCGTGACGCGGCGGCGCGTTAACGGTTATTAATGGCCCCGAGTGACAGAAATGAATAAGTGGCCGTTTAATTGCTTTGAGTTAACCGGTTTCCTGTGGCAGGGTGTGAGAGCTCGATGCCTTGAGTAGTAATTATCTCAGGTGGATATCTCATTATCTCCCCTCCCATTTCATATGCAAATGCGGTCCGAGCGTCCGCATCTTTACCGCGTGGGTATCGGGTGACGCGGGAAGCCGTTTTTTTTTTTTTTTTTTTTTTTTTTTCGGTCGCAGACGCCAGCTGTGCGCACGGGGACGACCGGGTCGGCACCGCCTCGCTTGCCGCGTTTGCGCCCGGCGCAGGACTAGGAAGCGCGAATGAGAAGCCGGGGCGTCTCGACGACCGAGGTGATAAAAGCCGACTCGTAGATTAACAAAGCTATGGTCCGCTTTCCGAGTCCACAGCGGGGCCGTCTCCTCGCGCCCGTATTAGTTCGTTAAAAAAAACGAGGATGTGTGGATGCAGGGCATTTTCGGGAACGTGCATAGTGGACGAACTAGCCTCGCAGGGGTATTTAAGGAATAGGGACTCACTTGCGGAGTTTGTACTTGTGAGTATATATAAATATATATATACAGTATATATAATCTAACAGAGAAAAATGTTTCCGTCAATGTTAAGAGTCTTTATGGAGCTGAGATAACAGATAAGGATCTCTCCTTGAAGCGAGCCTGCCCGCCCGCGTTCCTATCTGGAGGAAACCAATTATCTCTGGCACTACCTACCTCATAAGCCTCGCAGGGAGAGGGGAAATTTGACTTCCCACGAAAACAGTCTCCTATTAGTCTGCCGCAATGAGGTATTTTGCGGCATCCGTCTCCGACTCTTCCGACTGGTGGGGAGCTGGGCGCGCGCATTTATTTTATTTATTTATTTTTTTTGCATCGTAACACGTCCACACCGATCGTCCTCAGTCGTCCTAATAATAGTCAACCGCTGTGTGGCGCACGGTGAGAGCACAGATTTCGTGACGTTTGCCTCTCTCGCAGAGGGCAACGGCGCACGGGCTCGGGAGCGCACGAGCGGAACGCCATTCCTCCCGCGCCCGAAGACCATCCTCAGCGTTATCATCATTATCATTATTATTATTATTCATTATTATTCGTACGCGGGAGCCAGCGAGGCTGCTCTGTTCGACGCTTGATATAAAAACTCTCGCCCTGTCGGCGCGCCACGGGAAAAAGGGGACTCCGTCTCCCTCCCTGAAGCCTCACCCGTGGGCAGAGCCTCCAAAACACTGTCACGCACTGCGGCCGCGTGCTCCTTCTGCTTTGTCTCCCAACCGCCGGTTCCTCCTCAGGTCACCCGAGCTACTGCACCCGACATCGGTCGAGTGATCTGGGCGGGCCCGATATAGCCGGGTGGAGAGACGAACATCGAGAGGTCACTGTCTTTTCGAGCGTTGAAGCAGACGGAAACGGAGTTCAACTTCGACAGTATTTGTTGCCAGTCAAGCATTATGTTGTTGCACAAACGAGCTTGTTGCACAAATTCGGACAAACCGAGCTTAGGTCTGTCGTGTTGGATGAGGGAATTTTCCTGCAGATTCACCCCATGATTTACCATGCAAATATGTACAGCCTGTGAGTTAGAGAGTGTGACAGTGAGTGAGTTAGACACAGGGATTTCAAGAGATGGACTTGAATCCTTTGTTGCCCAGCAATTGGGGATATGTATATATATATACTGTATATACACCCACACACACACACATTTGTTTGGTTCCTTCTTTTCAGAAAAAATACATTACCACCGAGGTATAGTATTTCAGTGTGTTTGAGAGAGTGGCAGTATCCACCAAGTGGCCTCCAGATGTTTAGACTCCCTTTTTGCGGCGCGTCACGGGTGAAGCACGTTCGGCGCTGTCTGCCGGTGACAGCCAAAAGTACGATGCTGTTAACGCTGCCGCGCTCAGAGCTCATGAAATGGTGCCTGAGGCGTATCGACAGAAATGTAGGTACCTTTAAAAACAGGAAGGTCAAACAGATGTCGAAATTAGAGAAAAAACATTGTTTGATTGTTGGCGGTATAATAAATAAATAAATAAAAACCTTTGAGCAACTGAGACCTAATGGTAATGGGTAAGGGTTGAAACGCATTAGGCTTCTTTGCTTGCTGATGAGTATGTGCTTGGCTTCGTCCCGCGTCGTCGCGCCCTGGGAGCTAACGGGGGACCGAGAGGGGACGGCACGGGAAGGGGAGACACCACAGGACCTGGCTGGTAGGCGTCGGGCGTCGCGATCTGGCGCGCAGGGTCACATCTCCTGCACAATGCGTGGCCCCTCATGCAAGACCAACAACACATTAGAAAACTCTATCAGCCGGACCAGGCCGATCAGCCCCAAGGGAACTGGTTAGACTGTCCGGTACAGCTGCACTGGCGCGCGACGAAGTTTGTTACCGAACAAAAGGCAGATCCTCGGATAATGTTTTTTTTTTTCTGAGGCACCGACTGAGTCAGAGGCTTGTGGGTATTTTATTTTTTTTTTGTGGTGTGTTAATGCGTAAATGGACACCACTTTATCCATCTGCTGCCGACGAGTGGAGCATGGTTAAGCAGATTGTAGTGCCACTGAAATACCATAGGGAAATCTTGAGCCTGGCCCATGGTGATCAACATGCCCATCATTTATGTGTAAACAAGACGTATGCTCATGTTTTTCATCTTTTTTTTTTTTGGCCTGGGTTAAAGACTGAGTTTTGTGCAGTACTGTAAATCCTGTCTTGTTTGTCAAGTTGCAGCGAAGCCAAGTCAGACAATCTCTCCGGCACCGTAGGTAAGTCATCTGTAAATACATTTATAAGCTCTTCAACAATAGGCCTATTAATTTATCTTTATATCATTTCATATATTTCAGCTATTTATGAGCCTCATTGACTCTTTGTCCACAGCAACTTAGAGTCAAACCAACTGTATTTCAAAGCCACAACTAAACCTTCTCTAGCAACATCAACATTAGTAGAGACGAGCTCAGTTTTATTTATTTTTTTTAACAGGAAAGAAAGTTATAAAGTAAAGGGGGAAGAAACCCCCACGAGGTGGACACGTCCAGGTGGAGTTTGAAGAGATAGGTCTCCACACACAATACATATTTGGGAAGAAATCATCAGTCATGTGGAAAATATAGCTATCTTGAAAATTTTAAAGGTTAATATTATACTGGTTGATTCATTCATTAGAACAGTCTATGCCGTTCATAAAATTACATTTCTTTACTCCGATGCAGAACTAAAGACAACATCTAACTATATCAAGATATTATGATAAAATCCGAGACAATATGTAAATATATTGCCTATATGTTATGGGGCGCCGAATGAAAAGATTGAGGATTTAGGTCACTTTCCTAACATTTGAGACAGAAATTCATGTCAAACGACATTGCTATATAAAATTGTTAACAATATGTTTATATGTAAAAAATAAATTGTAAATGTTAATGTTAAATCAAAATGTTAAAAGTGAAATCTAAATGCTGACTCTAAATCTAAATGTTAAATCTAAATGTGTCGCAGAATGTAAAGCGTAATGTTTAGAAAATATGAAAATCCCCCACGCTCCTAGCCTGGCCTCCTCCCTCAAACAGCACCGACCATGTACTGTATATACTGTATATACTTATGAACACACTATGTTACATGTGGTGTGTGTAGTATAGTGTAGTAGACCCCGTTTTGGTCCCGTGTGTAAACATGTAAATGCAAGGACAGAAGAATAAAATGGATACAGAAAGACAACAAGCTCTTATCACTTGGGTTGTTTTTCCTTTATCCATTTTATTCTTCTGTTCTTGTCAAAACAATATTCACTCTCACACTCCAGGTTTTATGACCGAGTTTGAAACATTAGAAGAAAAGAGGCAATTAACAAGTGAGAGTGACACGGGGAATCAAAGCCACTGGGTAGGAGGGCAAAGTCTTAGTCATTACGCTATAAACATCTGATGGTGTAATGGAACGTAGATGATCCGTGATCGGCACGGCTCGCATGTGAACGGCAAATTAGTTGCAAAATGTAACAATCACAGTGAAATAAAGTTTCACTGCCGCTGTTATTTTTTAAAGTAATAATTCCCTAAATTAGAGAAAAAGACACCCTCTGACGAGACGATTTGAGAGACTAAAAAAAATCTCCACCGTTGTTTCACCTCACACAGGCTTGATAAGTCCTAGAGTTCGGTTCAATCGTTTTGCTTTGACCATTGAAAGCGGCGCTCACGGATGCCCCAGTGCTTGAAGCACCAGACTGTTGAAAGAGCCTTCAAGCCTGCAGTGGATGCAAGCAACACTGGAGCTGGTGCTGTTGTTCTTCAAGATGGTCTTGACGGGGTGGACCATCGGTTTCATATTTTTCAAAGAGATTTGATCATCGTTGTGGTGTGGTTGAAGCAGCCACATCTGTCTTGGGTCTTGGTAATTGGGCCGGGGACCAGGGTGGCTGTACGCCTGTTGGTCATTACACCAATCAACGGGCAACGGGGAAAACCCCCATCCCCACACACACAGGCGAGGAGCCCATCACCTGTGTCTGAGGGCTCGAAAAAGCCACGCGGGTGGCGTAATTATATTTTGATATTGGCATTGAGGCACTTTGAGGTTTATGTGTGGCTTCATGTGCTCTTCTCCTTGTGTTCACAGATGATATCCAGCAGATGAAGAACACTTACCAGAGGCCCAGGCGTTGGAGCATTGCTCTTTGTGTTAAACTCCTTTTCTGTAACAATAAACGATTATTTTTTACATGAATCTCTGGTTGAGTTGCCGCCTCACTTGAACGAGCCTCGGCCCGGGGCTGTAGCAAGCTGGCAAACACACTAAGGACTGCACATGCAATTCTTAAAGCTGCAGTAAGCTAAAATTGGACATGACAAATTTAGGTAAACAAACTGTCTGCCGCTCCACCCCTTGCTCTCTTTTCCGATAAATTATGTTACAAATTAAGCAACAAGCGATCAGGTTGCCAAAGTGTGGAGCCCTTCGCCATTTGAGTGTGTGAAAGCCAAACTGACTGGAGAAATAGCACGTGAGCAAGTAAGATGTTTTACGACGCAGCTATTTTTTTCTTCTCCGTGGGCGTGATGTGATTGGATATTGCAGAAGACATGGCTTCCATCGATGCTGCGCAAAGAGAGGGTTTCCAGAAACCCCGGATCCCTTCCCACTAAATTAAAATTTTGTGTTGGCTGCCCTGTAGGCAAAAATGTTGAACGCAGATGGGTACACACGCACACAAATTCTTTGGGCATTGAGCTATTTTCAAGATTTTTTACATTTCAAAATGTCACTTAGATGCTTTATTGTATAGACTAGCATCTAACACTCGTATTTTGTCTTCACGGTCTATCATTTGGGAAAAAAAAAAAAAAACATGCAATAAACGGAAGGAAACAATGGCACAAAAGCTACAAAGGCTACAAGGAGATGTTGAAGGTCCTGGAAATTAGGTCTCTCTAGTCTCCCCCTCCTCTCTATAATTGCTTGTCTCTAAACTGTTCAACTTGGTGCTTTTGAGGCGTTAAAACGAGGAAAAGATTAAATTGTAGAACAGAAAGGGAAGGGTAAGGAAAAGTGCACCATGGCAACTGCTCCGAATGGCTCGCTCTGCTGGAGAGTCTTGAGATGCCCACTTCCTCCTCCGCTCCGTGCAAAACACTCGCCTCAAAGCTGAGAGACCGCGGAAGAAAAGCAAACATGGACATTTTTAAAGATCAAGTTAAAATTCACAGCAAGAAAGCCCATTTCTGAAAGATCATTTCAGATCACTAAAACAATCCTTGCTTTTTTTTTTCCCCCAAAATTGTCCTATAAATCCATCACCTGCTCTCAGTCGTCATGATAACTCAACACTTAAATCCGAATCATTTTTTAAAGAAAAAATAGTCTATATTAGAGCCAGCATTGTAAATGCAGACACTTAAACTCCCTGGGATCGCCCTGCCCAGGGGGCCTCCATCTCTGATGTCATCCTTTGATATGATGTCAGAAGATGCCATCAGTGAAGTAATTAGCCTGATGAAGTCTTCTACATGTGTTCTAGACCCCATCCCAACCAAGTTGTTTAAATCCTGCTTGCAAAGCCTCTCCCAAGCAACAAGTATAATAAAGTCCTCTCTTGATTTAGCCATCTTCCCCACAGCTTTCCAAGACCTCGATGGCGACACGTCTCCTCAGGAAATCCAATCGAGATGACTCAGAGCGTAAGCCATTACAGACGCATTTCTTATTCACATTTCCTTGGTAAACCTTCGGAGAAAATTGTTTGGAATTAACTGCTTGTTCATCGAACCGACAGTGGCGTTTTAGAAAAGCTCCCATCTGGTTATCGAGCCGACCACAGCACAGAGGCCGCCCCGCTGAAAGTTGTAAACGACCTGAGAATTATTACGGATGGGGAAAAACGGCGCCGTCCCTCATCTCGTAGACCTCAGCGCGGCGTTCGATACTATCGACCACGATATTTTAATGGACGGACTTGAGGAATGGGTGGGTTTCTCTGACCGTGTTTTAGCTGGGTTTCAGTCTTCTCTAACTGATGGACAGATCTTTTGTCAGCCTGGGTGCTTACGTATCAGAGACTCGTGGTATTGAGGTATCCCTCAAGGAAGCTTTCTCGGCCCCAATTTTGTTTTCATTATATACGCTCCCAATATTACGAACCATCACCGTGTCAATTACCATTTTTATGTTGATTGATGCACAATTGTACGTCTCTGTCTCGCCAAATGACCTCAATGGACTGCATGCTCTCATTGCCTGTCTCGCTGACGTTAATGTATGGACTGGGAAAGACACGTTTTGAAGCTAAATGAGGAGAAAAGAAAGGACCCAGAGCAGCAAGGAAAACTGCACTCAATGCTTGGTGGTCTCAGCAAACGAATCTAAACTAACACCACAAAGGGAGTGATATTAACGTAGCAAGGTCATTAAAACATCCCTTTTTCATCCAAGGAATGTCACCAAAGTCAGACTTTTTAATTTTTGATGTTTATTTTTATTTTTTTTAATCTCAGTAAAGATGCTGAAATATTCACTGACGCTTATATTACCAGCTGTTTCGACTATAGTCATTCCCGTTTCGCTGGATGACCTAAAAAAAAAATCGATAAGAAAACTACAGCTGGTTCAGAATGCTGCGCCCAGAGACAAAGAAAATGGATCACATTACCCCACTGCAGTAGATAGCCGTATCTTTTAGAATTGATTTTAAAGTTATTTTACTTGTTTATGAAGCTTTAAATGACCTTGCTCCTCCCCTACCTCAGAGATGTTCTTTCATTTTATGTTCCAGCCAGATCACTAAGGTCCTCCGCTGCTTTTCATTTAAATGTTCCTTATGTGTCACATAAAAGAACCGGTGAGAGTGCCTTCTGCTTTTAATACCCCTAAACTCACTGCCTCTGGATATGAGAATGACACGCTCTCTCTGTATTTCTAAAAGGAAATTAAAGACCTATCTTTTTTAATCTGGCTAATGTTATAGTTTTAATGTTCTAATCATAGTTCTTTTTTTCATTACTTTTATTTATCCCTGGTGTTTATTTTATTATTATTTTTTCTATTGACTTTAATGAATTGTTTGAATTTTTCTGCGTTGTTTTATTTTTGCTATGTGAAGCACTTTGGGCTGCATGTTTGTATGAAAGGCGCTATACTGTATAAATAAAGTTGAGTTGAGTTGAACAGTAGGTTGTCCATTCGAACAAGCTGGATACAAATGCATGGCATCTTGTAGGACAACGCCCGACACAGCCAAACAAATTCACAAATGCATATTAGTCTGGAACCTCTCCGTTTTTCGATTGCCAAGGAATGTTACCAACACGCACCGACCAAAATGCCTCTGGGTGCAATTGGAAAAACCCACAACCAATCAGAGCATTGGATAGACCTACAGCCAATCAGAGCATTGGATAGACATACAACCAATCAGAGCATTGATAGACCTACAATCAATCAGAGCATTGATAGACCTATAATCAATCAGAGCATTGGATAAAGCTACAACCAATCAGAGCATTGATAGACCTACAAGCAGTCAGAGCAATGAAACGTGTGACATTTCTCCAAGCGACGACAAAAGGGCGACTAGCGGGGCCGGTTGGTGAATTAATTGTGGTTGTTTGTCCTAATTTTAGAGAAAATACACCCTGCAGTTCATTTAATAGTGTCGCGACAGCAGATTCAACAGACCCGTTCCGCGTCAGCGGCAGCCATCTTGGCAAGGTGCCTCAAACGGCTCCCCTCTGTGTTGTCATCGTATCAAACCAGCCCCATGTTAGATCAACGGTCGTGGTTGGCCCCGCCCCGGCAGTGGCAGGGTGGCCAAAAAATAATGTGCAGAGCAAATGACACTTGGATAACGCAGTGTGTCGCTCCTTTCGTGCATGACTCGGACGAATCCCGCCAACGGATGGTTTTGGAGAATGTCTTTACGTTGCGTGATGCAAAATGGAGCTTCCTCGATGGAGCTTATTCCTTGTCGCTCATTTCGTATTTCGTAACCGTATACGGCTACTGCAGCATTTCCCTGTGAAAATGAGGTAATTACAGAGAGCAGGCCAACATAGGAAGCTGCCACTAAATAGCCTCTGAGTGCTGCGAGCTGTAATTTAAAAGTCTTATTTTTACCGTTGTATTTACGCGTCCCATTAGTCGCCCTGTCCGCCTTCCGCTCCGTCGGTTTCCCCCCCCCCCCCCGTTCTCTTTTCCCCTCGTTTGTGTTTCAATTCAAAAACGATACGCCGGCCACCCGTCAGCAAAGAAAAAACACATTTCACTCACACAGCCCGTCATTTCTGGTTTAGGAATGCACAAGTGATGCGAAGACCTTCAGCCCAGAACGCAGAGTGGAATGAGTTTCTGTTTTGTCCCAAACCCAAATAACGAGAGGGGATGTGTGTGTATAGAGTTGTTAGTTTAGGCCTGCACATGGGCATGGGTGTATTGCCGTGCGTGCGCGACTCGCCCGCTCAAGCCATCGAGCAGATGAGTCGACGCCTGTTTGTGAGGAGGGAACAAGGAGGGATGAAGTATGAAGGACAGTGGAGTCTGACTTACCGACTTGCGATGATTCACCTGGAAAGAGAGGGGGAGAGAGAGAGGGAGAGAGAGAGAACAGATTAGCTCAAAGAGCAAATCAAAGCAGCGCACACAGGCCCGACGATAATCAGACCGTAATAGCATTTCCTCGGGAAAAACCCACAGAGCGCTCAACGCTGGACAAGGTCCTCGAAAAATATTGCTCAAGGGAGTATGGGAGAAATTGACGATAACATTCAATGGTAATATATAAGTATTATCTTGCCTACACACTATATGAATCAAATAAGTGTGGGGAAATATTGAGTAAAGGAGATACCACTCTCCTCCAGTGCTGAAACAGTATGCTACCATTATAGATATTAAGGGGTGGATGAGTACAGTAGCTCTATTGAATGTGTAGAGTTAACATGTTCCATATGTGGAGACAAGAGCTCAGGTCCAGAAGGGGGACAAGGATCCAATGGACAGATTTCCATATGTTGTAAGACAAGCTCAGGTCCAATGGACAGATTTCCATATGTTGTAACACAAGCTCAGGTCCAGAAGGAGAACAAGGATACAGTGGACACAGTGGACAGATTTCCATATAAGGAGTGACGTATGGATGATAGATGTGTAGAATGGAACATATAAGCCAGCCTGGGGAGAGGCTCCGGAGTTCTTTGCAAACCAACTCAGGCTTTAATGTTACATGTTCACAAGTGATAATAAAAGTCTTTATCGTTCAAACTTCGGCTTCCTCGATCTCTCTTAGAGTGTTAGAGTAAAGTTTATCTACCACAGGATATAAAAAAAATTAAAAAAATCACGTTAAAAGCGGGGGAGCGTTTAACAGAGAGAAACCCATCCACACTCTGGACTGGATTACTGCAACTGTCTTCCTTTTGGTCAGCCTCAACGTCACAATCCTGGCTTCCCCCCGTTGGATCGCCGGCTCCCTCTCGATTTGTTTCGATAAACTTTTCCTCGCCACGTCTGAGGCATGTTAAGGTTGTTCCTCCAAACTGTGGAACACAGACGTTTGAAGCCCAGATGAGCCGGCGTGCAGCCTTGGATCCTCAAAGTCTGGGCTCGCAGCCTTTGGAACGCCCTCCCAGAGGAGACGAGGAGTCACTCACATCTTTGAGATGATATTCCATCCTTGTATCCCTTTTATTTTATTTTCCACCGATTAATAGATTTGTTCATTTGATTTATGGATCCCGATGCTTGCCAGATAATCTCA
>NC_137209.1:13235364-13527864 GCF_960531495.2 Zeus faber | reverse complement strand
AGAGATTTCAGTTTATTTAACCATGAGCACCGGTTCACGTGCGGTCCATGGACCGAGAGATGAGCGTGAAGCTTCCATCAACATGACGGATGGATGAACCAAATGATGGTCCACGACGGGCGGACCATCGATTGACGTATCCGTTCGGCGGAAAAACCGACTCATGGACCCTAACGTATATGCCGATAAATCCCGAGAACAAAACCATGTTTGAGTCAAATATTCAATTTTACGCAGGAGAGACGAGAGTTACATTGGGAGGAGGAGGCGGAGGATGGAGCTGCCGGGCAAGAGGAAAAGAGGAAGGCCAAAGAGAAGCTTTCCGGAATGGAAATTGAATGCACTCTACTACTGCATATATACACTTCTGTTCCATCACGTCCTCCTGACCACAAAATGATCTAACAATTTATTTTTAAATATGGTATAATACTTGTTGAGCAACAGGGAGAGGAGGAAAACCTGGCGGAGGAGGACCTGACAGACGGTCTTTTTTAGGAATTTCTTCCATTTTCCTCTGGGCGCTCTGGTTGGATGACATTGAAATTATAATAAATAAATTACAAAAAAATTAAAGAAAAATAAATAAATAAATAAATAAATAAAATCACCCAAAATACTGAATTCAATTTATTTGTAAAATAATCGACACACATAATTCAAACACAGGATTATATAACCCATATAATGCTCTGTTTGAATTTTTATGCACTGTATGTGGTGAGGGAGGACATGCAGGCGGTCGGTGTCAGGGAGGACGATGCGCCAGAACGGAAGGTGTTGTGGGCGGATGATCCGCTGTGGCGACCCGTAACAGGAGCAGCCCAAAGAGGAAGGAGAAGAAGACTACATTTTAAGCATCTAAATTAATGGAGATTCAGCTAGAGCTCAATCAGGAAGACTACTTATTATACCAGGCCAGGTCATAGTATATATAGATAAACTCATTTATGTATCAGCACCCATCCAGTCCTCATGCCAAAACCTTCTCTTGAAGGTATTGTCAAATACATTGCACAGCACGACTCTTCAATTCCTCATTGCATGACTTCAAAACAAAGAGGTTGCAAATGTGTATCTTAAATTTGATTGATTTTGGATTCCAACCTCAGCCCCCTGCGTCGCTGCAGAGCTCTCCATCATTGCAGAAATCGAGAGTCCAGTGTTTATTTCCCGCGTTCAGCCCGGCGTCCCTTTTTTTACAAAGGGCGGCGCTTGCCGCACATCTACGAGGGGCGTGTTTCGGCGTGTTTCGCGAGGGAGTGAGTGGCCACCCTCGCGGGAAATCATTTGGCGCCCGGCGGGATGAGACGGAGCCGATGGACGGCGGTTGTCTGTCGGGCGCGGACAAAAGACGGCGGCCATCGCGAACCGCCCGCTCACCGGGTTTCGCTCCGCGGGCCGGTGCGGGCGGCTCAGGCCAGAAGCCATCTTGCGGTGCGGCATGATATTTAAATGTGAAAGAAATGTCAGATCTGACAGAAATAACAAATGTTGCACCTTTACACCCAAAACAGTGGAAAAAGAAGAAGAAAACAAAATAAAACATGACCTTAAGAAAGTGAAATATGATTCAGGCTGGGCTCCGCCGCTTGCTGTGACATGCGAGTCTCGTGAGCCCTCCGGGGCTTCCCTCCCTCCCCTGCTCCTCCCTCCCCCTGCTCTCTCACCGTTTTTTTTACGAAGTACAATCGTACATCGTAAATCGTACATTTTGACGGCGGCCGGCACAGACGCAAATATACGCGATATCATCCTACATTCGCTTATTCTATCTCATGCACCTCTGCCTCACACGCCGCTGTGTGAACTCGACTCCCTGCATGGCTCCCTGCTTATTTTTCATTAGCGTGAGGGAAAATGAGAGAATTGCAGGAATCCTGCCTTAATGGAGATATTATTACTAGGGGCGGCGCATTTCACAAGCTTTTTAATAAACTCTGAATTGGCTGTAATACGTTATTGGACACCGCGGTTGTTTAGAGTGAGCGTGATTAAATTCTTCCAATTACGCCCAGATATGGCACCCACACCTGCACATGGAAATTCCACGGGACCAGAGGCTAATGAACCGCGGGGTGTCACGTGGAAAGCAACAGGACACAAACGACGAAAAGAGGGTTCATCTCTGAGATGAATAGCTCCGAAAACGTGTTCGATTCTCCGCACTTCCTTGTTTACAGCGATATCGGAGCGCCTGGCCGTGACGTCAGCCGCATCACAACTAGATGCTGGGTAAGTATACGCTGAAAAAAACACACACACACACAAGAGAGAATCCTGAAGAAAAAAAGAGAGAATCCTGAATCGATTTCTGGACTGCCGCGAGTTCTCCCGGCGCTCCGCTCCGCACATAACTGCCGGCTCACTATTGTCCGTTCTACTCAGGCGCACCGACGAATTGAAACCCACACCGACTATTAAATCGCGCGGCAGAGGACGCCGTTGTCGGAGAAAAAATGTTGCTCTCCGTCTGAACAATGACACCCTTAGCGTTTCCAGCCTTTCCCATGAAGAGCCGACGGACCGCTCCGGCCGCCGAAAGGACACGGCGGGCGGCCGCGGCTTTCCGTCAGCGCCAGTGTGGAGGGCCCATCCTGGTGCCTCCCCTGTAGATATACATCACACACATTTTTACTGTGACGTGATGATGATGATGATGATGATGATGAGTCCTAATGACAAAACACTGATTGCTAATCAAACGGTATTTCCCCCCCCCTTCCCAATCGAGCCTCTCCTGATTGAAATACGCTCATTAAAGCCGCGCAGATGTAACGCGGTGGGATGAAGCTCGGAGCGGCGCAATTTTTGTCACCGTGTTTTTAAAAGAAAAAAAAAATATATATATATATATATATATCTTTTTTTTTTTATTCAACTTGTCCATCACCTGCTCTCAGATCAGCGGCAGATCAAAGATGTTGCCTGTGAGAACCCGTTGGCGGATGAGACGTCGCAGGTCTATCCGGCTTGACGGGTCGTGACGCCAGCGGAAAATGTCCCCCCCCACACGCTGTCAATAACCCCACGAGCTGGAGCTCAGGCTCAAGCTCAAGCAAATTCCCGTTTCGGTGCGTACGGCATCGCCACGGAAGCTGCGCGCGGCGAGGTCAGCGCTCGGAGCTTTTTTGGGGCGAGGGGCGCGAGAGGGAGGAGCTTTGGGGAGCGAGTGAGGCGGGAGAGGGAGCGGTGGCCCGCCCACACGACCCGCTGCGGGGACAGGGCGGCGCGCACAGGTTTCTGGAGCCGTGATCGCATCACGGTATTCAAGTTAGCAGAGCCAATATGTCCGTAACACGACTAAAGATTTCTCAACATGTCATTTGGGGGGGCACAATTCCCACCCATTATGTTAATCATCAGCTAATATGCACCACGGCACGAGGTTACCAAACTGAGGTTTGTGGCCCGCCAGTGTTACCCTGGAAGGAGTCCGCCGAGGGCCCCGCGGTCGCAGCAAAATAATATTTCAGCAAGTTCAAGTTTAGTGTTCAACCGCACCGTAGCTAACAGGGAGATAAAGTGAGTGCTACAGTGCGTTGTCTGCCAAGGGGTCTTGCCGCGAAAAAAAGTTTTGGAAACCCACTGCCCACGCCATTAAGTCCCTCTCTGTTGGTGACGGCGCCGGTGCTGCAGCCCCCACTGTGGCCTCTAGTACCATTAACCGCACCGACACCGTACTTTGTCAAGTTAATAGCGAGAAGGGAAGTAAAGGCACCACAGAAAGAGTCTAGTTATTGTACCGTGATTTATGCCCTCTGTAGGTTGTATCGTTCCGGTAAACAAGGCCTGAGGCCGGCGGGCTCGAATGCACCCCGCGACGGTGACGGGCCGGCGGTTTGAAAAGTTAGGCCGTTAGGCCCATAGGTAAGCACGCAGGCCCCGGCAACCCGCCCGGCGAGTCGCGTCAAGCGTCTTCGCGCCAGAGGACGAGAAAATGGCGGCAACGCAATCCTTTTAAGTCTTTAACACCATTTAACACGGTATTTAACTTAGCCAAAGATGGGAGTTTGAATCTCATCAAACGATCCATCACCCTTTACGGCGCGCCGGATCAAAAAGTAGCCCCGGCTGTGTCCTCCGCCGCTCGCCCCGGGTTGAGCAAAAGTGCGATGGGCGAGAGAGAGAGAGAGAGAGAGAGAGAGAGAGAGCGAGAGAGGGGGCGAGAGAGGCATCAAGAGGAATTGAGACATTCAAAGAGCGTAGGGCATGAGGGAGGGAGGAGGAGGAGAGCGAGAAAACAAAGCATCAAAAATGCAACGGGGCAAGAGGAGAGGGACGGGGAGACGAGGGATCAGGACCCCCCCCCCCCCCCCGGCGAGGGTCCTGCTGCAGGAGAACCCCGCCGGGCAGCGCCCTCCCGAGACTTTCGGACCCCACTACTTTGATCATGGGGAGTCAATGGATCCCTTTCGAATCGATGCCACGGTGCGACCCTGCAGCTTTCCTCGAGAAAGTTGTCCGAGGCGTCGTGCTCAGGGGATACCTCAGCCTTAAATGAATGGCTTGGGAGCGGTCTCCCTTTAAGCTTTCGAGGGGGACGGCCGCTGAAACGCGACATGGCGGGCGGCGCGCGTCTGCGTTTGCTTGCTTGCGGGCTTCTCGAGCGCAAACCCCCGACGTAACAGAGCTGTCCAATTAGGCGTTGGGAGGAATGGGAATTGACAGGAAACAATGATAGCAACTCCAACAAGCAGACGCCGGCGTCGAAGGGAAGCAGCGGCTTGTGTGTGGAATTAATAGGGAGCGAGTAAACACAAAGCGTCAGCGGTGATATTAACGCCATTTGTCTGACAAGAAAGAGCGGCGCGACTTTCTCGTTAGGGTTTCGTATCATAATAGCAAGGCTTGATGCGAGAGTTTGGACGTGTGAGATTAGGAACCGGAGGTATTATCAGATTAAAGGGAACTCAGCAGCTCCGTTTGGTTCATTTCCATTTCCTCTTTTCCTTTTGTGTATTTACCCAGCGGAACACGCACTGTTTACGTCTTTAGAGCAATTTGCAAACGTAATAAGATAATACTACTCTTTATGACATATATTACTATATGTATTATTATATTATATATTATGTTATTGTTTCTTGATAGTAAGTTAGTGTGAATGCCAACATCCAGCTTGCATGTTTCTCAATCTTTTGCATAATCAGCTATAATAATCACTATAAACCTAAATCTATAATAATAAAGCCATTACAATGCAGGAGTGAAGTGGAATATACACGCAATTAAAATGTAATCTTTTTCTTTCTGTTCCTAACTGTTATTGCATTATTATTAATAATAATAATACTAGTATTACTAATAATACACTGTTATGTTAATATAGTATTATATCATATTTATTTATTTAAATATTTTTTATTAAAATAAAAAAATCGGACTATGGAACACACACACACGCACACACACATATATATATATATATACACACACTAATACTATAATTTATTAATATAACTACATCATATTTTATTTATATTAATATTTAGAGACTATGATATTTATTTATATGACTATTTAAATAAAAGATTGGAATATATATATATACATATATATACAGTATATACATACTGGATGTACAAACAGTATATACAGCAAAAAGGCAGTTTCAGAATTGGGATCTGCCGGTCAAAGTTATATATCCAACTTGACAAATAATACAACACTGCTGGCCTCGAGACATGTTTATTCCTACTGTGCACATTATCGTCCTAATCCGATACCGACGTCACCGACACGTCATTAAAGATTCCTCCGCAAAAAGGGGTGGGTCTGGAGGGTGTTTCTCTGCTGCGGTCTGCCGAGTCTACGAGACGTTGGGAAAGAGAAATGGAAGCTCGGTTGCCAGGTAACAGTGACAGACAGTTGAGGCGCCAGGTCGGACCGATAGCTCCAGCAGTCGGTTGGGGAGCCATCGGTCCAATGGACCCACGGCTCTCCTGAGGAGAATATGGGAGTCGGGCACCGTCATCAGGGCCTCGCTCCGCTGAAGTCGGCCAGGTAAGACAAATAGGGTGCAGTGCCCATGAGGCATAAGTAATAGAGAGAGAAAAAGAAAATGAAGGGTCAGTCTCCGCTGGGGGTTTTCCAATCAGAAAAATACTCTTATATAAGGACCGTCATTTTGGTTGTTGGTTTGTGCCGTCAGTTGATGAACTGAATTAATGACTAGGTTGGGTGATGTAACACAGTGCGGTGTTTGGATAATTAATCAAATAAGAAGGCACCCCAAAATAAATGCAGGGGCTCGAAAAAAAACATAAAAAAAATTCCAGAAAAGTTTGTTTTATGTCGATCCAACAACAATTCCAATGAGTTGAATTACAAAAGTAAGAAAAACCCAAATAGGACAACAGTCGAAAAGCTAGAACGTTTACTAATAAATGAAGGGGCATTAAAGAAACAAAGTCGTAGAGCTAGTAGACCTGTAAGGCGTGGTGTAGCCGGGAAAGGGAAAAGCCAGGAGATAATATTTACAATCATATAGAAGGAATTTGAAAAAAAAAAATTCTATATTATATTACAAATCATATATGAATCTTTTTTTTTTTTTTATCAGATTTTCACTATCCACAAAACTGTAATCGCTAAAACACGTACAGCAAGTCTCCACTGTTCAACTCCCGCAAATGAAACCTATTGTTCATGCCCACAAGAGATGGCTGGGATTCGGAGGAGAAAATAAAAAATAAAAAAAATGATATATACAGTATATATATATATATATATATATATATATATATATTTATTTTTTTATTTTTTCGCTGCTAAATAAAGATTGTCTTCATAGTTCTTCTCCGAAGTATGGATCCCTGCCCGTCCTTGGGTTTGACCTTGGGGATCGTGTTTTTCCTCTGATCTGACGAGGGCCCTCCCGTAGTTGTGGGGTTTGCTCTTGAAGCCGGTGTTTGACCAGAGCCCGGGGCGCTGATCCCCTTCTCCCCGTGCGTCCGCACATCTCGCGGCCAAAGCCCCTCGTCCCTCCGCGCTAATCCCCGGGAGTCGATGCCGCGGCTGCATCCGCCGCTAATTCACCCAATCCCTACTTACCGGCAAGCGCACCGGGAGGGTAATGTGCCGAAATACACGGCTGTGGGCGGAACGCCTCAGCCCGCAAACATGCGTCGCCACTCCTGATCACGAACGCTTGAGAGGGAAAGTCTGGATTGTTCAATGGCCTCCCTCGAAAAACATCGCTGGAACTCCTCCGCGTTTGGCGGCCGGAATTTCGACCGCGTCTCAAATGCGCGACGCCGTTCTTGCAAGAAAAAAACACAAAAAAAAAAAAAAAAAACGCTAAACGCTTCCCCCGACCGGCCCTCGGAGAGCAGCGCGTCATCTGCGAGAGAGAATCCGGAGCGACGCACGGAGGGGGAGACCAGGGGTCGACCGGAGAACTTGTCGTTCCACGCGCACATTTGTAATGGAATACAAATATGCTCCGCTCTCCTGTATGTTAGCGTAATGCCAATTTGTGTATTTATTATTATGTTATTATTACCATGGACTGTTTACGACACAATTATGTAACATACTGCAGCGTAACTGTCCATGTTGCGCTCGCTCGTTAACAATAAGTGCTCTTCCTGATGACGTCCTTTTATTTCACTTCCTGAGTTGCAGCTGTTTTTGGTTTTACTCGCACTGTTTCGTCGACCTCCGCAAGCATGAAAACGGTTTGTTGTTTGTTGCAATTTCCCTCTTGCGGCGGATTAACCGATCTCTCCCAAATTGCACCGGGGAGGTTGCGGTTCGGTAATGTGAGGGTCTATGGAGATGATTGTTTTGTATGGTATAGGGATGTAATCATCCGCTCAGGGGGCTCCGGCTCGGCCGCTGATTTCGAATGTTTAGGCGACGCACTCCAATGAAGGCAAACGCGGCGCGAAAATACTCCTTAAATATGGCTTGCGAGGCTTTCCAAACATGCCCAGTCCATTAAATATCAAAGGTGGTTGCAGAGAGTTTGGGGGGTGGAAGACGAGAAAGAGGGAACGAGAGAGGGCAGGAATAAAAAAATTACAACAATGACCAAATCCTTCACGTATAAAGTTTGAAAACAAAAAAAAAACGAAAAAAGGAACGCTGTTTGAAGGGCTGTTTCATGGCTGTGACGCATCCCACACAGCGGCGTTGTTCCAGCCTTCTTCGCGGCTTTGTGAGGATCTCGGAATGGGTCTTTTCTCAATGCTCGGGCGGCCCCCGCACCAGGGCCTCCGCCGTGCCCCAAGCCCCCCTCCTTCTCTCACATGCGATTGGTCTAATTCGGTTCCACTCCCTACAAAGTAATGGCCTGTGGTTACTGTCGCCAAGGCCCGCTGCTTGATTAAATTATTCACTTAACAGCTTAATGTTAGTGTTAGTTGACGAGACGGTTACAGCGGAGGCGTCAACGAGCGAAGTCGTTGAGTACCGGGCGGAATGGATCTTAAAAACCGCGGAGTCGCCCGGGCAGAACCTTTTGTTCTCTGTGGACGATTGAGAGGTGTAACCCGCTCCCTGACAGAGATAGGGAATAAAACTAATGGCTGACCCCCTCCACATCGTATCAGGTGTTTCAACGGCCCAAGAGGAAATGTGATGTTGGTTGAAATGCCATTTTATACCCAAACTTGGATTAATTCTGGTCATTTTTTGCATTATTATATTAATTATTATCATTATTATTATTATTATTATTATTATTGTATTATTATTCATAATTCATAATATTATTTTTCATTTTTTTATTTGATTACTCTCATATTTTCTCATCAATTTTATATCTTATTAATTTGGGTCAATATTTGATCTGAATAATGAATAATTCAAATGTTTTGCTATTTTTCCAGATTTTAACTGTAGCTCCAATAACCCACAACAAACATATTGCATTTCCTGAGATGACTGACACGCACAACAAGATTATTTTATCAATCTGATGAAAGGGACAATGCCGCGTCTCCACATTGGGGGCCACCAGTTCACCACTCTCCATTGAGTCATTACGCATTTTCGCCACTGCTCTGCACTTGCCTGTTTTATCAATTATCAGTGTTAAATAAATATGAAACTTAAAATAATTGCCAGACAGAAGTTATTTTGATTTAAGCAGTTTAATGAAAATTATAAAATTGTAAGGAAATCCTTGAAGGGGCTTTGTACGTGCTATGCAGAGCAATGGCTGCGGCACGGAGCTGTCCATGATCCTCTGAGGCGCAATTCTGTCTGTGGTTCGATGCCAATATTGACCACTTTATCGCTATTCCCTTTAACCGGCCGGCCGCTAAAATGTCAAACCCTGTGAATCAGAATGCTTACCCCGCCCCATACACTCAATTCATGCCCGTTGACACCCTCTCATTCAGGCCCTTTGATAGTACCCCCTACCAATCCTTCACGCCACAGGGCCAGACTCTATATCCTCCCACAAATGCCTGTCCTCCTGGAAAACCAGTGGCCCCAAAAACAAAGATTTCCCACAGTCAATCAATGGCCCCCGGGAACCCCCAAAGGTGCCACTCAGGCGAGTTCACACCTATGCAGGCCCCATTCCACGCAGGCCAACACCCCATAGCCTAAACCGCAGGCTTCCTGAAGCCCTCCCCTTCCTGTGCTGTCCTCTCTGTCCTCCGTTAGCTCCCAGAGCGGTGCCACCATGGGCCCGGAGACAGCTGCTCAATCGCCTGGGCAGAGGTGCTACGGCTGCGACCCGACCACTTTCAGCTTGACTGCCCCATGAGGGAGGTAGGACAGGTGGTTCTGGTCGCTGGTCTGGACCTAAAATGTACCAGTAAGAGCAACGCCTGGTTCGACACAGAGCTTTGGTCCAGGCATCACGGGTGGAGATTCAGTGTGTGCATGGGGATATTTACACAAGCCACAGCCAATGTTGGTGCTTGAAATTCATTCCAACGGGAAAAACATAAGGTGAAGGCTATGGTTAGCTCCTGCCCATCGCACTCCCTGATTTTGGATACGAATTGGTCAGGGTTTGACATTTTAATGAGTGAGGCCGGGGGAGTGCGCTCACCGTAGGGAAATGTGAGTGTTGCAGGAGCGTGGTTATGCTGTGAGTGGTTGCTACGGGGTCAGGAGGGTAGGTGTCCCCACTGGGGTCTTCCCCAGTCCCGCTAGAGCCGTCGCGGGACGATACCCTATGCATCGCCTCTAAGCGGGTAGTAAAAATCGATGGCGAATTGCTGTGGTTAGATGCCGCACTCCCTAACCCGTATTTTTCGGTGATTAAGGACAGGATATATTGAGTGAGCCATGACACTCAGACAGGAGAGGAAATGACCCGAATAGCCACAGGGAAATTATTTTCCAGGTGACTCACTGTGACCCAGTGGCCGGTCACCTCTAGCACGATAAATCACTGCATGGGATAATGGCCCACTTCTATCGGGCATTTGGGCAGATGTGTGTAAATGGTGCGCCACGTGTCCCGAGTGCCAATTACTCAGTCCTGCAGCTACAGCAACCGCGCCATTGAGACCCAACGCCTTAGTCCAGGCGCCATTCGAAAGACTCGGTATGGACATCATTGGGCTGTTATACCGCAGTCCCTGCGGGTATTGATTGGGGTTGGTCATAGTGGACTATGCAACCCTGTACCCTGAGGCGTACCAGGCCAGTATTTTGGCCAAAAGTATGGCACAGGCACTGTTTCAGGTCCCTCTCACGAGTTATGAAGGAAAGGATTGGATGAAGGAAATCCTGACTGACCAGGACACTTCCTTTCTGTCACGTACACTTCGGGAATTTTACCAGCTTGTACCACCCCCAGACCTGTGGCCTGGTTAAGCGCTTCAATAAAATGGTGAAGAACATGGTTCTTAAGTTTGTGCACGATGATAGCCGTAATTGGGATAAGTGGTTGGACCCTATGTTGTTCGCTGTCCTGGAGATGGACCATGCCTCCCCGGGATTCTTACCCTTTGAACTCTTCTTATGCAGGAGACTCAAGTGCTGGACCTGATTAAGGAAAACTTGGAGGAATGGCCAACCACCATCAAGAATGAAGTTCAGTATGTTATGGACCTGCGAGCAAAGCTACACAGGCTGAGGTGCTTGTCACGGGAGAATTTGCCCCCCGGCTCCCTGGCCTTAGTCGGGCAGTGGGGGTGTGTGGCAGACCGGAGACCGTAGTTAAGCCACGGTCCGCAGGCGACGGCGCTCACTTCTTCCGGCCGAGGCGCAGCTTTATCGGGTCCACCTAATAAGCCTCATTAGCGCTGATGGGTCGGACCCGGCTGGAAGAGTTTTCTTATGTGTTGTCTTGTCTTGCTGTGCCTGGTCGCGTGGTGCAGGACGCAGAAAAAGCATGAGAACCAGACCGAGACCGAGCACAAACAGAGAGTCTGATCATTACCTTTATTTTATGTTTTTGTCTTTGCCATCTTTGCCAGCGAGCCTTTTTGTTTACGAGTATTAATAAATCCCACGTCGTGTCAGCGCCCCCGCTGCCAGAAAGACTCCGTCTCCCTCCCTAAACCTGTACCTGTGGGCACAGTTCCCACAATATGCTACTGCTCGGTAATATCAGAGAACACAATGTTAATTTTCATACTTATGCGGATGATACGCAGTAAATATTACTTTCTATATTAATATTTATTTCGAGCCGAATGACGTAAATGCCTTATGCTCCCAGACAACCAATTGTTGGCCTGCAAATAATCAATGGATGAGCAACATATATATTTTTTAATTAAAAGAGGACAGAAATACTCTTGCCCCCAAAGTCAAAATCGATGCATTTTCTAATAGGTTAGGAAATTTGGGTTATCAGAATTAAATGGAAGTAACAAGTCTAGATGTGGTTTTAGACTGATTAAAGCTGTAAATCCCACATAAACAAGGTGACCAAAGAAATACGCCAAAGTGCGCCGGTTTTTAAGTAGACAGGGTGCTGGGAAGCTCTTTCATCCTTTTATTTTAAGCAGACTGGACTACTGTGATGCTCTTTTTACTGCTGTTCCAAAAAAGTCAATTGAGAAACTACAGCTCATTCAGGACAAAGACAAGGAAGAGAGAAAACATAATCTGTTTAAGCTGCACTGCACCGGCTCCCTTTTTTCTTTTGAATTGATTTTAAAGTCCTTCTACTTGTGTACAAAGCTCTTAGTGGTTCAGCACCCTCTTACATCATTGACTCCCTGTTGTTTTATGTCCCTTCACGAGGCCCGTAGGTCCTCTATAGCAGGTGTTTTAAACAGTCCAGAAGTACCCCTAAATGAGATTGGGGAAGTTATCCTCATCCACTATGCACCTAAACTGTCGAACACCACTGCAAAAAGCATAAGAGAGGTGGGCCCAGTGGGCATTTCTAAGCAGCAACTGAAGAAATATCATTTTAATCTCGCCGATAACTGGCAACACTCTTTTTATTCTCTTTAATCATTTTTCTTTCAAGTTTTTTATTATTTTACTTATATGATCTTCCCTGCTTTATGCCCCTTCAATTGTGTGGTTTATTCTTGTTCATTATTATGCGGTTTATTTATTGTTATTTAAGTTGTGTGCTGAAATCTAAAAGCACTTTGAGCTGCATTCTCTGCATGAAAAGTGCTATACAAATAAAGTTTATGATTATGATTATGATAAGAATTATTATTATTATTATTATTATTATCTTCTGGAGGGAGAGATTTTATACTTCCCATTCATAACACTATCTGGCAAACGGCTCGGGACGTAACGCTCTGGAGACGTGAGACGCGCTGATTGAGGTGGACGCATTGAAAATACCTGACAATGCCGGAGCGGTACACTCTCTGACAGGGGCAGGTCGCGCCGAGATGTAAACGTATAAAACTTAGAAGCTCCGTAAGGCCCGGTTTAAGGAAGCCTGTGGTTAGTGGATTTACCTCCTGCATTGGTTTTACTTTCGACACTGCGATGACAGGCTACGAGGAAGATGACAAATTGTCGATTTCTAAGTTCAAGATTCAAGATTCAAGAGGTTTATTCGTCACATACATATACATACTTTCATACATATATGCAGTGAAATGAAATGCAACGCACCCGGTGATAACACACAATATGTCCTAGGAAAAATGTATTTCTAATAGACCAACTAACTGACTCCTAAAACGTAATACAGTAAGTCGAATACTTATAGAATAAATTAAATATATATAGAATAAAATAAAATACAATAAAATACAATAAAATAATAAAATAAAATAATAAAATAAGTCTGCATTTGTGTATATTTTGAATCTGTCTACAAGTGGAGCGCACGTGTACAATTGTAATCTGAATGTCACCTGTGGAGGGCATTGTTGTAAAAATTCCATATCCTCACAAGTTTGATTTGGAGATGAGGTCCAGCTGTGTTGCAGGCTTTTGTAAGATGTGCGTGCGTGTGTGTGTGTGTGTGTGTGTGTGTGTGTGCGTTGCGTGCGTGCAGTCGTAGAGCTTTTATCACAGCTCTGTGTCACCCTCTATATCTGTGACCGCAGGGCTCCCGGACAACATGGAGGAGCGACGGAGAGAGTGCGAGCGTTTACTGGCAGCAGCCCGTGAAATATTATAAGAATAAATAAAAAAATGTGTGTGGCTTTTGGGATTTTGGAGGACCGCACGCAGGAATATTTCTATTTTATCCGTGGGTTTCATTGTGGCTTCCTCGGCGGCACGGCGCGACTCCAACAAGCCTATAACCCCCACGCTGCCATTCTCTCTCTCTCTCGCTCTCTCTCAACTCAGAAGCAGCGGGAGCCTCCTAAACGCTTCAATTGATGTCAACCTTTTTTTTTCAATATATATATTTATTTTATTTATTTATTTTCTCATATTTTCCAGCCCTCCTCTTACAGTATCTTTAAGAAAGAAAAAAAGAGGCAGTGCGTGTTTTGAGCCAGTCCTTTATGAGTGATATTGCTTTTGTGAAGCAGGCATCATGGGCTATATGCGTTATTTGAAGTATATCCCTCCCGCCCCGCCCCACATACACAACTCACCCTCTACCTCTCTGCATGGCGGTTTCCAAACAAGGGCCTCTCATAGTATTCGGCTTGCCTCCTTGCCTCCGCTCGCACGCGAGCGCGAGCGCCAAGACCACCCGATTGCTCCCGTGAATTCTCAAAATTAGCGAGGGGCAAACTGCGGCGTGTCTGGCCTAAAGTCAAATGTTTTATTCAGGCCGCCTGCGTCGACCGTTCAATACCTTTTACATCGGGCAATTATACCCGGAGGAGGGGCCTAAGGTTTTCGCACGTTTCGTTTTTTTTCCCTATTTCTATTGACGTACGGAGATCCTGTACATTTTTCGACCGTGCTCTGTGCTTCCCCGACTGAGGCGATCACAGTTTGTACAGTAGCAGAAAAACTCAAATCAATATGGTTGAACCTCCAAGCAGCCCCTCCGTGTGAGGATCCCGTTCGGGCCACCATTTGTGGGTAATCGACCGGAGTAGCTGGTGGGAAACTAAACTGCGCTCAGCTTCTTCATAACTGGAACTGTTCCCTCATCACGTGGAGAGGCTCCAAAAAAAAACGACAAACCTGCACATTCCCACTGACCCCCTGGCGTTAACAGAGGCCTCGGGTGACGGCTCTGGCCGTCCGACTGCAATAAAAGAACTCCGGGCCAAACTCCCTTTGGCTTCAGTTCTTTAGCCAGGGTTATAATTTTAGTTCATCAAGCCTCGCTGATAGGAACCTTTTTTTCCTTTCACGACTACAAATCATCTGGCCAGTTAAGCCCATTTGGAGACCACACGGGTGCTTCTGATGGACTCTGCGAAGGGGAGCCATTACGGGGAGCAAAGTTGTATAGTGAGTCATTTCCCTAATGCTGCTACAAGCTGCAACGGCTGCAATTTGCCAGGGTTCTGACCCGTGACACACCTTTGTCCAACCTCCCTTCTTTCCAATTGTGAGTCACATCATTTTGTTTGAAAAGGAATGGGTTTTTTGTGAAAAAAAAAAACAAAACAAAAAAAACCCCACAGAATTTGTTGTGAAAGGTTGCTTTCAACTTCCTTTTTGTACAACATAATGATGATTATAACCATTAGACCAGAGTAGGTGCATGCGCATAACCTGTACAACGAATTACGTGAAAGAAATAAATGCCTCCATGAATAGGAACATAATAAGCACATGGGGGAAAAAATGGGAGGAAAAAAAAAAAATCTAAAAACAAGCTGGAATATTATGTACAACTAACACTGGTATTGGTGCTTTATTTCCTGCTAAAAAAACAGAAAAAAAAAATCATTATTTTATGTTTTTTTTGTGTAGTTTCCAGTGCTTTCCAGATAAGTAGGATTATTGAAAGTGCCTGCAAAAAAGTGATGCTTATTTAAAGTCTCTGTAAGGTCAATGACAAATTTGTTTCTAAACACATTATGAATGAAATAGAAATAGTTTTAAAACATGTAAAAAGACTATATGTAGTACTGAATAGTGGAGTTAGACCGTATTTGTGGTCCCAGTCTTTTGGGCGGGCCTTAATCATGGACGTGTCACGTAAGGCATACCTACTGTACATGGAACGGCCCCTCCCCTGACACGAGACTGGAGCGCATTCGTCAATGGTTCTCTCGCTCAATCGCGAGAAATGACCACAGCCCACACGAGTTCGCTTTCTAGCTATGGCGCCTTTCTCCCTCAAAATGCATCTTCCCTGGATGCCAGGATGTACATGACAGCTCGGCCTCCTCATTCATAATTTCCGCTCCGTTCGCAGCGTGGCGGCTCCCCCGGCTCCATGCGCTCTGGACAGCGGGCGCCGTCCCCAATCCGTGGGCCGCGATTCAATAATATCCTACATTGCAGTATTTGTCACCAAATGCAATATTTTAACAGTATCTAAATATCGCCTGCCCCGCCTACGCGCAATTCCCTAGTTGGAGTGGCATGAAGCGATCCGTTCTCTGTGATCCGGCGTGAAGGTTCACCGTCTCTCTTATTGTACTGCAGATGTATTCGTTGTAATTGAATGAAACCAAAACAGCGCCGTGCGCAATCGTGCATGACGGAAGCACTTCCTCCGTCACTCTCTTGGCCACCCGGCAACAACGGCGGTAATATTGTGTATCGCCATATTTGGGTGGGACTGCGCGGCGATATAAAGCCGAGGAGCCGCCGCGCTCCCCGCAACAAATATCCCCTCGTCTCATGTTCTATTTTTAACTCCGGCAGAAAATCAAGACAATGAAAGACAGCATGTCATTGGTTTTCTGGCTTTGGGTTTGTATATGTATGCATTGGATGAGTGGCGTCTGACACCTGAGAGAGGTTGCACCTCTCCCGCGTTCGGACGGGGTTTCAGCACCGTCAGCCGACACGCCCCAACGGCCTTTTGTTGTTGTTTTTTTGTCTTTTTTTCCCCCCACGGTTTTAAAACTGGATTTTATATTCTTGGCAATTTTTTGAATCTTCCAAATTCTGCTGGCTCGTAAATAACACATTTTTCTGTTGCGCGACAAACTCAGAAGATGTATTTATTGTTGCTTAACAGGGACTTCAACTCAAAGAATCCAATAAACCTCATTTTACCTTTTTTGTACCCAGCTACACAGATTTACATGCGTTACGCCTGTCACCTTAATGTATATTCATCCAGCACTAAGCATACATCCATTATCCCCAAACTTTCCGACAAAGATGACTCTTGCCACCTGAAGTGAATTTAATTAGTGTAATGAAACGCGGCGTGTCCACAGGGAGACAGCGGCGAGGCAAGGTTGAGAAGGGTATAGGTATCTGCTAATTAGCCTGATAGAAACACTCTCTAATGAGATGAAGGATGGATGTTATCGTCAGTATAGTCGTAATACGTAGGACATATGGGACTTCACAAAACCTTTTTTTGGATTCCTTGGTGTGGATCAGCATGGTACATCTGGGACGGGAGACGCGCAACATCAGAAATAAACGTGCGACCGTTAACACCTAATGCAGTCACATGCCTTCATTCGTTTTTTGGGGGTTTTTTTTTTTCCTCCTCACACAAATCTATAGGGAATTGACTTAACTCTGGAAGTGATTTCTTTCCGTGTGCACGCCCGGCAGATGAGAGAGCCTCCCAGCCGCTTTCATCGACGTCCTGTACTTAATGAAGTCCGGGTCGTCTCCGCATCCTGTTTATCCGATAATTCGCCACTTAGGTCGGAAGTTCAATCTCACAGTTCGGTTCTTCAACGAAATGATCCATCGTGGAAGATTTCTATATGCCGCAGCGGAGAAAATGGTTGTGGCCCAAAGGGTGCATCTGCATCGCGTCCTCGCGGTTAAACAAATACTACATCGGCAAAGAGCAGTAGGAGTCTCGATGCAGAACGGGCGCTGGGGGTTCATTGGGGGTTCTTTTTTTGTACCTTTTCAATGAGCGACCACAAGAACACACCGAGGTCTGTCTTAATGCCGTGCGGCGTTGAGGCAGAAAAATCTTAAAATCCGAGTTCATTTCTGGTTGAAGTCCCTCTTTCTCTGTGGGGTCCTCCCTCTGCCATCTCCCTCATGCTCTGTCCACAAAAGAGGATGTTTTCTACGGTACCATTTTTTCTCTTTTTCCATCATTCATGCCATGTGTGGGTGTTTTGGTTGTATGGCTAGCACGGTTTTGGCCCCATATACCAGCCATTATATACATACAGTATATATATATAATTTTTTATATATATCTACATACTGTATATATTAGTAGTTTTTGCGTATCAATTTTTTTAATAACAAAAACAAATCAATGTTTTTAGCCTGTTGAGATGAAGTTGCGAGCTGGATCTCAACATCTGTACCTTCCTTCGAAAGCGAGGCCAATCGAACCACAATCTACTAACTACGCGATTGCTGTGTGGGGATGGTGTGGTTTGAGCAGCCACACCTGTCCTGGGTCTAGGTAATTGGGGGCCCAGGATCAGGGTGGCTGCATACCTGTTGCCCGCTGGTTGGTCACGCGAGCAACAGGTAAAACCCCCATCCCCACACTCACTCAGGAGAGAGGAGCCCCTGTGGTGACCTGTGTCCATCCGCTTGGGGGCTTGTTGTATCAAGGCCCCTCTCCACAATAAACGCTGTTTTCTCAACGCCGTCGTCCGTGTCTCTGTGCCGGAGGTCCCTGAAACGGCCACAGCGATATTTGCGCTAATGAAATGAATCGTGCAATGTGAAGGATTGATAGATATAGCTCCGATGATCAAATTTCCAATCTACTGCTTTTTTAGGGTGGGAGAAAGGTCATGTTTAAGTAAATGAGTGGCTGGTGAGGAGAGTCTTACATCTACCAATGTGTAGGTTCAATGACACCAACACAGTCAGGACAGCATAGTTTTTTAACCCTGAATGTGGCGCATATAGGTATAAAGCGCTTTTCTACTCTTGCGAATACTCAAAAGCTCTTTCGACATGCAACCGGGAGGAGCCGGAGATCGAACCAGGAACGCCTCCGATTGCTCGATGACTCACTCTACCTCCCGAGCCCCCGTCACCCCCCCCCAACCCGAAGCTCTCCGCTCGACATGACAGGTCTTACACTAAGTTCCTTTACGGACATCGTTACGGCTCCAATGTGCCACGTGTGCGCAGAAAGGGGCTAAAAGCGAATCGCCCGCTTTCATTCCCTCCGCGCTCCTTAAGCGCGACGTTTCTTTGACTGGCGCTTGGCCTCGCAACGGTTGCGACTCCCTCGTTTTAAATCCCCACATATCTCAGAAGCCCCCCCCCAAATCCCCCTTATTCAATTAAGGCAGCCTCTAATACACGTGTCAACATGTTTCATTAGTCCGTCCTGCTCTCCCACCAAAATAGATTAGAGCTTTCTTTTTTTATTGACTGAATGCAGAAATATCATTTTCCCCGGGACAGAGGGAGAGAGGCAATGTGTGAAAGCGCGTGATTATTTTTGCTCATTACATTTCATTCTAGTCCGCCCGCCACAGCCCTCTTTTTTTTTTTTTTTTTTTTTTCTCATCCCATTTTACAGAAGAAAAGACTATCTAAAATATAGAGCACGGGGGAAAAAATAAATAAATAAAAAGGACATATTCGGCTTTCAATTTCGCTGCGGTCCCAAATTTAAATGCTTAAAGAACATTAGAGGGAGTAGAGTACAAGGGCAAAGTCTCGCAAAAAAAAAAATAACAAACAAAAAAAAACTTGTCTTGCGCGAACGAACAATTGCGGGGAAAGAGTCGAATACCCAGACATTTTAGAAACCTGACGAGAGAGAGAGAGAGAGAGAGAGAGAGAGAGAGAGGGCGTGGGCGTCACAGAAATAGATCCCTAATTCGGGTGCAGGGGGGGCGTTTTTAGAGGCCCCTTTGATGTATCAGCACAGCAAACGCTGGGGGACTTTTTGCTTTATGGAGACATCAAGCGAGATGTGGAGCAGGTACCCGATCGGAAGTCAGCGGCTCCGCGCTGTTGATTTCTCCATGCGGCGCTCTCACGCCAGACCGGCGTCGTACATTTGCACACAACTCTTCCTTGCCAAATATAGCGCTTAACGGACATTTATTTCCATGACGCCATGTGGACGATTTTGTCCCGAGCGACTTCCGGTACAATAAGTACATTTTGGCGGTAGTGTCAAAAGAACTGCCCATCACAGTCACAGCCAGATGAACTCTCTCTCGGAAGAGGTCATTCTCAGGAAGCCTGGGTGAGATTAATTGCTAGAGTGAAGAAATATTCAAAAAACAACTGAGTAATAGTTCCACTGTTGGTTCTCTGACTTGTAGTAGAGTGTGAGTTGCATAGCTGCGCTAAAATGAAATACAATGACTTAATTTAACAGATTTGATGCGTCGCTATCATGCTGACGCAGGCTTTTCGCGGGGATCTTGAGCGCGCGCGACGGGTGGGGATGAAATACTTCAGTTCAAAGAATCTGAGAATTAGAAATAACAATTATGAAAAAATAGAGAGACAAAAAAAAAAAAAGGAGAGGCGCAGCAATCCGAGTAGTTATTAGCAGTGAATAAGTTGTCCTTGGAAATAATCCCTTTAATTGCGTTAAAAAGGAATAACCACGACACGGTGGCTAGATCCTCAAATTGTTTTCTTTTTATTTATTTTGGTGGTTATTATTCCTTTAAGGCTCATTTAAAGTCGCAACAGCTGACATTCTTCACTCTTGGCGATTGTTTGAACTGGGATTGCGTAATGTTAACTGGATTGCGAGCTGATTGTTACGTATTCCATTGATATGCAATTTGCTTTGTTCTCTCGAGGCAAAAACAAGATTTTAATCTCAATGAGACAAGTCTATTAAATTAAGCTATATGTAATTACTTCCTCCCAGCTCTGCCTGGCGGAAGACACCCCCCCCCCCCCTCCCTTCCCCGCCCTCCACCTGGGAGCCACCATCCCTCTCAGCCGCATCTCTGATTCCGCGTAATGCGCCCTGTCGACATCGCTTTCACCTTTGTAGCCTGATCTCCTCTCTCCGAGGGGAAGGGCCGGCGCGGGGGAGGGATAGACAGAGCCCACCCGAAATGAGATAAGGAAAAGAGAGACGGAAGGGCTCAGCGACGAGAGGAGAGCCACATGGACGGGAGCGGGAGGGCAAGATAAATACAAATTTTGGTCCCATCGCCCAAAGCCTCCGTGGCCGCTGGCCCGGAGGCGAGGCTGAATACGCCGAAAGGCGCCGACGTTCGGTCAATGCAGCACACGGCGAGATGTTACAATTTGAAGTCGCGTGGCAAGATGGCATTCGAGATGACCGACTGCATCAAAGTTGTTGTTGAAAAAAATCTTTAAAAGTATAGCAAAATTATTTATATTATGATGGTAAGGCTATTGTTTTTTTATTGATTATGGTTAACATTAAATGTTTCAGTCTTTTAATGTTTTTAATAAAAAACTTTAGATATTATGTGATTTAGCCATTCATTATTATTATTATTATTATTATTATTATTATTATTATTATTATTCATAGTAGTAGTAGTAGTAGTAGTAGTAGTAATAATAGCAATAGTAGTGGTAGTTGTTGTAGTTGAAGTAGTAGTAATGAATACATTGGAAGGCTTAATTTATTATTATTATAAAAATCATAATTGCTTTATTTATTCATTAGATTACCTTTTTAGGCTTTTATACATATGTCATTTTTAGTCAATGTAGTCCACATTTCTAAGCGTATACTATGTGCCTAGAAATATATATATATATATATATATATATATATATATATATATATATATATATATATATAGATATATATATATATATGATGTATAATATTATTATATAGAGTATAGAATCATTGGTGTATTACCTACAAGTGTTACTGTATATTGCTTCCCTTCAACTATTGACTGTTACAACTATTGCCCCCTTCCTCCTTGTCTTTACCCCCCTCCGTCATTTTCACACTTTCCTATCCCACGTTACTAACTAATTCTAACACCTTTTCCCTCCACCCACCTTTACTCCTTGCCCGGTAGTGACCCTAATTACAACATGTAAAATAAGGAAGAAAGAAAAATAAAAACATGACCTGGATCCAATTTCCAACCCTCCGACCACGCTGCCCCGAAGATTAACGCCCCACAGACCAAATTCAATTATGTCCCGTGGTGAATAAGGACAATTTTTTTTTTTTTTTTTTATGTTTGCACTAAAAGGAATAAGAAAAAAAAAAAATTAAGTGTGAATGTTGAAACACTTAATCAAAGCAATCAAAAGCGGTCGGCCAGGACCCTTAGATGCACTGGGAAAATGATTTAAACTCCATTTCATCGGTGTCCCTGACGTTGACGCGTTGGAGCTATCGAATGGTCTCCATTCATCCATGCTTGGATACTTTTCTTTACTTTTTTTTTTTTTTTTTTTGCTCGGTCAATCAATCACTGTTTTGATCCCGAATCAATAGGTTAGGGGTCGGGGTGAGGAATATATAGGTGGTTGCAAATAATGAAGTTGTCTTATCATGCATTGTAAGGCAAATGTGCAGTTGTTAATCTAATAGGGTCATCGCAAATAGAGCTGAGAGGCTGCAGAGGCTTTTCAAAGCCTCCCTATTCTGCCTGTGTATTTTTGTTGGCGTGCGGCAGGTTGACACGTCTGACCATGAACGACTCTGATGAATGTCTCCTTTATATTCTGTAGAATTTGCTTGTTGACCACGCGGCCGTTCCAATGCGCAGTTTACAGGACCGGCGTGGTCGTTTCTTTGGGGCCGCTTTCGAGGTCACCGCGAGCGACGAAATTCAACTACTTCATCTGCAGAGCTCCTGATTAATTGTGATCAAGATTATCTCCATTCATGTAGGAATATGTGAACGGTAAGTGGTCATTTGGCTTTTTCGAAGATCTCAAAGGCGACGGGTTATTTAATGTGATTTGAATAGAATCATGGTAACGCAAGTAAATGCATTGGGATGCAAACTGGTCACAAGCTTAAAACTCATCCCTATGGTAACAGTACCTTTCTATGGGCTTGTTCCATGCACTGACTTATAAAAGCAGTAGACACGGGCAATAATTGATTGATTTTTTTTTTTTTTTTTTCCCCCCCATCGCCTCCTACATATATGATTCCAAATTGAATTAAAGAGTTTTTGTTCAAGATTGTACACAGATTATGTCCTGTCAACTCCATCATATGTAAATTGTAACTGTTCTAGAGGATAATTAGCAAACACTGACGTTTTTTTTTGTCCTTTTTTCTTTCTTTGTTATTGATGTTATTAAGCATCTTTCATGGACAATTTCTGTTTATACCTGATTTGGCATATACTGTATACACCATATGATATATGTGTTTTTCTATTCGTACGCAGACTTATCGGTTTCAATTTAAGACATTTTTATGAAATATTTTACGAGTTGCATAAAACTGGTGAAAGAAAATAGTGGCAGAGATGACGGTCCGGTCACCGGTTCCAGGCCTGATGACTACACCCAAGCCCCGTCGCTTTCATCAAAAGACTGGAGGAGACCAGCCGACCTCAGCAGGAGGCAACGGTGCGAACGGGGCTTCGGAAGCTCCCCCGGCATCAGACCCTCGAGTCCTCAAACCCTAAAGTGCTTGAGGACTAAACGCATCTCTTTGAGCTACCGAGTGCTGTGACGCTTGGCTGTCTCCTCTCATCACTTGACTCGACGAACAGGACGGTGACAGGACGGGACCCGTGACGGCAGCACTGGAAGGCAGCGTCTGAAGCGTCACGCCATCAGGTCACCTTCACACTTGACCCTGGTCTTTGGGCGCTTCTAACGTGTTGGGGTATCGTGTTGGGTATGGTCCTTGAAGTGCCGTGTAACGTCCGTATGGTTACGTTTGCTTCGTCACCTGGTCGATTTGTCTAAGGTAATGAATTCAGACGACACACGTACATTTAGTGTAGCCGTGTTGTAGACGTGGACTAAAATAGTAAAACGCAATCTCATAATTATAAGCCGCCAGCCCTAGTCTACCACCGTCTACATAACTCTACCTTTACCTCCCTCTATCTCCCTCTGCTCTACCTATACAATACTTTACCTCCCTCTACCTCTACCTCCCTCTGCTCTATCTATACCCTACTTTACCTCCCTCTACCTCCATCTGCTCTACCTATACCCTACTTGACCTTCCTCTACCTCCCTCTGCTCTACCTATACCCTACTTTACCTCCCTCTGCTCTACCTATACCCTACTTTACCTCCCTCTACCTCCCTCTGCTCTACCTATACCCTACTTTACCTCCCTCTACCTCCCTCTATTCTACCTACTGTATATTCTACTTTACCTCCCTCTACCCTACCTCCCTCTACCTCCCTCTGCTCTACCTATACCCTACTTTACCTTCCTCTACCTCTACCTCCCTCTGCTCTACCTATACCCTACTTTACCTCCCTCTTCCTCTGACCCCCTCTGCTCTACCTACTGTATATTCTTCTTTACCTCCCTCTACCCCACCTCCTTATACCTCCCTCTGCTCTACCTATACTCTACTTTACCTCCGTCTACCCTACCTCCCTCTACCTCCCTTTGCTCTACCTATACCCTACTTTACCTCCCTCTGCCTCCCTCTGCTCTACCTATACCCTACTTTACCTCCCTCTACCTCCCTCTGCTCTACCTACTGTATATTATACTTTACCTCCCTCTACCCTACCTCCGTCTGCTCTACCTATACTCTACTTTACCTCCGTCTACCCTACCTCCCGCTACCTCCCTCTGCTCTACCTACTGTATACTCTTCTTTACCTCCCTCTACCCTACCTCCCTCTACCTTCCTCTCCCTCTACCTCCCTCTACTCTACCTATACTCTACTTTACCTCCCTCTACTCTACCTATACTCTACTTTACCTCCCTCTACCTTACCTCCCTCTACCTCCCTCTACTCTACCTATACACTACTTTACCTCCCTCTACCTCCCTCTGCTCTACTTATACTCTACTTTACCTCCCGCTACCTCTACCTCCCTCTACTCTACCTGTACTCTACTTTACCCCCCTCTAGTCTACCTCCCTCTATGGTACCATCCCACTATAGTACTTCCCTCTACTCCATATCTACTTTATACAGAATTGATGAGGGAATATTATTTGACATTTTAATATGACTGTTTTCAATCTGTATATATCAAGACATGATATAACTTTCTTCCATTATTTGACATTTTTGTGTGAATATCTGACCTTGCACAACTACATTGCCTGAACATAGAAGAAAGAAACAGAAAGAAAGAACATAACCATTTCTTCCTTAAAATGTATATTCACCAACAGAGGATCAAACCTTGGATCGCTGCAATCTGAACCGACGACGTGGGATGCAACACGGCATATTGTCACGGTACAAGACACACAGTACCTGAGGTTGTGCGTCATAAAAAATGGCAACTACACCACCGCAGATGGAGCATCCAGCCTTTGAGCTGGCAGATGTTTGTATATTGCGGGTTTAAGACTGAGAGGAATATTTTTTTTGTTATTTTATGCAAGTCCTATGTGCATTAATGTGTGTGTGTGCGCGTGTGCAGATGTCCGTTGTAGCACACGAGACAGCGTGAAAGGCGCGTGTCCGTTTCCTAACAAAGCCCGGCGTTAGCCGTGAGTTTGACGCCCTCCTGTCAGTTTCCAGGCACCCAAAAGGCAGGTTTCCAATCAATCTTCGACTGGGCTCGGGGAGGGGGAAGAGGGAGATGGAAATGTCGCACCCCCCCCAGGGCTGGAGCCAACGCTTACTCACTCCTCATCCCGCCTCCGGGGAGACACTGAAGGTCAGAGGAGGTAGCCTCAGTCCAACCCCTTCAATCAGCATTAGGTCACCATTACGGCATTAACAGGGATTGTTCACGTCAGCCTCAGCCATGCATTGTTCGGACGTTCGATTCGACGGAAACCGGATGGGGACCGGGTATTGTCAGTGTTGTGCTCAATTCAGATTCTACAAGGTTGGACACGTCCCTCACGGTATTAAGACGTTTGAACTTGGGTTAGTGGGTTTAGCGCATGCAGGCGCAGATTACTACCGAGGTTGCCGGAAGCCTGATGCATTGATCAATGTACTTCAAAAGTTTCATCTCAACACTGAAGTGTATCTTGCACTTTTAGGAAAGTAACAGATTTAGTAATAATTTAGTAATAATTAATATTTTAAACGTATACCTTATATACCTATAACAACTATTTATCCTGAGCATAGCTATTTGTATATATTTGACAATTTTTGGTATTTCTCTTATTTTTACAATCCCTTTTTATTCCATTTTATCTTATTATGTTTATTCTAATTTTTTATTAGGCAGTTAAGCTTTTTTTTTTTTCCATGCTAATCATTTGTAGTGAAATGCACCAAACCCCGAACCACGCCGCAAATTCCATGTATATATAAATGTACCCGTTGAAATAAACTGATTCTGATGAATTATACATATTAAGACATGTGGGTTTGTTTCTATCTATGCTAATATGAAGGAGGCAGAGAGACCTAACTACATGGCATACATACATGATACTTTACTACTCTCTAGTAACCTCTATTGGTCAGGCATTCAGTTTTGAGTTCCAGTTTAGGTTGCGAGTGTCTTCTTATTGTCAGTCGGCTAAAATTTTCAAATTAATAATTTCTTTCAAACCATACGTGATTTGCATAAACAATACATTGGGAATATAAATACTATTTGTAGGCGTTATAGTTAAGTAGGTTAAGTTTTAGTACAATTTGCAATGCAACCCCCTGCTTTATTGTTGTTTTGGCCTTCTGGTATTTCTATGCTTCAGTTATTATTCAAATATATTTTAAGGACAGATGCAACTGTTTGATCTTCAAGGGTTTTTTTTCATTGTGGTGTGGTTTGAGCAGCCACACCTGACCTGGATCTAGGTGATTGGGGACCCAGGATCAGAGTGGCTGCCTACCTGTTGCTGGTTGGTTGGTCCAACGAGCAACAGGTAAAACCCCGATCACCACACTCACTCAGGAGAGGAGCCCTGTCGTGACACATGTCTATCTGCTCCTGGCTAATTCCAACTAATCCTCTCTCTACAATAAAATGGTGTCTACAACCCCGTCGTCTGTGTCCCACTTAGGCGGCGCGTTGTAGGCGTAACTGCCACACTCACGTTCGATGTGATTATTTTATCGATTTATGTTTTTTGTTGTGTTTAAACAATAAGTGTTCAATGGAGCTGAAATACCAAAATCCTTTTTGATCATTTGGACAATTTTCTGTCTCTGCGTTAATGTCTTATCGTCAGCATCTGGCAACACTGTTGCTCCCAACCGTTCTCCAGCACATTTATTAAACACTTCAAATATGTCCTTGTCCCCAAAGCCTTGTTATTATTTTAATGTAATACTTTGTCTTTTGTTTTCACCAGTGCTGGTAATGCTATTCTGTTTAATCGCCGGCAACAGGTTACACAAGTTGAATGTTTGATCATTCATTTAAACACAATTAAATGTTTGTATGTGTGTAATGTTTATGCCCTCGATAATAGCACATGTAGGCATTAAGAGTGGAAGATAACATTTTGAGGTATACCTCAAGGTAACCCAAATATAACAAAAATTTATAAAAACTTATTTTCAATCATTTAAAAATGAATCCATTTCTGTGTTTTGTCTTTTGTATTACCACTGAATTGCCTCGGGTGTGCCAACTGCATTTACTGACACAGTCTGGGACAAATGTCAAGACACGCAGTTGGGCTCATCTTTGTCGTTGTCGCCATCGATGAAAATTTTAAATACATGGGTGGAATAAAATAAGATGGAGTGAGAATTAGCATTGTCGTTATTTCCAAGCAGGCAGGAAACAGTAATTGAGTATTTTGAGCATATTGAGCAACTCAACTCACTCACAAATGAACCAATATTAGTTGGAATTTACTGTCCGGGGATTGGCAGCCTGGTGATCAATCTCTACCTCCCTCTGCACCCATCTTTCAAGTTAAATAAGTGTCATTGTTTGATTATAATCTCACCAACTACAAGAAGTACTTTATCATACCCTTACAATGAGTCTACATGACTCATGGATTAGTTGTCGGCATGAATCCGCATTCTCGCTCGTCAACATTAGCCTTCTCATTGGCACATTCAGACCGAATTGTAAAATGGTCCAAATTCTGAAGAGGCAGGGTAGGAAACGCGCAGTCTAATGATCAATACTAGGAGATTCAATGTCACTGACAGGATTGACAGATTCTATGGCATTTTCTAGCATTTGTCTTTGTGTAAATGCATGTTTTTAATTAGCTTTATAATTCGATTTTTGCACAGCCCAGGTTAAAAGGTGTGTAAGTATTCATTAAATAGCATAGGTACGGTGCAGGGAGTGTCTGCTCACACATTTCCAGTTCCGCTGCACTGGCGAAAGGGGGTGTTAAATTATTTCTTCCAAATGCGGCATAACCACATTCTAATGAACTGGCCTCGGGGAGCTTGGGCGATGGCTATATGGCCTGGATCGCAGTCAATTACACATAAGGTTAGATACGGATCAAGCAAAATATTCCCTTAATTTCCCTCCCCCTTCCCAGTATCTCCAGAAGGGGTCTACAGTATGTATGTTGGTCTCCTGGGAGCTGGGTTAGTTTGAAGTCCCAATGTTCTAGCTGATCAACCCCCTGAAGAAGGATGGAGGCGGTGGTGGGGGCACAGAGGCTGTAAATCCCACTGTGACGACGAGTCGACTGGAAAATGTTGACCATTTAGACCCATTAGCCTGCGCGTTATTTCATTAAGGGGTTTGCCACTGTTAATTATTCAGTGATCCCTTAATTGATTTGTTAAAGCTTAATACAGCCACGGGGCAGCTGTAAGAGCAGTATATACAGTAAGAGCCTTGGATAAAGATGGACTAGACTGCGGTCTAGACTCAGACAGCGTTATTCTAATGACTGTAGGTATGAAGAGGAAATAAGATTATCAACTACAGAGGGTACACACATTATGGCAGTAAATTAACTGCACAGTACACAAAGCCATATTTCCAATGTCAGCAATAATGATGCATTCTAAATAGGTATATTATTTGTATTTAATGATTTAGTTGAACCCCCCCCATTCTCAGCGAACCAGGTGACACAGACATTAAACAGTGTCCAGGGTGCTGAGTTGTATGAAACTTGAGTATGAAGACAATTGGTCTTATAGAGCACTGGCTGCCATCCAGAAAGACCTGCGACATTCCATTTATTTGTTTAGTGTAGGGATCTTTGGTTGATTTGATTTATTATTATTACTAATTTTATGATAATAACAATAATAATAATAATAATAAATAATAATAATTATTATTATTATTCTTCTTAATGATTAATTATTATTCTTCCATAGAAGAAATCTGGAGAACTGACAGACATATTTCACATTCTCTCCAGCTCTACTGGGACTAAAAAGGCCCTGCGATGGAAAAACCAAACATTAGGGGACTTTAAATGAGAAACTCTTCCTCGGGAAAGTAACTCCTGGGTTGTGTTGGTTTTCAAACATTACAATCAATTCCTACAACTTGAGGCTCTTTGCAGAGGGGGTGTATGCATAACCTTTTGCGCATCTGTATTATTTTGTACGATTTACCATCGGATGGAAGATGAGCCGTTGGCCGGCGTGTGAGGAGCGGAAGCCGGAGACAGACAGGCAGATAGAGATCAGGAATGACTCGCGGGGCCCTTGGGTTCGTCCTCCCTGTGGCCGTGAAAGACATCCCCGGTTTGAGCAGCGGGCAACATTGATTTTTCTTTTCTTTTACTTATTCCTCCTGGTTGGGCTCGCCGCGACGGGGCCAATAAGCTCACGAGAAGCACTGCCGCTTCCATGAGCCGATCGTGACCGTGGCATCAACAACGAAAAAAGCCTTCACTGTCTTTTATAAATGCGCATATATCCTGAAAGCTGTTTCTTGGAAGTGGCTTTAGAGTGCTTATGTGCCCAAATTCTTGACTGAAAATTGTCCGCTAGGGTCTCACACTTTCCGAGCCATCGCCAAATGGGCTTATTGATTTTTGCTCCTTAAAGACATTTCTCTGGCCGTTCTGCTGGGAACAAACACTGTATTAATTCTGACTTCGGGGAGAATCAATACCAATAGGAGGCGAGGCCTTGTTTGATTAAAGCAGTTTAAATCAGCCGCAACACTTTGAACTTAGATGATATGGCATTTTTGTGATGAGATAAAGGTGTGTGTGTGTGTGTGTAGTAGTAGTCTGGAGGTTAGATCCAGTGGCTGGACCATGAGGTGGCCTGATGTGGAGCCGAACCAAAGTTAACAAACCGCGGTATGCATGTACAGTATATAACCTTCAGATTGCACAAAACTGCTTTAGCATGTTTGCGCTCCCAAGTTACAAATTGCCACTATCATTGAAACTCTCCTTTTTTAAGCACTATGAGATTTCTTTTTTTTGGTGGGAGCTGCAACTCCTGTTAGAAGCCGTCATTGGTGTCGGCCGGACAGACACAATGAAATATGAATGCGACGTTACATCTCGGCCTAGCTCGGCTTCAATTATTCATAAACCGTGGATCAAACGTTATCATATCAGTATCGGCCGTAACGAGCCGATGCTTATCATTACAGAAGATGGAAATTCCACATCAAGTTGAGCTCTGGTTAAAAGGTGTTTGTCAAGGCCTTTGTATGGAATCAAAGGGAATTTAACGACTTTTCAAAATCCGATAACCAAAGTAAGAAACGGTGGAGATGAGCCTTTTCACCAAAAATGTGTTTCCAAGGGCGTTGCCATGTGCTCTGTGTCTCTTTTATTTTTTGGAAAAAGCTTGCTTATACCTTTTTTTTGTGTTATTTTTTTTAACCCATTATCGCCCCATATTGCTGGGATGGGCTTGAAGACGTTCGCTGTTCGTTGTTCGCTTCAAGTCATTTGAGCAATAAGACTGTGAAACTTGAATCGTTGAAACTACCCACCCGTAGTTTCCGAAACCGCTTCGAATCGACGAGTGAACGTTGAAGTGAGCGAGTTCCCCTGAAGTGTGTGTGTGTGTGTGTGTGTGTGTGTGTGTGTGTGTGTGTGTGTGTGTGTGTGCGCGCACGCGCGCGATCTCTCGACGCTACGCCCGCGATCGCAGGGGGGGAACGGCGTGAAACTAAGTCTGACGGGCCTGGTGTGCAGAAATGTGGAAGGGGCGGGAGAGTGAAATCGGCGGAAACGTGGATGAGCGGCAAAAGCCTGACCGAGTCTTTGGGGTTGTTGTTGTTGTTGTTGTTGTTGTTGTTTGGGGAAGATCGTACATGTGCGACCGAACCATCTGTGTTGTAACAGAGGCAAGTACATCAATTGGCAAAGTGCGTCTCCTATCGGTAAACAAACAATCAATATCAATTTCAATGCATTCAATAGGGTAGCAGAATAACAATCACACTTGTGCAGTGTTTGGGGTGTGTGTGTGTGTGTGTGTGTGTGTGGGTTCTTTTGATTCAGAGGACCGTGGGCTCCTGGGAGCTGACCCACAAACCCCCCGCCTTGCCTCCCTCCTCTCTGAGCAAACCGGAGGGTCGAAATGTGTTGACGGCGGAGTGAGAGACCCTGCAAAGCGAGCAAACGGTGTCCGGCGGGATCAGGCTTGGCAGAGGACCACCAGCAGCGGGAATTAAAAAAAAAAAAAAAACGCAACAGAAAAACAAAAACAAACAGCAGAAGACAAACAAAAGACTGCGCCAAACAATGGGAATGCCAGCAGAGCCGGTGGTGAGAGACTCTGCACATTCGAGAACACCGGCAGCAGCCGACGTGGGTCCCCCCCCGCCCCCCCGCCCCCCCGCGTGTTGGGTGTGGTCTGTCTGCTTGTGGTGCTTGTTGGGAGAGGTGGGTGGAGAGAGCGGTTTACCTTCAGCCCTGGAAGCGTCAGGGACGTCGTCGGGGGGGGGGGGGGGGGGGGGGACAGAGGGCGCTCTGACGGTCCGGGACAAGAGCCGGAGAGGACAAGGACGAAAGAAGGTGGGGGGCGGGGGGGACAGACAGAGGTGGCGGAAGGCGGAGCGGAAGCGTGAGGATATGGTGGGCGGGGGGGGGGGGGTTGAGGTGACCGAGGGGTTATGAGATGAGATGGTGGGGGTGGGGGGGGGCAACGACGACAACAGAAAATACATAGGAAGTGGGCGAGAGAGAGAGAGAGAGAGAGAGATAAAGGAGGCGGGGGTGACACAGGAAGGTGGGGGGGGGGTTTTGGCAGGGGGAATGGAGGCATAATGCGCAATGGAGGGATGACAGCGAAGTGGGGCAGCGGGCGGAGAACTGGGGGAGGGGTTGGGGAAAAAGGCTGGGCTGGGGAGGTTTTCTCAGAGGAGGAGCGCTGGATTTGACTCCTCTAGAGTAAAAAAAAAAAAAAAAAAAAAACCCCAAAAAACCCCAAACAAAACAAAAATGAACAAAACAAAAGAAAAAAAAAAAAAAAAAAAAAGATATGGACCCATACCTTGGTTGTTTAACGTCAGGTGCGCCAGACCTTGAAGGGGAAAAAACAGAAAAAAAGAACAGAAAGAGGAAAAAACGGAGGTCATAAAAGGCACAGGGAAGAAAAAAAGCATTGTCACAACGTTGGACTGCAGTTTGTGACAGACATCCTGGGGCAGACTTGGATGTCAGAGTTCAAATCAAAGGTAAAAAAAATAAAAAACAAAAAAAAAGAGAGAGAGAGACTGACAGAGAGAGAGAGACAGAGAGAGGGAGAGACAGAGAGAGAGAGAGAGAGAGAGAGTAAACAAAGAAAAAAAAAAAAAAGAAGCAAACACTTCTTGAGTGAGGTGTGAGGGGAATTTAGAAAAAAAAAAAAAGCATTTTCATTTTGGCGCAACCCCCGAAGGCCATTGCTCGCACAAATGCTTTTTTTTTTTCCGCTGGAGTACTTATGGAACACACAGAGAACTGTTTGGCAGAAGAAGAAGGAGGAGGAGAAGTAGAAGAAAGGAGAAGAAGAAGAAATAAAACGACAACAACCCTCCAACTGCAATCCGTCTCCTCCCGTACGGAAATCACCCCAAACGGCGGCGGGCGGCGTCTCGGCGGCGCCGCCCGCCGCAGCCCCGCGCAACATCGGCTCCTGGCGACAACCTGCCCCGGTGCTTTCACAAATGCCCGCGCCGTCGGAGAAAAAATAAATAAAAAATTCGGCTTTTTCCCTTTTCACGGCCTCATCGGTAATCTCATCCCCCCCCCCCTGGCCCCAGCCGAATCGGCTGATCCCCCAGATGCGCGGAGAGAGGCGGGAGAGCGGGGACCCGGCCCGCCGGGGGAAACACCCGCGTGCCGGATCCACATTCGGGGACCCGGCGCTGGAGGCGGGGACCGACCTGACTTTGTGCGGATAAGCTCTCCCCTCCTCGGCGGTGCCGAACAAACAGCCACCGCGCTCACCGCTGACGAAGCACCGTGTTTGAGTCACCACGAAGGTACTTCAGTTCAAATGACACCTTATGACATCACATGCACACAGTTTAATGCTGATTAGCGTCATACTTTGGCACCGATGCGAACCGCCGCAGACTGCCTTCGTGTACAGAAACCTTAAGGAAGCATGTTAAACGACGCTGCAGCAGGAGCGCCGTCACCGTACCTCGCCGGCTCCTCTCTCTCAAAAAGAAAGGGCCGGGACCCCACGCAACTCAGCCAAACAACATCACCAGAGCGGACGCATTGGCGGAACGCTCGCAACCTGACAAACCAAATAAAAAAAGGAATAATGAATTTTTTTTTTTTTAAGACTGGGTGGAACTTTGGCACCACCCGCCGCACTCACTCCAAGTGCGTGGCGCGCCACCTCGGAGCTTGTTGGCTCCACGCGCCGGGTAATTAGCTGGCACCAACGGAGATTGAGGCGGCGAAATGTCGACCCGCTCGACCCCGAGACCGAGCGCCCTTCGGCGTCAGACGCATCCTGGGGCGGCGCCGAACGCAGCCCTCAGTGGTCCCCGCCGCGGCCTGCCAAAAACACGCGGGGGCACGTCTAACCCTGCTTTCTGAACACCCGCACGACGTCTCTCCGGAATCACCGCCGGCCGTCCAGTAACGATGCCGCTTGCGGATCGAACCGGAGAGGAGAGTCGGTCAAAGCGCCGCGCGCACGGAGGCCGGGGAAGCTCCCGGGCGAGTCAGCCGGTGGGTCCGCCGCTGCCGGGCCGAGATTGTGACAAAATCAATGACTTCAGACGGCTGAGAGTGCCGCATCATCACCACCAAACCAGAAGCAGAATTACTTCAAGAAATTAAATACATATATCACCACTGTCATTGTTCCAAACAAAGGCAATCGAGTGGCACCCAATGGAAAATGGGGGTCAGAGAGTCATGGAATGTCAAGTGTCAGGTTGATAGATGAAGACTTACACCAAAAAGCAGAGCGGATAAGAAGAGACGCGGAGGCTGCGCAAACAAGCGTTTCGAGGCAACGCATTTTCCGCGGTTACGGGCTTCGGTCACAAAAGGTGGAGGCGTGTTCGGGGGAAGGGCGTCATCCGACTGCTCGGATGACCGCACGGGGCGTCCCGCTTTCACGCCAGCTGGGTTGCGATCGTCGAAAACCAATTCATCGCGGTATCGCGGTCAAAAAGCACTGAACGGCACATGAACGCCACGACCTTGACCTTTGTCTATCATAGGCCCCAAATCGATCGACCCAACCTTTCCCGGCGGCTGAGCTGTGGGCAGCTTGCCAAGCGACGGACACGACCTTGACCTTTGTCGGGTTCACCCGCCGCTTCCCGAAAAGGTGAAAACAGGCGGCGTCGGCAGTGGATGAAATGCAAAGAAGCCCGGGGGCCCAAATGACTCTGGGCTCTCGCCGTCCCCGTTGTCATGTCATCGACATCTGCGACTTCAGGCGCCGGTGTTGTGTTTATCAGGCCGCAGCCCGGCTTCCCGCCGCTCCGCGGGTCGGGAGTCCAATCATTCTCACTCAGCCTCCCCGCGTTTTTGTCCGCTCGCTCATAATCCATTAAGGAGATAAGGCGAAGGCTCCTGCAGTGAAACAGAGCACTCCTGTCGGCGCATAGCAAATCGCTCATCCTTCTGCTTTGTTTTGGGGTTTTTATTTTTTTTATTTTTTTTTAATCCTCTCTCTCCCTGCCTCCCCCCCCCCGCCCCTCCCTCTGCTGCCTGCACGCTCTCACCTCGAGAACCAGGCGGGAAATAGCGGCAAAAGAGGAGCGAGAGAGGAGAAAGCAAAAGAGAGACAAATATATATATCTCAAAATATATGAGACGGCAAGAGGAGTGGAGAGGGCTGGGAAAAGAAATAAGGGTGGGGAAAACAGAGAGAACGGAGACGGGGGGGGGGGGAGTGCCACGTTGTCAGAGAGCATCTTCGGCTCAAAACCCGAGTGGTGCAGACAAAATGACCGGCCGGCAAATAAGACCGCGCTCGCGTCGGAGAAAACGGCAACAATCCGCCCCAATGTTTCAGAGGAGCAAATTGCAAATTAAAGAGCTGACAGCGTGCGTGTCTGTGTGTGTGTGTGTGTGTGTGTGTGTGTGTGTGTGTGTGTGTGTGTTGTGACAGAATCTCCGTTGACACGCCCAGTGTCTACCCACCCAAGAACACCAGCGCACACACACAATATGCCGTCTTGCGGGCGCCCAGCACCAGGAATGTGCCAGATCTGGGGGCATGATGTGAAGTCTCTGACAAGCGAGTTTGAGGAAGAGCGAGGGAGAGAGAGAGAGAGAGAGAGAAAACAACGGAAGAGGCGGCGGGCAGACGGGTAAATATTGATCCCCGGCGATGCGGACAGAGGCCGCCAGCAAACAGACTGGGGGTGGACTCGCGTCTTGTTGTCCTCGGCGTCTCACTTCTCTCCCGTTTGCGGGTCGCAAAATGGAAGAAGCCAGGCCCGCGCCCACCCTCCCGTCCAACATCCGAGCCGAGCTGGTTGCGTCCCGGTAATTCCGTGGCGGGCGCAGATGGGAGTAGCCGCTGCGACGGGCGCGCTCCGATCGGCCGGAGATGACGGAGCGGCAGATGGGGAAGAGTCGTCATTTTGCCATCAGGGAGGAGAAGACTTGGCTTCCATCAAAAGCGACGCGTCCGCGCCGAAAACACTGTCTCGCAGATTCAAAGCGGCGACGCCCACGCGGCCGCCGCGGGGAGCCGCTGCTCGGCAACGCGGCCGCATCGCACTGCAGGGGGAGCGTTTTTTTGCGATGGCGGCTCCAAGTAGACGTGAGATTTGAAGCGGTGTGCAGCGCGTAGAATTTGCCGGCGTCTCGCGGCGAAGTTGCGGGACGCACCCGACCCCTAAGAGCTCGCGACGGGCTGGGTGCGGTATGAACGGCGTCCATTTCCCACTCATACGGCGAATCTAACCATTAAACTGTCAACTACAAAGGAGGGAATCTCTGTCTGCACGTCCTTCGATTATCTCGCCGACCGTTCATCCGATCTGCTTGGCACTTGGAGGATGTATCACCGGGGACCAAAGGATGGGCGGCCTCCAATTTGGTGCAATTTGGACACGCGACACTTGTCATATTAATGACCTTCCGATGAACAGCGAACGGCGAGGGGGGCGGGGCTTCAAGGCTCTGCAACTGAGTCACAACGACCGTCTTTCCCCGGGGCAGGACTTAAAACGGCGGTTTCGTCTTCCGCGACTGAATCAAGTTTCGAGTTCAAGAGATTATTTGACATTTTTGTTACATCTGCAAATCGCATGCGCGCGCGCGCACACACACACACACACACACACACACACACACACACACACAGGCATATACACTGGGAAGGCCGCCGGGATCCGCGCACACGCCGACATCCTTTCGCGCCGGCAGATGCGGCGCTCGCTCTGAGGGGACGGAGAAGAATGGCCGTCATCATCATTATCCCTTCCTCCTCTTCCCTCGATTCGGAGCTTTTCGTTGTTTTTGTCCTCTCACCTGACGCTCCCTCCGTGTCGTTTATCAGGCGGACACGTTTTTCCTGCGCCAGACGGTGAAGCACATTTGCCGCGTGCGAGGGGAGAAACGTCCCCCGCGGCTCGTTACCAGCATATGGCTAATGCTCTCTCCGCCAGGCGTACGCTGTACCGAAACCAAAGGACCGTCCCCTTCCCGCCATGATTGCTCTACTGTGCCGTACTCCCCTCAAAATGGCTGACATTGAAACATGGTATTGACATTGGTAGAGCCGGCTTTGGCGCGTGGTAGCCGGTGTTTTCGAACAGGGGTTCCAAATGTGGGTCCCGAGCCCCCGGGGCGCCCGTTGGCAAATGTTTTCCAGGGGTCGCCAGGTGATTTTTCTGAACATGCACAAAAATGGAAAATGTGCTTAACAAATATATATATATATAAATATATTATAATAATAATAATTTTTCATAAATATATATTTATTTCTTTTTACACAAATAATTCTCTCAAATTATTCAGTAGACGCACAATGAAGAACTCTTCAGTGGGTTCACACACATCTGTGTGTGTGCGTGTGCGTGTGTGTGTGTGTGTGTGTGTGTGTGTCTGCACGGCTGTGCGGAGCGTCCCTGTAACCATGGCAACTCACTCCCTCACTCCTGTCCCCGACAGCAGAGGAGAAGAGGAGAAACAGAAATGTGTGTATTTCAATTTACGAGCTTCAACTGGTCAACGTGCAGGACATCCCGTCCGGTCAAAGGGGGACTGCCCCGCACCCATCAGGACACCATTTGGCGACCCTAAGCACCAACGTAGCACAAACGAACAAGGCTACTTTCGAGAGACATGGAGGATGATGGGGTGGAAAGTTACATAACAGCTCATGAAATATAACGTCAAATATATCGAAACACCAGAGCGGCACAAACTATAATTTCTACGGCACAAATCAGCACAAACGCATCGTGAACGGACATCGCTGTACTCAAATACTAATCACTTGGGGCGCACAACTCAACTTTTTTTTTTAAGCCTGCCAAAACCTTTGAGAACCCCAGCTTTAGGATCCCCCCCCCCCCGCCCCCCGAGAAAAGCACGGTGACACAGCAGTGCGGTTAGCGTCCGCGGTTGCAAGCGTCAAAGAGGCAAAAGAAGAGGGACGTGTTCACTGTGCGCCTTGTCACCCGGGCTCTCTTCGGGTCGAGGAAATAAAGCTGCGCGGTATCTGTAATGCCCGACTCGCCACCTTTTACTTGCCCCTCGGCGGGGGGGGAAGGCGCCGCGGCGGAGGCGTGCCCGATTCCCCGCGAAGAAAAGTGAAAGCGTGGGTCCTGGAAGGCTCGGCAGAGAAGCCCCGGCAATCTGTAAAAACATTTGTTTTAAGGGATGTCGGGGCGACGGGCTCCGGCTGAATGTGAATAATCTTCATCTCAGTCGGCTGATCTATAATTCATTGTGTCTTTGCACAGCTTAAGTAATATAGAAACTCTGGTAGGATTTAAAGCGCTTTAATAATTCACTGTGGATATCTGCTGGAGCCACTGTGTGAAAGTGAGATGGGGGGGGGGAGCACTGAAAAATCACAGCGTTGATATTAACAGTTCCCAAGGCCATTCGTACTTTTAGTTCTGCTCCCTCTTCGAAGAAATGTCTAAAGCCCCGTTCCAGAAGACACGTGTTCGCGCTTCCGGTGATTCTGTTCCCGGCGCGGAGCAGGAAAATGAATAAAACAGAAAAAAAAGGGGGAGACTTCATTGACGGAAAGAAACCAATCGAATGACGTCGTGGACGTGAAAACAATCCCTGTCGGGTTTAAAGGAAAATGGCAGCTTGTCAGCTGCTGACTTGGGGTCGACATTGACCCTTTCTCAACCAGAGCAACGTGTCCATTTGAACGGCTCCGATCCATCGCTCCCTGAGGTCAACAGGCTGCGTCAATACATCATAAGTGACGAGTTCCGTTTCCCCACTGCTCGCCATGTCAACGCTACATTTCAAACAACGGAGGTCAAATGCCACTCCTTGACGGGACTTTCTGATGTATGCAGTTGAAGATATATCAATGAAGTTGGAGCGATTTTAAGAAGATATCCTTCATGAAAGCCTTTCGGCCACTTTACACCGAATCCGACAAACGGCAACAACAAACTGGAAGTCCGTTTGTTACTATCGAGAGTCGAATTCCAGACAGAAAACGGTTCCGGCCCTCTGCCGCCGGAGATCTTCGCATCCGATCAAGGGTCGTGGATAAGTCCAAAATGTTCAACTCGTGCTACAAATAACAAAAAAAAAAAAAAAAAAGATGTAAAGCGAGAAGAGGGACAGTGTTGTGCCGGATCCCACAGGAAAAGCCAGCTTTAGGCAAACCCTGGACACACGTGTTGGGATTCAGTGCAAACCCGGAATTTGTAAGAGCTGTCGATGAATTTTAGATGTTAATACGTCTAAAGCTTCATAACAGTAGTTTGCCGCTTTCCAACGCATTGTTTTACCAATGTCAACATTGGCGGTGTGAAAACCAGGGAGGATGGAAAGCAAATTCTCACCGACACCACCAGCTTGGTTCCATAAAGAAAAGCAGAAATTGCCACGACCCAAGCAAGCTTTGGTTTGGGCTTAAGGCAGGGTGTTTTCCTCATCCACCCCCGTCTAAAAATGGAGACCCAGTTGTAAAGAGGCAGGAGAGGGGTGAAGAAATGCTTTTCTTGCACGGTGCGTGGGTTTGCCATCTTGGGCAATCATCCATTTTTGGCAACAAGAGCTTGACATTTTTAACTTTAAATTTAAATTAGTTTTGTATAAATAATGTTTGACCGCAACTGTGGAATTTATATATTGCACTCAACGGAAAAAAGTTAAAATACTGGAGGCGGTCTTGTGGTAAATATAGGTGGTAAATGTTTCTGTCAAGGCGTCCAGACACTAAAGCATCTCCTGTTTTGACAGTCAGTCAAAAGTCTTTCATCGCTGTCTGTAGCTAAGGTCTATTTACGCGGATGCGTGCGTGAATTCACGCCTGGATGTGCATGGGCGTTCTTGCAATTCTTGTTGGAATACTTTAGGGAACTATTGACCCAAGGCAAGGCACTCAAGCTGAGTGAAGTAAGCATTAAATCTTTATGGTCACTTTACACTTTACACTGCAGCGGCAACCGTCATCTGTCAGGACCATTGCACTAAGCTGTTTGGAAAGCTCCCCCCAAATGAAGGGACAGACCATTCACAAGCTCTGCAGGAAGGGGCCAGACGCCGTGGGTGAAGCGAGGCTCTGCATGCGTCCAATGTGGACAAGGCGGGGGGGGCCGTACGTACAGATCCTCCCAACACAGCTGCTCAATCATCACATTCAGCCTCATCGATCACGGCAAAGGTGGAGGTCTTCCTCAGATCCTTTCAAATGAAGAGCTCGCTGAGCAGCCTTGTGCCAACGAGGAGGGATGTTGCCGGACGAGAAGGAATGCAGTAGCCCGACCTTGCCCGTGGAAAAATAGAAAAATCGACGCAGTGCATTGCATTGTATTCCATTCCCGACATATCAGCTCTGTGAAGACGCAGCCACTATGTAAATGAATTCCACGTAGCGCACTTTGATTCGCACATTTGGTTCAGAGCTAATTTGTCAAGTGATGCGTCTGAAAAATTAATTGGACCATCTCGGGCGATTGGCAAGGAGTGGAGATCTGAACGGTTGCCGTTTCATCTTAATTAAACAGTTCATAAATAAAAAGCAGCCCCATATGTTGAGTCACAGTTTGCCTGGCTACACCGTGCAGGCCAGCAGCACGGAGGAGGGGGAGACATTTTCACTAAACCAGATAAGATATGCTCAGAGGAGCTACTTTAGTCATTCTTTTAGTCATCGCTTTGCAGCGCTGTTGTGGCCTCAGAAGAGGTCTAATGTCTACCAATTCACGGACAAAATGGAGAGTATTCTTCGGAGTTGTAATAACAGCATAATAAGTACAGTATCGTCGCCTTGTCTTTGCTTCAATAAAGCAATTCACATTACTCTTCCTACCTCTTCCGTTCCGCACCTGTGCCACTGCTGGGGTTCTTTCTGTGAAAATCCAATAGCATCTACCTCTGTTTCGCTCTTGCGCCGAGGTCAAATCTAATCAAAGTCTCCCCCTGGGAGATGAGCACATCCGTCTGTAATTCCGCCCTTCCGTCCTTTACGGCAGACGGCGATGCCTGAAATGCACCCTGCCTGTCTACTCATCCCATCCCGCCATTCCGTACCCTCATCCGAGCTTATTCCATCCTCCCAGTTGGATCAAAATGAATGCCTTTGGATTGGCACTTAAGAGGTCCTCTTTTCTCTATTCGGGCAGTTGAGAGATTGGAGTTGGCTATGAACCAAATGGCTTTTTCTTTTTCGTCATTCTGTGTTTTAATTTGTTTGGACGGGTGCTGGCCATAATGCTCCCAAATATTAAATTGTTATTTAATACGGGAGTAAGGAAGTGGAGATGCTCAAGTGAACATTGACCAGGTGTCTTCCAGGACCACTGGGGGGCCGCTTGCTGTTGTGGGTTGTGGGGTGGGCTGCAGGGGCGGGGGCCGCCGTCGGCCTTTGCTCCCGATGCGCGGCCTCTCTGCGGGGGGTGCCCCGGGTGGTGGAGGGCCCATATATCTGGCGGCCTGCTGCGACGGGAGGAGTGGTCTATCATTAGCTACATGGATTGGCACTTGAGGGTCGCTGCCGGGTGGAGCGTCTGGTCAGCTGAGGTGGGGCGGGCTTCACTCTTGAGCGGCTACGAGTTGACATGGGGGTCTGGCCGGCTCGCCTGTGGGCCAGGCAGGTTTGGGCGGGGGGTCGGTCTGTCGGCGCAGGACTTGGCTCCGGGCCTGCGGTCGGTGCCTGGCACCTGCGGCCTGCGTTCCGCGCCTGCAGCTGCGTCTTGTGCCTGCACTTGGGGGTGGGCTGTATGTGTGCATCTCAGGGGTGTGGGTTGAGCTCCTCGGGGCGTGGGGGTTGCTCCGCAGACTTCTCTTGGGGCCTGGGACCCTTCTGTGGCTCCAGGACTCAGGGGTGGCTTCTGGCCCTTTCCGCTGCTTGGAGGCGCCACAACATAATACCGACCTTATCCACCAGAACCATTTGGGATAAGTCCTGTACAGTTAACGGTGAACACCACACACACACACACACACACACACACACACACACACACACACACACACACACACACACACACACACACACACACACACACACACACACACACACAGTCTCATCACTTGAATGCACCCCAGCACCCTCCTGGTTGCATCCCTCTCCTTTTCTTACTCATTTACTGCCAAAACCATAACAGGAGGAGGCCACGTGCCCAATTGCTGTCCCAGTCTTCCTGGACCAAACTAACTCTGTTTTTTAGATACATGTGGTCGTCTGATGTTTATCTTTTTCCATGTACATATTTGTTGTTTGGTTCTATGTTTATTTGTCTCACGTGTGGTGAGTCTCCCCCTCTTGGAGTAGTGATTAGTTGTTTATAGACCCAAATATGGTAAAATAGTTCTCCAAAGAATGGAATTGGTGGCGGTTCTGTGTAACCAAAAACTGTGCTCTTGTCATCCCACAGGTCGTCCATTGGACAGAGTTATTGCAGCAGCTCTTGATGATTTAAGAATTAGTAAAGAGTTGCATTGCAGGTTGAGAACTTGAACTCCACTTGCAGACTAACTCTGTCCTAGATGCAACGGCGTACAAATACTCTGTGTTGTATGCCCAGCCTGCTGACAGCACAGGTTTAGAAAAAAACAAAAAAAAAAAAACAACAAAAAAGCAAACATTGACAATGACAACAATGAACCCCGAACGAACGCCATCCCTGAATTCATTCTCCCGATAAGGCGCTACCATTTCAACAGAATACTACATCACCACCCAATCCGCTTGGCTCAACCTATTGGGGAGGAGGTGAAACTTCCTTCTCCATCTATTTCCATATTAATTTATATTTCATTTCCATTTTCTCTGCTGCTCGCGTTGCCTGTCTGCCTCCAGTCTGTACATCCCAAAAAAAGTAAAACAATGCCAGCAGGGGGGAAAAAAGTGAACCGAACTCAAATTGGAGGCAAAGTAATCCACAGAGACAAGAGTGCCAAATAGCACCTTCCCTTGAGTGTCTGTTGATGGAAAATGTTTAATTGTGATCATTCCCTCCTCGCATTCCTTGGCATTTAGGAGCTTATCTTTTGTCCCTCTTTCGCTAATGGAATCACAGTTAACCGTATTTGCGTAACGAGCAAAGAAATTAATGACTCCTTTCCAGAAAAACAGGCATCCGTAGGAGGTCTTGACTGGGTAACTCCCTGTCTTTTGTTGGGGGGGGGGGGCTGACGGGTCCCAGCGTGTAACTGCCCCATAATGTACAATGAATGTCTTCCAAATGAGATGGCATGCTCCTTGATTGAGCCCGCTGGGATGGGTAAACAGCATTAGACCATGGAATTCTCGGCGCTCTGGAAAGTTGAGTTGTGGGGTAATTGTGGGGTAATTATGGCAGAATCCCTAGAAATCGGGCAACCCATTTATTCATAGTTTTCTGTTGCAGATTATTTCGGGGGCAAGATAATGGCTTGGGGAGGGGATAAAACAGTTGGGCAAGACATTGTCTGTACTCCACTGAACAAGCGCTGGCAGACACTGAGCTGCATGCATCGAGTTGGATCGGGATGGAAAGGACCAAAAGTGGTGTTTGGTGAAACAACACTCACATTGCTGTGTGAGTGGTAATGTGTAGTGGGGGATAAGAACGAATTGGATTTGGGTGGGCCGCACTTTATTCATTCCCATGGGGGGAAATTGAGTTGTTGCGGCAGCAGGCATAAAGGCAGAGGGGGGATAGTACAGAAGGAGCAGAGTAACAACTGAGAATGAATAAGTCAAAAAGCCAACAATCGCAGTGGGTTTGGGGACATTTAAACGGTATATAACGGAAGTACTCCTTCCTTAAAATAAAGAAAAAGCAAAAAACATCACGTGGCACCACAACATGACTTCACTGAATATACAAAGTGATCTGTTATTGCAGCCTCGGTTCTCCGTGTTGACAGAGCCCGCTCCGTCGGTTGGCTCCGCTTTTCTGTTTGTGCCCCTGCTGTTCCTGTGAGAGCAGGACAACGGTGAACCGCGGCCCGAGACAAGCGGCGCTGAGAGCCCCGAAGACGACATCACACACTGGATAAAGAGGGCTAAAACCAGAATCAACATCCGAAGAGCTTTTACCAGACGGAGGAGCTCGAGGAAAATAATTCCAGTTGGCTTGGGACCGTTGGTATTGACTGGCTTGACCGACGCCCCGGGGGAGGCGGAACATCGAACTTCATGTTCGACGTGAAAATATCGAAACGTTTTTTCCCCTCTGCAGACAACAAGGCGCAATGTGGGGCGAGACGCGAGGCCACAATCAAAGGAATAGGGCCCGTGCGCTTATCTTTCCGATATCGGTTCCGGTTTTAGGTAAATGAAAGTGTCCGAAGACGTCGCCGGTCTCGCTCACCCTCTCGCTGCGCAAAAACAAGTGGAAAAAGAAAAGCCTTTGGCGCGCTCCAACGAAGGGCTTGCCAAAATAGGGAACGTAGGGGGTGGTTGAGAGCATGAGGAGGCGGGCGGCACTAAGAGGGGAGCAATCGCGAGAAAATCGCACGGCACCGATCCCTGTAAACCAATATTTCGACGTTGTCAAAACACGACGCGGGAGGCGTCTTGTGCCGCCGCCCTGTGAAATTAGACGATCGCCGCACGCGAAAAGCTCTGCAAGGGGGGAAACGAGTGGCGGTGCGTAGGACCGGAAGATCCCAGGTGATTGGCGCCCCCCGCCTCCCGCCGGCTGAGGCGTTCCATCGTCTTCATTAACCGTTTCCCCCCGGCAGCTTGGGGTGTCGGCCACATTGAACACAAATGCCACGACCTACTGGGTGAGTGGGCTTATCACGGAACTCGATTTTTGTCCTTGGCACGAGCAAAAGGTCAGTTTTTTGGGATTTAATTATTATTTCATTTTTTTTATTTATTTTTTTCCCCAGAAGAAATCTCGAAACCGGTTTCTGGGGGTTAAGGGGGGTGGGGCTGGGAATGTGGAGGGGAGGGCGCTTCTGCGGGTGAGCGCACTGGGATGCTGCGGCTCGGCCCTTGTCGGCATGGCAACAGGCTCCGGTATCTCCCTGCCATGACGCCGGCCATGTTGGCGCGTTCACAATTTGGTTTCCCATTCCTCGTTCGCTCTCGCTCCCTCGCTCTCTCTATAACCACTGTCTTCTGTCAATTTGCCCACCCTCCCCGCCCCCCCTCCTCCCCCCGTAAGAGCGCCATTCTTCTCTTCTCGTCTCTCTCGCTCAGCAAAGCAATTAAGTTTGCCATTGTGAATTTTTTATAACAAACCCCCCCCCCCCCACACCCAGTAATATATAGAGCTCTACCTCTTAGAAGTCAAGTAGGATTTGCATTCGAAAAAAAGTTATTAAGCCCAATAATTATATTAAGGCGGTATTTGATTCAGCAGTGAAATCCCTCGATAAGCTCTACAGAGAACGCCCGGTCAACGCAGCACACCATCGTTCCCTCTCATAGCTCCTCTCGCAGCGGCCGTGTACACTCTGACAATTTAATCCTCCCTAAACATCTTTCAAATGTGACACGGATTGAGGCGTGAGGGGAGGCGTAGTCGACTCCTTTTCCGTGTCCACGTAGCGCTGGACACCGACGAATGGCGGCGAAATAGCGCACGGCTCAAGCAGCCGCCGCGAGGAACATAGCCGCCGACGAGCCGCGGCATCTCAAAGCTGCGCCGGATGGGCGGGTGTCCGTGTGTGCACACCGCGCCGCGACCGCCTAGGGCGTCTTGGGTGCGGTGCACAGCTCGCGGCCGGAGCCGCAGCCTTCACCACCACAGTGCTTGACCCCCCTGTGCCCGGGGACTGGTTAACCAGACCGGGGTGCGTAACGCCGGGCTCCACCGCTTCCATCTGTCCTGACTTCATCGATGGAGCCTCCGCGCCATTCCTTCAGCCCCCCCCCCCGTGCGGTCGCTCTTCAAAGAAGCCGCTCAATCTGTTCTCGGGGCTATTTTTTTTTCTTTTTTTGCGTCCCGGCGGTTTATTTTCTCCTCCTCTCTCCATCCAGAACAGCTGTTGAGCCAAAGTATATTAAAAAATATATATATCTCGGGCAAAGCAAAGCTTCAACCTGATTGGGGCCCGTTGCCCACCCCCTCCCTCCGTTTCTGCTGAGGGGGCCGGGAATCCAAGATCGGGTCTGATCTCCTCCCACCGCTACCGGTCCCGCCTCCACGGTGGGATCTGGCGGAGGATCACAGAGCTCTGCCTGAGTCATCGGCTCTTTGGCACGAGCCACGCTCTGGCCCCTTTCTTATGACTGGGGGGGGGGGGGGGGGGGTGCAACCATACCAAGCACAGCCCTGGATTCCAGTCCTGCACGCTGGATCAGCTCATCCCCCAGAGCAGCCTGTAGGAAACTGGATTAGTGGCTCAGGGAGCACCGGGAGAGAGACCCTCGAATACGCCTGCTTTGCCCCACGGCTGCGTGCCCTACACTGTTCGCGTGGGTGTGTGTTTGTGTGGGTGTGTGAGCGGGTCGAGGCAGAGGTACCCAATTGAAAAGAAAAGCCACGAAACCGTGGAGCGACCCGCTTTAGATGCTTGACATGTTCGATTTCCCTTCTCAATTAAAGAAGAAGGGAAAAAAAAAAAAAAAAAGAGCGCGTACCTGTGGTATCTACATGGCTTAATCCACCGTACTTAATGAATGTCAATGTGTCGGCTGGAGGCACAATGAACTGCATTCCCCAGAGGCCCCAGCGCCGCTCTGCACTTCCTTCAGTAGAGCATCCTATTATGTGACGCTAGAGAAGGACTGATTTGAGTGATCCATGAGAGCGGTAGCATTTGCATATCATAAATAGTCGGAACATGTGCGGCACCCGGTCGGCGGTCGGCGAAAGGCAGCCAGCAAGTGCCTGACATTGGGTCACCGCGGGCGAGGCCCTCTTACAAGGTGGGGCGAGTGCAGCTCGAATAAATGCCACTGTTGATTTGTCCGTTGTTGATTTGTTCTGAGGGGAGGGGACACACAAACTGGCCTTTGCTAGTACTCCATTAGCCTAACTGGAGGTGAAATTAAAGAGCCTCGAACCTGTGAGCAGGTTCCCGTTTTGCCTGCGCGCGGCGTGACGGCGAGTCCCTGCTTCGGCGCGTCACCGCGTGGAAGAACTGGGCGGCAGAACGCCAAACCCCTTTGATCGTCTCTGCCACCGCCATAATGGCGCGACGTCAGGCCCCGTTTGATTATCGCGACCTCCCAACCCAAGCATTTCACACGTGTCTACCCTTACAACCTGGCTGAAGCAATGAGAACGCAGAGGGCTAATTGTTACAGCGGTCTCATATCTATTAATCCCGGGTTACGCACAATTTGCAAGCCATACCCGGCGTTCATTTCTGATCTAGCTGCAGACCCCGTGTGGTTAAAGCAGTACAAAAAAAACAAAGGGCAGTTCACATAGCAGCCAGTGAATTATCAAAGTGCCGATCCATGAGATTGTCCCCGTTGTGGTGGCGTTGTGGTGGACTACGGCGCGAGCCCCGGAATTACGTTCAAAACTTAGAGTGTTTTCCGGGGCGCGGGTTTTTACCCTCGACTTGACCCTCAGACGATCGGTCTGAGGGCGCTGAACTAACATTGAATTGCCTTTCAAGTGTTATTTTGCCATTGCTCTCCTTTAAAACACTGACAACGCCTGATGAAGGAGTGTGTCCGGCTACACATTTCTACTTTAGCACAGGAGTACACAGCAGCTGTGGTGCACGGGCAAACCGCTCGTGGGATGCAAAGTCCGTGAATCCGGGTAGCGTTTAGAAAAGGGCGGCTTTTGAACAAATCCGCGTCCCGTGCCACATCAACAGGAGGCGGCCTTTGTAGACACAGCCCATATTACGGGGATTCAGTTCAATCAATTTTCATATAAGCCCTGGTAATCAAAACTAATTGCTCAGCTAAAACAGCGACCTCGGATCGGGATAAAGATTGATGCCAGCTATAGTGAATTGGATCTGCAGAGTGGGTGAGCAAGAGAGAGACAGAGAGAGAGAGACAGAGAGAGAGAGAGAGATAGAGATGGGGGCAGTGGTGGGGGTGGGGGCGGCGGGGGCAGTGTCAGGCAACCCGATCAATAACTCTTTCTGAGTATTCCATCAGTGTCCGTTCCAAAAATGTATAATAAACGCTGTTTCATGAACGGCAAAATCAATCGAAGGGCTTTCATTTAACGGGGAGTATATTCAACCTCATTTCAGCAGCATCTTTTCTTCTGTGGATGCCGGGCGACAAGCTTTTGTGCTTTTGGGTGGTACGGCCTTTCGGGGGTCCTCTCGGGGTGGATGTACATGCCTGCTGAAAAAGCCAGAGCGCGGACCACAAACCCTGAAGATAACCGCCCGCTTCCACAGTTTTCAGTACAAATCTACGGAGCAATACTCGGGCGTCGAATGGAAAAACGCTCGGGTGCCGGTTCGGATGACACACATTCCCAGAGTGGAGTGCATCATGGATTTGTTTCCTCGCAGCCAAATGTCCGCGTGCTTGAGTGATGTCGGCCTCTCCGACATCCGCGCGCAGTCTGTGTGCTAATGTGGATTAACCATGTGGGCATATGGGAGCAGAAATATGGCTTCCAGAAGGTGTATGCTCGCTCAAGTGAAAAATATTACATACTGCCATGGAATATGGCGGAGGAAATTGTGTGTGGCTGTATGTGGGTGTGTCATGAGTCAATGTGTGTATCTGAGTGTGTGAATGTGTGTGTGTGTGTCTGTGTGTGCGGCCATGAGGGCAGTTAACGAAATGTTGCCTCTAGTTCTGTGTAGGGGTAAATGCCCACATGATATATGTGTGTGTGTGTGTTGATTTACGCCTATGATGTGAATGTGTCCTTGTTTTGTGTGTGTGTGTGTGTGTGTGTGTGTGTGTGTGGTCCCCACTCCTTATCTCCTCCTGCCAGGCCACTCTGCTCACACACACTCCAAAGAGCCGCTAGCTGTCATTCATGGCGTCACACATCCCCAACAAATGTCACCAAGAGGGGAGAGACGGAGACAGAAATGCACAGAGTGAAAGATGGCGAGAGAGAGACAGAGAGAGAGACAGAGATATAGAGATATATAGAGAGAGAGACAGAGATATATATATATATAGAGAGAGAGAAAGGTTGAGAGTGAGACAGGGAGAGGACAGTGATAAGGATAAAGAGCAGAGAATGACATAGGTGCCTCAACCCTACATTCAAGAGTTGGTGTGTGTGTGTGTGTGTGTGTGTGTGTGTGTTGGGGCAGGGCACACGGGTGGCCGTTATCTCCTGGCTCTCTCCACTGCACACTCAGCCCATGCTGCGAAGCTCCAGGCACACCTAAATTGTCGGCCGTGAAGCCCCCCCCTCCACCCACCCGACGCAAGATGGTGCAACCTCAGCTCCACTGGGCAAAGAAAAAAAAAAAAAAAAAAAAAAATAATAATAATAATAATACTATGGAGAGAGTAGCATCATTTATTATATGAGGTTTTTATCTAAACCCTTATAGAGACAGACAGACAGATAGATAGACAGATAGACAGATAGATAGACAGACATGAAAATAGCAGGATAATGGGAAATAAGCCTGGAATTGTCAAAATAAACCTGAAAAAAAATCAATGTTACTGTATAAAATATGGCAGGATGATAGAAAATCAACCTGAACATTTAAAAGAAGTTTGAATAAACCTGAGGAATGTTACAACGACGAGCCAAAAAAAAACAAAAATGCTTCAATTAATTTATCATTACTGCGACTTTTAAATGACTGCGGCTCAGTCGATCTTCAAACCCGATCCGGCATGTTTCCCTCGAATCCTTCCAACGCGGCCAGAATGATCGCAAAATCCGAGGCACATGTGGAAGCCGATGAAAAACGCCGTCGCCTTTGATGCATTTCAGACCAGACAGCGATGATTAACCGGGCCGCGGATTTTCAATCCTCCACATCGCGGCGAGCAGTCCGCTTCAGTCGTTTCGGTTTCACGAAATAGCGTCGGTGAAAGCGCAACCAGCATAAAAGCACAGACGTATGAAGGACTTCCTTTGATTGGCCGCGGGCTTCGACTCTTTTGACCGTGCGTTATTCACTCTGAATCTGTTTTACAACAATTTAACACATTGTTTTGTTGCGTCTCGGAAGCCGCCCGGCTCGCGCGGTATCAAAACGGCCCCCCGCGGTTATCAGTTTTCCGCGTGTTTCTGTGCAGTTCCTCTTCCCTTGTGTCTGCCGTCTCCCCCTGTTTGACTCGGTATGTGTGCGTTGGTGTGTGGGCGGGACTCCCGTCTCCCGTCTCCCCACCTGCAGGCTATCTCCGCCTCATCATCGCTTCAGGATAAGAACCCCCCCCCCCGGCTTGTCGCCCGCTCGCCGCCAGACTGCGGTTTCACCTCCGTGGCACTGCGCGCGAGCCAAACCCCGGATCCGACTGTTTCCTTAATTCCTCGTGGTCCTGTCTGTGCTGCGCTAACCTGCCTCTCCATGCCCCCGGGATCTCCCCTCCTGCCCGGCTGTCCTGCACAGCAGTCTGTCTGTCTGTCTGTCTGTCGCCGCTTCGCCGCCGAGCCAACCTACCAGCTCTGCACCTATGTCCCCTGTCTTCCCCGCCGCTACACCCAGATCCCTTTTCCCTTACTCTGCCTCCAGGCCAGGATCCCATCCTGAAAATAAACTTGTCCCTTTCACATACTCCGAGTCCGTGTCCTGCATTTAGGTGCCATACATGTTCATAACATAATTAGGTTGTTAATACAGTATAATGTATGAGGTGCGCTGCTTGGTATGACCAGGTGCCAGTTAACGACTAAACAACTCAATGTGTGTGAAAACGCGACTCGACGGGTTTGCACTCTGTTAAACCCTGCGATCTCGGGTGTAAATTGGAAAAGGTACTTCATGAGATCAAAATGCGGATGGCATCCCTGTCATTATCTTGCTCTCTGCCTCTCTCTAGGGCCAAGCAAAGCACAAATACACACTCACATTGGGAGGCAAAATATATATATCAGCCACAACATAAAAAACAGTGACAGGTGAAGTGAATAACGTTGCTCATCTCATTCCAATGGCACCTCGTTAGTGATGCCGTATTGCTGCGCCGTACTGTTGTATACTGTGCTGTATTATCCCAAACACTACCTCACTTTATTCACATGCCACTTTAATGCACATATCTGTATATACATAATTGCCTATTCCATATACATAAGTATATTCCCTCTATTTCATTTTATTTCATTTTATTTTTATTGTATTTTATTTTATTCTATATATCTTTATTTTATTCTATAAGTATTCGACTTACTGTATTACGTTTTAGGAGTCAGTTAGTTGGGCTATTATAAATTTTTCCTAGGACATATAGTGTGTTATCACCGGGTGCGTTGCATTACATTTCACTATATATATGTATGAAAGTATGTATATGTAAGTGACGAATAAAAATCTTGAATCTTGAACCTGTCAAGGGGTGGGATGTATCAGGCAGCAAGTGAACAGTCAGTTCTCGAAGTTGATGTGTTGGAAGCAGGGGAAAATGAGCAGGCGTAAGGATGTGAGCAAATTGTGGTTGCTAGACGACTGGGTCAGAGCATCTCCAAAACGACAGGTCTTGTGGGGTGTTCCCGGTATGCAGTGGTTAGTACCTACCAAAAGTGGTCCAAGGAAGGACAACGGTGAACCGGCGACGGGGTCATGGGTGCCAAAGGCTCATTGATGCGCGTGGGGAGTGAAGTCTAGACTGTCTGTTCCGATCCCACAGAAGAGCTACTGTAGCACTAATTACTGAAAAAGTTAATGCTTGTTATGATAGAAAGGTGCCAGAACACACAGTGCATCACAGCTTGCTGCGTATGGGGCTGTGTAGCTGCAGACAGGTCAGAGTGCCCATGCTGACCCCTGTCCACCACCGAAAATGCCTGCAAAGGGCATGCGAGCGTCAAAGCTGGACCATGGAGCAATGGAAGTAGGTGGCCTGGTCTGATGAATGACGTTTTCTTCTAAATCATGTAGATGGTTGGGTTCATGTGTGTTGTTTACCCGGGGAAGAGACGGCACCAGGATGCACTATGGGAAGAAGGCAAGCTGGTGGAGGCAGTGTGATGCTCTGGGCAATGTTCTGCTGAGAAACCTTGGGTCCTGGCATCATGTGGATGTTACTTTGACACCTCTTTGGCTTCTTTCAGCAGGATAATGCACCCTGCCACACTGCAAAAGCTGATCAGTAATGGTTTGAGGAACATGATGACCGGCCTCCAAATTCCCCAGATCTCAATCGGATGGAGCATCAGTGGGATGTGCTGAGACAAGCCTGATCCATGGGGTCCCCACCTCACAACTTACAGGACTTAAAGGATCTGCTGCTAATGTCTTGGAGCCAGATACCACAGGACACCTTCAGAGGTCTTGTGGAGTCCATGGCTTGATAGGTTAGAGCCGTTTTAGCGGCACGAGGGGCAGCTACACGATATAGGCAGGGGGCTTTAATGTTGTGGCTGATTGCTGTGTGTGTGTGTGTGTGTGTGTGTGTGTGTGTGTGTGTGTGTGTGTATATATATATATATATATATATATATATATATATATACACAGACACACACACAGTACATAAAACACACACATGGCATCGGAAAACAGCACACATATGGTTATTTACCTCTGATATTTACAGGTTCCAGCCAAACGGCATTTGTGTGATTACCATCTCTGCCAGCGACACATGGTGATGGCTGGACGGCGTCATAAATTATAACGAGCGCCATCCATTTCACCTGTCAAGGCGCGCCGGAGTCTCATCGCGGGGCGGGAGAAAAACCAGGGTAAAACCCAAAAACGCGCGCACGTAGGCACGCCGAGACAGTGATTTATCTGCTTCGCTCGCCCCGCTGCGACCACATGTGGAAAAACACAGGAAAAGGGTTAAAAAAAAAAAAGGAAGAGCTAAGCACCGGACCTGAATTTGATTCCTGAGAATACAGAACCTCTCAAAAGAAAAAACCTCGACCAGACGCCGCCGCTGGATTCTTCCAGGAAGGAGGCGGCTCGCACACGCCCGACGAGAATGTTCCGTGTTTGTCGTCGACTTGACAGACAGTTCCATTAGATCTCTCGCAAATCTCCGGTGCGCGCGGGTGTGTGCGCGTCGGTGTGCGCGCGTTCAAATCATGTCTGCCATCTGTTCTCGCGGGCCGTTGTTTGCCTGCTACCTGTTCTTGGAATGGAAAATGCCATCCCAAACGTGACAAACGCGAAAGCAGGTCGAGTTGGCTTTGGCGTGGGAACGCGCTCCAGGTATCTTCTCATTTGGGATGCAGGGAGAGATCGGGCCAGATAAGGCAGCCGCTTACGGTTGATGGTTATCTCATCAGTTTCAGTGTGAAATATTTGTGTAAGGCAACCCGCTCAATCCAAAACACAGTACAATCGCGTGCAAACAGCGCGTAGACTCTGTGTTTTGCATAACGACTGCGTATTGATGCTGTCGGGGGCCGAAGCAGACAGGGGCCAGATAAGATAAGAAAGTGTTTACACACACGGAGTGTAGAACAAATCCCCACGTTAAGAACCTCGCCGTTGTCCCCGGTGTGTCAGATTGCCGGGTTAGCTGTAACTTTTGCCAGAGCGGGGCCCGTTATCGTGCCCAGTCTGGCGAGCATCTGCCGACTCCCTCCTTCACCCACAGGGGCTCATCGTTTTCTGTCTCTCTCTCTCTCTCTCTCTCTCTCTTTCTTCCACTTCCAAAATATTGTACCTAGTACAGTAGTTGACAGAACACTAGGATTTGCAGTGCTATTCTGAGAGGCCACGAATCCATCAACCAGGTGCTGGCTGCTAAGCTGCTGTGCTCTCGGTGATAGCATCTGGCTGTGCTGGCTGTGCAGGTGGAGAAAAAGCAACGCCATTCGGACGTAAAGCCTACAACAGCATTCAAGCACCCAGTTTCAAAGGAAATTGTATTTCCAGTGCCGTATATCACGGTTAATTGCAGTTAATAAAAGGCGCTCGCATCTACATATTTATGCCACCATTAAAGGTGTGCAGAGAACCCAGTATTTGTATTTGTATTCGATCGATAGTGCAAGTAGGCTTAATCCCATATTTGTTTTTATTACACTTGTAATTTCAGGATATTAACGTGGTAATATACACCGATCAGCATCAACATTAAAACCAGTGATAGTTGAAGTGAACTACATTGATCGCCTTGTCACAATGGCACCTGTCAAGGAGTAGGATGGAAGCAGAAGAAATGGACACGCACAAGGATCTGAGCCACTTTGAGAAGGACCAAATTCGGGTGGCTAGACGACTGGGTCAGAGCGTCTCCAAAACGACAGGTCTTGTTTCCGGTGTGCAGTGGTTAGTACCTACCTAAAGTGGTCCATGGAAGGACAACCGGCGAGCTGGTGACAGGGTCATGGGCGCCCAAGGCTCATTGATGCGAGTGGGGAGGGAAGTCTAGCCCGTCTGGTCCGATCCCACAGAAGAGCTACTGTAGCACTAATTGCTCAAAAAGTTAATGCTGCTACGATAGAAAGGTGTCAGAACACACAGTGCATCACAGCTTGCTGCGTATGGGACGGGTCAGAGTGCCCATGCTGACCCCTGTCCACCCCTGAAAGCACCAGGACACAATGGACACGTGAGCGTCAGAACTGAACAATGGAGCAATGAAAGAAGGTGGCCTGGTCTGAAGAATCACATTTTCCTCTACATAATAAATATGATCAAATATACTTATTAAACAGAGGGAATTAGATATAAAAGCCTGTCTCTAATATAAGCCTGTTTCCAATAAAGCCCTGGTACCCTCTGCAGTTGGGTTAAATAGAAGCCCTGGCTACTATTTGAGGAATTATGTTAAAATGAACAAAAACAACTCATTTGAGTCTCAAGTCAAGTCAAGTCGCGAGTCCTTAACTTCCAAGTCCAAGATCGAGTCTCAAGTCAAGTTTTCTGTCAAGTCAATTTGCCAGTCACCAAAACAGTGACTCGAGTCCAAGTCACAATGACTCGAGTCCACATCACTGCTAATAAATGCCTATGTGAACATTGTGATCCAGCCACCAACCGATCTGATTGAAGGATGCTGAACAGACATAATATCAACAAACAAAAAAATCATTACAAATCAAAACTGTTCTCTCTGAAGTACCGTATGACAAGAACAAAACCTTAATCAACCCTTGACTGAGAGATCTGGCGGAACACAAGTTTTATTCTCTCGATTAGTTATCACTACTATTAAAAACTGAAATATACAGCGTCGTTATTACAGTATTATAGTATGTTATTTCGCAACTGTCCGCCAAAATACAATCTCAACAAAAATGTTAAAATTAAGTTTTGTTTTGACAGAATTATATTTTTTTTTTTTGTTCAGTTTTGTTTTGTATTTTATTTTCAGTGTGTTCAGTTTCTGTTTTTCATTTATGCAAGATATTCTTTCATATTTTTCCTTTTTTTTAATGTACTGAAAGCCATTAAATCACAGCTTGATTGGGACGGGAGTGTTCAGCTCATGATATGGAGGGGGCATTGGCATTTCACCAGCAATTTGAAATGGGTTTTTTTCCTTCCCGAAAACAAATACATTTTAAAATATTTGTATGAAATACATTTTCGTAAAAAGCCACCATTTGTGCTTTGCCGGATACCGAATTTGGATGCGGCTCCGCAGCTAGCCACCGTAATATAACATTTCTCAGAAACTGGAAAGACTTTTGGCAAGACAAAGGACGTGAAATTTGCACCCGCAGTGTTTTTCTCAAAGAGCTTTCTTCTCCTTCACGCCAGTCCGCAGGTTCCGCTGGAATACTGGGCACTGCAAACAGGAACCGAACAAATTCCTCGTTCTTCCGGATCGCTTGCAAAACCAGAACCGACGTGACAGCGAGATGAGAGCCCTCCTCGGGAATGAGAAACACACAGAGGGAGAACAACGGAAACGCGCGGCCTTTGAAGCGCAGCGACGCCTGCTAAGTGCACAACACTGGATTACTGAGCTTGAAGAAAGATCGTCAGTGTAAACAGCCTCAAACGCAATCGAGTCGAGTGTGGGGAGCGACCGCGCCGCTCAAAAAATGACTTTGAAATATCTTCGAACGCCAAACAAAACGGACCACAGTGGGAATTTCCCGAAACACAACCGCAGGAAAAAACGCCGACTACCTGACATCTACGAAAGCTTCCCGCTGGGCTTGGACAGCCGACTTTTGAGACGGTGCGACGAATGGCCGTCAGTCTTTTTAAGCCCCTACAGGCGTACAAGCAAAAAAAAAAAAAACCCAAAAAACGAAATATTTTGAACGTCTCCTATTTGCCTCAGGGTGAGCGACGGCGCTCTGCCGAATCATTGACTGCAGCAAAGGTAAACCTCAAGACGGCGTTTTTCCTTTCTCTTTGGAGTGAATCAAAGTCAGTGCCGCGCTGCACTGAGACAACGGGGACGTGATCCGTCCTCGAAGCGAGTTGCTTTTCAGAGCCCAGCGGGAGAGAGAAAGGGAGATGCCAGAACACAGTTTGTTAAAAAAATAATAATAATTTAAAAAATAATAATATATATATATTTTTTTTATAATAACCCACATCTCTGCATTCTGTGAGATAAAGGGAGGGAAGTGGGGTGGGTTGGGGTGGGGTGGGGTCGGAGAGGTGGGGTGGGATCGGAGGGGTCAGAGTGGTCAGAGGGGTGCATTGAGCGTAGCGAGGAAAATGTTGAGTCGGGCAGCCCCATATCTCGAATGAAGTCTAATCTAATTTGGGAAATATAATTTTTTTTGGGGGGGATGACTCACATCCAAGTCCAATTTCCTGAATGTTTGATCAACTCACCGGCAGCGCGGGCCACCTCATCAAAAAAAAAAACAAAAAAAAAAAAAACGAAATTAATCAAGATGGTTCCTTTCTCCGCCGGGAGATAAGAGTCGGCCCCGAAATGATCGACATTTGCTTTCAAGTCGGCGGGGTTATGCGACGGTTTCGGTGGGGAGGGAAGTGTCGCCCAACCGAGCGGCGACCACGGAAAGAGCGATAAGCTGCGCGGGAGGTTGAAATGCCTTTCAGCTGCCGCTCGCTGTGGTACGGCTTTTCTGGGAGCGGGACATTCGTGTTGTGCCGCGTCGTGTCATTTCCTGGATTTCTTTGCGCAGGCACCGAGACACGTCGTTCAAGTATTGAGGCGTCAGACGTCTTTTTGGGAGGGAAACGGGAAACGTTCAGGAGGAGGTCGCGGTCCCATGGAAAAAGCAGGAGCAGAATAAGTCGGGACCTGTTATACATACCCTGACATAGAATTACTCTCATACAAGGACTACACTGAAGATAAAGCATATAAGTAGTTGTTCCTAAATGTACCTAAATTATTGAAAGTTAAAGTACTTAACTCAAATCTGGTGCCTTGATATAGCAGAGCCTTTAATATGGTATAAAGGATAACGCTCAGGCATATCCTGATTATAATTGAGAAAAATGCTTACTTACACACTATTACTGTAATATACTATAATATACGTACAGGTACTTGAAAAATGTGAACAGTACAGTAACAAACTACTGAAAACAGCAATATCAAACACCACCCATACTACTGTACCCCTACAGTAACATGCATGCGCCTATTGTAAGACAGTCCATTAGAATGTTAAATAACGTTCCAATTTGCCATCATTTGTAATTTTCATGGTTTTTTTACATTTATTTTTCTTTTTTACCAAATAGATTTTTCTACTACTACTACTATCTACTAGCCATTTCAAAACCCACAGTTCAGGCCTACTGTGTCAGACAACGGGCGCTTAAAATGCATTGAAATATTAGACGTAACCAGTGCGGGTTTCATTTTTAGTTCATTTATTTCACATTCCTTTGGACATTTTAAGCTTAAAGCTTAAACTTCACCCTTACCGACATATTATATAAAGTGGGTTTCCACACGCACACGCACACACACACTTAACACACACACACACAGTAAAGGAGTTTGAATTTAATCTAGATCCCCTGCAAATCTGCTAACCGCTACCCAAGGATCACCCATCCATTAGCTCTATCAACTGATCAATTGATTTCTTAATGATCTCATACAAAGTCTATAATTACACTGCCCACCAGCCAGCCGCAGCTTCACCCCTTCCATTGTCATTCCGCGGCTTTGGGTGTCGAGCGCACACATCATTTACAGTAAAAGCATACTTCCCCATTTTTACATTTGGATTGCATGATGAGCTGTTACCTCGTTTAATTTTGATTCCCCCCCCCCACCCCCAAGGTATTTGACTTTGTGAAAAGGTTGTCCCTTTTATTCCCTTTTATTCCGCAGTGTAAACCTAGGCAATGACTATAAACTGTAGACGTTCCTTAAACCTTTTAGGGAAGTATAATTTGTAGACACACTCTACGTTTTTTTTACGCAGTGCTGAAAAGCGTAGCGGGAGGTTTGTTCTTTCCCGAAGACCTCTGGTCAATTAGGAAAAGCAATTTAGACCGTAGTTTGAGATCTCTGCATAATAATTCAAATCAATCCTTTAACCAAAGATAACAGGTAATAACAGGTGGATTTGCATATTTGACTTTTAGTGGCTTAGAGGTAACTAACTTGAGTTGAATAACCAATACATTCCCATTTGTGTGTGTGCGTGTGTGTGTGTGTGTGTGTATGGTAAAAGGGAACTGAGCAGGTGGAGAGAATAAGGAGAAGGTCATTGGGGAGTGAGAGATAATTCGCCCTATTGTGATGTTAAACAAAATTCAATGTAAAAATAATAAAAATAAAACAGGAGACTTTTCTCTTAGACTTGCTGTAGCTGGAGGCAGGCGTAAAACTCTTTGTGTGGTCCGCTTGGGGAAAAATGACAGCAAGGAAACCAGTCAGGTTGATCGCGTTGGTTGATCTGCGGCCAAGCTGCAGACAATTGTCTCGCTTTGTCCCCGCGCCACACACATTTTGAGCTTAAGATAAACACTGTTTTTCATTCTTTTAAAAAATATCAAATAAAAAAAAGATCCCCCCCCCCCCCGCTGATTCGAAATTCTAAAGAGGCGACTTTGCTTGCTTCAAGGTTGGCAGCTCGGGTTGAATGAAAGCAGCTGGGTTCCGTGACTGTCTCAGTCAGGACAGACACGGCGGTGATAGAGGAGCAATCTACTAACTGCGAGAGAGAGAGAGGGACATTATAATGACCCGCTATGCTCTGGCTCCGACTCAGGTGAAGTGTGCTTCCTAGCTTTCTGCGAACGTGTCGCCCAAGACACCAAAAGCCAGTGTTCCGACAAAGGCCGGTTGTGAAATGGCTAGTCTAAACCTTGAGAGGGGGGCGTGGGAGGAGGGCGCGGTCGCAGGGGCCGGGCGCGCGGCAGCAGGTGCGGCAGCCAGCGGCGCGTGAACGGTGAAAACACGGGGGCGGGGGGCTACAAACGGGGTGTGTCCGCCTGCGCTGGCTTGGCCGATTCTCCTCCGCTACAGCGACTATGAAAGAGTCAGACGCAAGGCTCGCTATTCTCGAGAATACGGTAATTAGCTGTCGTAACGTATCTTAGGAAAAAAAGAGTAACTATGCCTACGACGGGGAAATCGGGTTGGGTAGAACCTCTCGCAGGTCCTCATCAATGTTCCTCAGTCTGAGGCAAATAGCTGACAACATTAATCCTCTCGGCAGGGTGGGACATGGCGGAGTGCAGCGGGCGTCATTGTTGGAACCACCAAATGCTAACGATAATTAAAATTAAAAGGGAAAAGGCAAAAGCAAGGGACAGCATTTCATATTATTGGTGTCCCATATCCCCATTTAGTTTGTTGTGGCAGTAAATAGCAGGCAAATTGGTCCCTTCGGGGCTTTTGGGCTGGCTTAATGGCTAGTGTAGTCGTCTGCGATCTGCAACTGCGATCTTGGAGAAATCCCAATTAATATCTGCGAGCGCTTCGGCCGGCCATCACATTCCCACGCACCTCTTACTGTCAGCCATTGGCTGCAAAACCTTGTTAAGCGACAGTATACTCATCAACACTGAGCTGGGAAATACAATAAAAATAAAAAAAAGGCAAAAGAGGAAATTTCTCCAATGTCAAAAAAAAAATCGAATAAAAAGGGAGGGCACTCTCGAAATGTTACCGCTGAGTATCTTCATGCACATCACTGAGAGTTAGTTTCTTATCCGCGAAAGCGTGGCTGCGGCATGTTTATTGGCGACTGACTGGGTACTCAGGGTCCTGTTTGTACCTTTTTAAAGCCCGGATTGATAATACAGGGAACAAGGATCAATGCAGGAAGACAACAGGCTGGGGCCACGTTTATCTCGACTTTAAAAGCCTCTTCGGCGTGACCTCGTTAATCAGCTGGTCCTCCCTTCCATCGTCCGGAAATCGCAGCCGCGCGTGGGGCAAGCGGCCAGGCAAACGGGACGACAGCCATGGCTGGGATTTTCCATCATTTGGCGTGTTTGTCTCCTTTGTCCTCAACGATAAATAACAATCATGTTGCTAGACCACAAAAGAGCAAGTATTTCTTTTGGCCAAAGCAACCTCACTTACATACAACATATAACATATAAATGTGAGCTTATTCTTGCTATTTCTTTTCTGTGTTTGGGTATCAGACGTCCACTGTTTCTCGTTGAAAAATCACGAGTTATAATCACGAGTTTAAGGTGTCAGTCCATAAGATCGTATATCCATAAGTCTAAGAATTCTATTCAAAACTGCAATGTTTTGTTCAAGTATAAATCCGGCTTCAACCTCGATGCGTTCTTCTGATGGATCGATCGATCCCATTTTTCATCCCTTGAGGTCTCGAGGTGTGGCCCGATCTTTGCATTCTCGCCAGGAAAGGCGGTGGTAACAGCATATGCCGTGGGGCAGCGCATGTGTGACGCAAATACATTGAATGGTTGTCTCAGTGCCGGCTTGAAAAAAATAAAAAATCAAGTATGGGATTCCTTTTCCCCCCAACAAATCTTACGAATTACCACTTCCCAGCAGCAATTATTGTTGATCTCAGTCGGATTGATGGAGGGAAGGCCGGGAAAATGTGTTTCTGTCCGCCGAGTCTCCGGCTCCAGGTCGAAAGTTCTGGCCGTTGAAACACCCATCCATCGTCGGTCCACACCCTGTCGCGCAGAGAGCTGAGACGTGGCCTGCACTCTTCCTGAGCTTCGTGTGCCGAGTGCAGGAAATGCGAGAACCGTGATGAATTCCCCCACAACCCGGCGTTCGTGGGCTGAGGGGTGGAAAGGGGTGGGGGGGGGGGGGGGGGGGGTACGCCTCCGACCTCTATCCTGCCAGTTTACCTGCCTCGAAAATCATTCAATTTAGCCACCGTGCCTGAGAGCGAGGAATGAAAGCGGGGCTAGCGTGCCGCGGCCCCCCGCGGGGCAGCCGGGCCCGAGGTGGGCATGTGTTGGGCTGTCAGAGTCCGGCGCAGGCCGCATCTGTCAGCGCCGTCTGAGCCCTCGCCGCCGAGCAGGGACCGGCAAACAGCACAGAGGCATCGAGGGAAGAGCACGGCATACGGCCACGGAGGGGAAACAAGACAACAGCCCTAAGACGAGGCGACAGCAAGCGGAGGGAGCGCGTCAAATTCGTATGATCGTGTCCACTTGGCAGATGTCTGATAAATGAGTGTATATATTGGCTCAGAGAAGACAGGTGTGATCAGCATGTATGAGATGCTGGCACTCTATTTTTAGCTGCAATCTGCCAGGAGATGAATACTGGGCACTGGTCCCATGTTGCAGTTCCGTTGTCAAAACAGCTAAGCGGAATTTTTTCAAGTTCCAGGGTTTGGTGTGTGCTCAATTTAGATCAATAAATATGATGAGAGGATCGGGCACGTCGAGGCAATGTTCCAAAAGGAAATGCGTCATGCAACGCAATAAAAAAAAATGCAGAGAAAAATATACTGTGATAGCAGCTGTATGAGATGGGGTTTCCTCATGAATAGGATCATTTGGAGATAAGTTTGTAAAAAAAAAAAAAAAAAGTCTTTGTCAATTTGACAGTATCACTGTTTGCTAATAAATTCCACGTCCTGTTTTCTGGGGCCGGTGTTCAAAACTGGACCGGAGCCAGACGGGACAATTCCACCCGTGCGCCTGCTTCAAACGGCCCGCTCCGGCGACCTCATTTACGGATCGGCGGTGCTTTTAATGTGACGCTGCCCCCCAGAAATGAGGTCCAGCTCATATACAATCTAAGGTTTATAGGGTGGCTCTGAAATGGGCCGGAGCACTGTTCAAACCAACTGCAACCGAGACATCTTACCGAGACTATTCCTGAAGAAAAAAAATCGAGTCAAACCGTTTTCACCGCCTGTAGCTCCACGCAAACTCAAAGTCCGGACTCCCATCCAGATTTGGGACGAAACTCAATCAACCCGGGCCCCGGCTTAGATTACGGATCTTTCATGCCTGCCAGGATGCGGCACGATGAGGTTTCTAGACCACGAAGCGACAAGTATTTTTTTGGCCAAAGCAACCTCAGTCACCACTTAGTGCTTATTCTTATTCTCTTTTTGTCTTTATTTGGATATCGGACGACTGCTGTTTTCATTGGAAAAATCACTCGTTATGAACACTAATTCAATGTATCAACTGAGTAGATTGAGGTGGGGCCCCACCGTTGCATTCTTTCCAGGAAATGCAATGGAAACAGCAGTCACGGATCAAGCTATACTAGCAGTGTCTCTGTAGGGTGTTGTGCCCAGGTTCAAAGCATTGGTTGTAAGTCTCCCATCGCCCAAGCCATTGCACTGCCCTGTTATAGACAATTCTATGGAAGGTATGGACTTTGATATACCTGTTGTCTTGAGCTAGAGTTAAGAGCTTGAACACTTTAAGTGGTTTAACGTTGTTTCCTGAGAAGATGGGAGGCTTAACTGTGAGGAGGACCAACCATATAAGTGGAGGGATCAAAAAAACAGCGTGAGGAAGCAATTTTAACCTGAGGAAAAAGGGTGGAGCTGCAGCCATGTAATTTAATCAGAATTATCTTCAGCATTCCTGAAGAAAACAACAACAAAAAAAATACAACAAAACAGCTCAGAGGGTAAATCAAGTCTGCCATTCGTACTTAGGCAAATGCTATTCATTATCTGAGTAAATAATTAATCACAGTGTTTCTCAATTTTGATTACTACTTCCCCACCCGTTGCGTTTAATGGAAAGGCGGGCATGAAACGGATGTAGACAGTCTTCGGTGCAGCACTTAATCATGAACCACGGGGTTGGGGTGGCGGGGCGGAGGCTGGAGACGGTAACCACCGGGGAGACAAAGGCATTGGCTCATCCCCGTTGCCCCCCGTCCAAGGTTACTTGAGAAAGACGGGTCATTTAAGGAGGGTCATTTAAGGTCCAGCCCCTTCCACAGTCACACGACACACGACACACACACACACACACACACACACACACACACACACACACACACACACACAAAACTGTCCTCCTCAGTGGAGAGTGTGGCTGGCTTGACTGTTGGTGTCGGTGCGTGGGTAGCGTGTTGTTTTTGCGGTGTTGCCGGCGGTGACACTCACAGGTCTGCCCTCCCTGTTATCAAGCGACAGGTTTCTCGCCCTGCCGTAGATTTCCCCCGCCGGCGAGACGAGAAGGCTGGCAAGCAGGCAAGCAGGCAAGCATCCAGCGACCAGGAAATCAGCACGCGGGCCGCGTCGGCAGACGGAGACGGACACGTGCGAGCGCAAAGGATGGCGAGAACTAAGGAGAAACTCTAAACTACAAGCACGACCGTCGAGTCCCAAACCCCGTGACCCCAGCCCCCTGCGGCCCGATCTCCGCTTGGCTTGAAAAGGGCGGCGATGGGGCCACAGCGAGGTCAGAAAGCAAAGACAAAAGCGCCGATGGGCTGCAGCGCCGAGCTACGGGATCACATGGAGCTGAGGTGGAGAACAGCATAGAGCATATTTGCTGACTGGAAATACATCCAGGGAAAAGGCGCGGGTGCTGGTAGAGTGTCAGCCAAAAATGCCGTCTATCAATGACGGGCCAAAATGCAACACCTCATGGGTTGATTCTGTCACCAATGGAGCGGGTACAGTACTCAGAACCTCTACTCCAGTAACATTGCCGCGTACACTGAAAAGCTCTGAATTGTCAAATAGTAATTTGAAAGTCAAATTGTTTGGTGTTTTGGAGCGCCACATTATTATCATTGGTTCACAGCAAATTCAAGTTGGAGCTCACTTCATTTGTTAAAGATATATCAAACAGAAAGGAGCTGGTCGTATTGGCCCAAATTAAAATAAGGAAAAAATATTGTGGAAAATGTATTTCTCTAAGGATATTTTAAACGAAGCAACTGCCATTCCAAGCCTTAAGGTCTTAGGTTCATAAATACTGTATACATACGGAGACCTAAGAAGCAGGTTGTACCCACACCTCTGAAGACCACCTGGCAATGAACTTAAACATAGAACTCAGTGCTTTTTAATTTTTTCCACTTTGGCTCAAAAGAGAAGTTTGACTTCAGTCATTGCTTAGACAAAGCACGTGAGCAACAGCAGTGTGCACTAAAAGGGCAGTGCAAGCCGCTAATTGCTATGCAGGAATAACTAATGCTTTCTGAATGCAGTGCTGTTTATTTTAAAAAGCCATTACATAAGTTAATGAGTACACATAGTACACTCTGGGGGCTAGCGGGCTCTGCAAGCTTAGTGTTTGCTTTTAAAAAAAAAAGGGGGGGCTGCTTTTGCATTTAGGCTCATTATGTGCTGCTCTTTAGTCAGGGCAGAAAAGTGGATGAGAGTAATTCAAGTCATTTGTGATAGATGGGCTGAATTAGGGCAAAAGTTTGTGTCGGGCCAACTGCGGTAGTTTGAATCGCAAAGCTTGGTTGCAGTTCACAGAGGCCACTTCTGGGTCTGTTGTTCCGTCGTCTCTCAGGCAAATACAAACCAGCACAGCGAGCGGTAGCGTCCTGTGTCGCACCAGATAATATGAAATAGAGGGTTCACAATTTTTGCAGGGATCAGGCACAAGCGCAAACACAATCCCTGTTGATTCAATCACCAATAGCCGCTTTGTTCTTTCTGGCATTTATAAAGCCAAATCCTTTCCTTTTTCCAAAGGTTACAAACATATAAATTATTGCACTTGCTGTTTTATATTAAAATGTATTTCTATCACTGGAAACAAATGAATCACAATTTTTTACAATTTGTCATAATTTGTAAGCATCCTTCATCGACATGGAGTAGCGGATTAAAGTCTTTGTTTAAAAAAATCGGCATGCTCCGACACATATCATGGTTTTTTCTCCCCATGAATTACAAGCGGTAAATAAGGCACAACTGGAATTTTCCTAATTTGATCTAACAAATCGATCCCACCCCAACCCCGGCCCAAACCCAAACCCGAGGCGCTTTGGGGAGGGAACGAGCGGGGGAACCTTGCGTCCGCCGCAACACTTAACAGTGAGAAGACGGAGACTCTCCCAGCTGTGACGTGGGGGAAAGGGCAGAAGTCAGGTAGCCTGTGAAAAAATTAAAATACGCACGGACCACCTTGCACCTGGTGGTGGTGGACGACGGTGGAGGGTGGCGAGAGGAAGCGGTGTAGCCAGGGGCTTAGCAGGGCTGCCGCGTCCGCTGCTTTGACAACTCATTTGCCCTAACATTTCAGGGAAAAGGTCAGACAATCCTCGAGCCAGGTTTATGAATAGTGTATGGGGGCCCTGGCTGACTGAAGTAGGGAGCTGGTGAACAAGGCAGCTAGAAGGTCTCTTCATTGACTTGCTCGGAGCGTAGAGGAGGAGGAGGCGGAGGAAGCCGGTGTCGGTATCGGAACGAGGACCTGCTCCAGTTCTCTCTCTAAATCAGGTGCGGAGTTCTGACCTTATCCTTACTCAGCTGGGGCCGGCGCTCTCGGAGTAGGCGCTCGCTCAACCGCAGTTGGATTTCACGATTCAACACTGTTCTTTTTCTACCGCATCTTCAGGCAGCTCATAGAAACACAAGTCCTTCATTTGGACGCGCATACGTCTTGCCGGCGATATCCACAGTCTTGATAGCCGTGACGCGCTCACGCATGCAGCCACCCCGAGCAACAGAGCATCCAGGAGCCATTCACCTCTAATGAGCGCTGGGCGACAAGGAGCGAAAAGGAAACTTTAGGACCTATCAAAGTCAATTCCTACCTCCAAATGGAGGAAAAAGTGTTTTGATGCTCCGGGTGCAGACGCGCAGCTTATGAACAGGCAAGGCAGGAAATTGCTCTGGGCCCGGGCCGGTAGCTATCCCCAAAGGGCTGACGAACTTCACTCCACAGTGATCAAAATCATCAAAATTTGGCAACCGCCCCTCCCTCCCCCATAAACAACCAATGGACGATTTGCAACGACGTCTCGGTAGGAAACCTCCCTCCCCATCAACTTGAACTGAAAGTCACTGAAGGAAAACGAAGAGGAGTTGTCCGTCTGGAAGTGAAAAAGGAAAAATAAGAGGATGAGGAAAAAAAGAAAGCAAGACAGTGATAAGTAGGGGTGGGACCGAATATGTTCCCCACCGGGCTGCGAGCCAATCCGGCCCCGCACCGACCCGACCGCTCCAACAGGAGGAGCGTCTCTGCTCTGCGGCGAAAGGAGACACCTCCTTCGGCGGGTGGGGAGCGGTGGTGGTGGTGGCGTTCAGACAGTTCATAAAACTTTTAGTTGAGTAAAATATAAAAGAGAGAGAGAGAGAGAAAGAGAGAGAGAGAGAGAGAGAGAGGGATGAAAAGCAGAGTTTGCGGATGTGGAAATATATTTCATAATTCATTATAGGTCAATATTAAATCATTTTGATGCTTTGAATCAATCAGTGCTTTACGTGTTGATGAGCACTGGCCTTATAATGTGGGTTATTTAAAATGTGACAAGGAGGAAGTTATTCAGTTATGAATTTGGGTTTTTAGGGTTCTGTTTTTTATTGTTCTTACTATTCATATTTTAAAGATAAGTTTTTTTATGTTCTTTATTTTTAGAACATTCATCGAATGTGAACATTTGAAATAAAAAGAAAAACGTTTTGATTTCGTACATTTCTTTGTTGGTGTCACATTATTTATCGCATAGGGGCCCCCTGGAAATATTTGCCTAGGGCCCCAAAAGACCCCAGAATCGCCACTGTCCAGGCAGATGATTCATGGAGAGTATGTATCATATGTGAGTGTGAGAGTGTATCATATGCGTTCATGTAAATTAAAGTAATTGACTTTAGAATAGCAACCTCATGTTAGTGTATGGGCAAATCATTGATGGAGGGAATGTTTCTCATATAGATAAATGTTTTGCCATGAAATTAATTATCAAAGCCATATTATGTACAGTCATTTTGCATTATTGGGCCAATAATTGACTTTTATTACAATTAAACAAGTACCTTAACGTGTGCAATACATGAAGTTGCAAAGAATAATAATCACACACAAAAATGAAGAAATATATCTCTACATTTATCAACAATTAACGCTGTTATATGTAGCGTGTGTAGCCAGACAGTCGCCAGATGCACTTTCTTTGCAATGCCCACGAAAAGCAGCTTCAGTGGGGCAGAGACTCCACAGCCACCTGGCTGGCTGGTTTGAGCTGTGATTCCTCCACCACGCGAATAAAGTCGCTGTCACGTACTACATTATTTTCATATCTCGGTAGTACTAAAGCACACAGCAGCTGGCACCCATAGATACTGTATCTCACTCCACTCGGAGGGCTCTCTCAGGGGAGTGGATGTGTACCAAGCAGCATTTCCAGTTGAAGAGGACCGTGGCTGGAGTCTGGCTGTGAATTTCTTTTTTTTTTTTTTTTTTTTCCCTGAGAGCGCACCCTGAAGAGCTATCCACCTGCGGTGGTCCTGGGAGTCAGAGATATGAGCAGGTGTTGAGAGCGGAGCTGGACACACACAATTATGCACACACTCACACACGTGATTCTTGTGGCTCTAGGGGACTCTAAGATGAGGCCTTCAATATTGCCTCTGTTAACAAAAGGTAAGAATTTTTAGTCACTAAATCCTCCTCTTCACTGGAAAGTATGTATACGATGCTGACAACCTGAGAAATGACTTGGGACTGGATTACTGTGGGGATGATAATGTGTCATGGCGCGCACACACACACAAAGGCAGAATCATCACAGGCACACACACACACACACACACACACACACACACACACACACACACACACACACACACACACACACACACACACACACACACACACACACACACACACACACACACACACAGCTGTAATGCACACCAAGCACATTGATTAACTGGGATAATTTGTCCCTTACTTCCCCTCCACATTGTCCCCTGAGCTCTGCAGGATCATACTGTATGGCCCCTAAACTGGGTTACACTTACTGAGTACTGAACTTACTTACAAAAAATACAAAATAATTCCCAAGATGCCGCTCTCACAGATGTGCAGAGCAGGTGACACTTGTTAAATTAAAGCCACTGGGGGAGATCTAACCAATTTATTATCCACAGAAGGGCACACATTGATCAGCGTGTCTTAGGTGTGTGTGTGTGTGTGTGTGTGTGTGTGTGTGTGTGTGTGTGTGTGTGTGTCTGTGGACACGTTCTGTATCACAGCATCATGTCACGCCTTTTGCACACAAGCACTAAAGCACATGTACCGACAGCTATATAACACCAACTCTGGCTGTCTCAGATGTGCAAAAGCCTGCTTCTTCTTCCGCAGTTATCCGGGTGTGTGATTCTGCCATCGTATTTGTTGTTTTTGGGTGTCCTTTGTGGTTTTATGGGCCAGCAGATACAGGAGAGGGTAGAGTTGGGCGATGTTTGGGGTAATTGGCTCGGCTTCCGCTGGGTGATTCGGTCATTCTGTCTAGTCTCTCTCGCGCCGCACCCTGGCAAAAACAGACCGCTGATATAGGGTCAAAGATCACAAATTGGAAACGCAGTACAATACGCATCCACCATCCCCTTCCCACTGTGGCAAAGCAACCCAATGAGTGACAATTTGAAAGGATTTGGATTTGACCGACAGCGAGTGACAGCGACTCTGGGAATTTTCAAATCGCAGCGTTGGCTAAATGGACTCAATCAGGATCTGCCGATCGCGCTCAAAGTGACTTGAAAAATGGGAGTCGGACATGCAAAGCGATGTACCCACCAAATGTTCATTAAGCTAAGGAACAGAGCGAGATTCACATCAAGAGCAAGCGTGAGCCCTCGAGAGCACATTATGTGATGAGTGCCGGGGTTGCGTGGAATAATAAACAAGGTGCTAAGACCCGATAGTCCGCGGCCAAGGAGCGCAGAGAATGAGCCAAGGTCAACGCGCTGACAGCTAACCGGAACGAATTTCCATTCTGACCGCCCCCCTCCCTCGCACTTCCTGGCTCTGAAGCCGCTTGGCCCGCGTGGCCCGAGGAGACACACAGGAGTAGGACGCGGCGCCAATGCGCGGCGCTGCCAGAATGAAAGCCCGGACGAGTCGAGCGGTCGCTGAACGCTGAGTCCCCCTGAAATATCTAGGCCACATCTCATTCCACCAAAACAGCTCGACGCCTCGACGCCTCCACTGCTGAGCTCCAGTTTACTACAGTATATGCGGTTTTTTTTCCCCCCCTCTAGCTCTCCTCCACTTTATTAACTCTAGTATATCCTGTTTCCCTCTTCGGCCACTTCACCGCCCAGCCATGGTTGGGTGGGCAGGGGGGGGGGGGTCGAAAGTCTGTGCTGTTATGGTATTGAAACGCGTTGATGTTATCAAGTATCGAAAAATTCAGGACAGGGGTTGGCAAATAGCGGCCCGCGGGCCAAATACACTCCCGTACCTCCTCCCCCGCCCAACAGTATAATTTGATCCCCAAAACCAAAATCAATTTGAAGATGTCTTTTGAAACAATTTCTGTTTCGTCGTTTAAAAATATACTGTCGACAAAATGCATACAGTGGAAGTGGAAACCTACGTATGAAAAAAATAATAAAAAATAAAATAAAATGAATAAATTAAACAAATTATCAATTGAATAATAATAAAATATCGACAACTTTATCAACTAACTAAACAAATGAGTGACATAAGCCGCGTTTCCACCCCAGGAACTTTCTCCGGGAACTACAGTAGGTACCTGGAGGAACCTTGTCCCTGCCTTTCTACCGCAGGGACCAGGGTCTAAATTTAGTTGTGGGGACTTCATTCAGGGGACCAGAATGTCCTTGCTCGGGGGGTGATACTTTTCAATAGTCCAGTAACTTTGGGGTTGGGTGCTGAACATTTCTGACTGGTCAAGTACTCTCAGCATTTTATTTCAGCCACCATTTAAAATAATTGCTAACTTGCAAGCTCTGCTTGTCCAATCGTATGCGCACGTTTAGGATTCTTTGGAACTGGAAGGGAGAAGCATTGAGCAAGTATCAAAGCTTCCACATGTCTATTCCGAGGTCTCTGCACCCCTGCGCAGGTCTGTGCACCCCTACATAGTTCTCTGCACCCCTACACCAGGACTGTGAACCCCTACGCAGGTCTGTGCACCCCTACGCAGGTCTGTGCACCTCAACGCAGGTCTGTGCACCTCAACGCAGGTCTGTGCACCTCTACTCAGGTCTGTGCACACCTACGCAGGTCTGTGCACCCCTACGCAGGTCTGTGCACCTCAACGCAGGTCTGTGCACCTCAACGCAGGTCTGTGCACCTCTACTCAGGTCTGTGCACCCCTACGCAGGTCTGTGCACCCCTACGCAGGTCTGTGCACCTCAACGCAGGTCTGTGCACCTCAACGCAGGTCTGTGCACCTCTACTCAGGTCTGTGCACCCCTACGCAGGTCTGTGCACCCCTACGCAGGTCTGTGCACCTCAACGCAGGTCTGTGCACCTCTACTCAGGTCTGTGCACCCCTACGCAGGTCTGTGCACCCCTACGCAGGTCTGTGCACCCCTACGCAGGTCTGTGCACCCCTACGCAGGTCTGTGCACCCCTACGCAGCTCTTTGCACCCCTACACAGGTCTGTTAAACCCTACGCAGGTCCTTGTAACCCTACGCAGGTCTGTTCACTCCTATGCAGGTCTGTGCACCCCTACACAGGGCTCTGCACCCCTATGCAGGTTGCTGCAACCCTACATAGGTCTCTGCACCCCTATGCTGGTCTCTGCACCACTACGCCCCGCTTTCGCTCAAAAGTGAATGGAACTGCAGGGTGCATAGAGATTCCCACCCTTGAAATACGCCCTCCACTACTTTTGTATCCTGTTATTTCCATGTGTTCTCGTTCACACACCAATGGTCACACACTGAGCACATAGAAGCCCCAGACGAACGCACACACACTCTCAGCGGGCAAACGCGTTGAGGTTCTGTGGCTCTAAGCTCTTCCCTTTTAGCAAATATAACTGAGCCACCGCCATAGCCTTTGAGAAAAGTATAAATAACCGCTGCTGGGAGGCAGTGGTGGTAGTGGCATTGGTGGTAGCTGTGGTAGGGCGTTAATGCATTGTGGCAGCTGCTGGACAAATTTATGGTGTTTCCGATAACAACTCATCATAGAGGATTGGCCACAGTATGACAGCGCCGGGAGTGGGGAGTGTGGGCTGTCAGCCAGTGTGACACAAAGAAATAAAAGATTTTTCTTTCATTTTGTACTTATTTATTTCGAGATGTCTGCCCCGTTTAGCATTGCAGACCAAGAGTACTGCTTGGCTTTGGTGTTGCCTTGGTCTATGAGAGGCAGAAGTTATATTCACCTGTGAGTATCTTTACTGAAGGTAGCCTGGACGTCTGATCTAAATGCTTCTTATTGCCTTCCATGACAGTATATAGTAAATGAATCATAAAGGAGGCATGGAGCACACCTATCGCTTGAACATGCTCGAGGATTCCTATTTCAGGAATCATTACAGGCCGGGTGCTTTTATTTATTTTTAACAATCTGAGAGGTTGAAAGTTTGCGATAGCCTCAGTGTTTTTATAAAGCCCAGGCTCAGACAGCTCATTAGCTCTGCGAAACATTCCTCACTTCCGCACCAGTGGAAGCCAGCTAATGAGCTTGCTGCCGTGATCCCGGTCCCCCCTATAATTTGACCAATGCGGCGCTGATTGTCAGATTTACGACGTTACGACGTGATCCCTGTCAAGATTTAATTACAGCCCCAACCTTGACTTTTCTATCATCCTACGTTCTCGAGAGAGAAGGTGGATAACAGTCCAGTATCCTGTTGTACGTATACTTGAACAGAACATGTATACTTACACAGTACAAAACTTAGCCATCCAACTTGTTGAGCACATTCTTTAAGAAATGGAGTGTATAAATTCCAGGATTGTACAAAATTCAGATTTGAGGAATTGCCCCCCTCATGATTCACGAGGGGAGGCAATTTGGATTGAGATTTGGATTAAATTGGCCACACTTCACAGGATATTGAATTGGAATGACAGCAATTTAATCATTTTAATATAAAATAATCCACTCATTCACCTAATTAGAGAGGTTATATATGCTTCTGCAAAATGTAATTGCATCTTTTACTCTGAGAAATGATTCCCATTATTCGCTAAATTAGTAAAATTACTTTTGATGTTTTTTATGTTATTTGTCATTTTACTCTCACAGACAACAAAACGTTGCCCAGAACGGAATGAACATATTTCCCAAGCCATAACTTCTTGTTCTTCGTTGCTGTACATTGATCTTGAAGATCCTGAAATGTCCAGTTACAAAAGTCAGCTAAAAGCCTAGGATCTGAGAAGTATCTCTGATACTCTAAGAAGGAGCAACTCCCTGGAAGGAAATTTGGGCCAAGTTAGGGTTTTTCACTGTGTTATACGAAATGAAGGTTACATTTATTACAGACAATGTATTCTTTAAAAATGCATGGCTATTTTGAAGTATTCCACATTTTGTTGATAGGAAAGCTGTGCGCAACACAAAGCGTTGGCGAAAACGCTCTCCGAAACCGGGCGTAGAAAATCATCGTTCGCTGCCAGGAACACAAACGTTTGCCTGTGAGTGTTTGCATCAAGGATAGAAGGACTGCGTGGCCAGGAGCGTGGATTTTTTTCGGAGGGGGAGACAATCGCGATTGCTGCTTTACAGACGATGCATTGTACTCGGCGTGAGCTCTTTGAAGAAATGCACTTAATAAGATTAGAATTTGATCAAAGTGACTCCATGTCTCCTTGTCTGGCGTATTTTATAGAAATCAATAGAAAATGACGCATTCAAACAAGCTTTGAGAGAAAGACTGAATAGAACAAGATTTTTCATTTCTAAACCGCATAATGTGCCAAGCCGTTGGCACGAAGGGGCAGTCCGGCACCATCGACGTCACCGTAAAATCGAAGCCAGCTTAACCGCGACGAGCGAGCGTCACGGCCGCCATGTGCCTTTTTTATTCCCCCCCTCTAACCGGGGTATTCGCACCTGGAGAGATAACGGGACTGATTGCCGGGCATGGTTCACAAATGAGACCGGAAAGCGCAGGGAGTGGGCGGGTCGAGAGAGAGGAGACGGAAAGAATAACAGCATAGAGAGAGCGAGAGAGAGAAGGGTGGAAAAAGGAGAAAAAGGAAATCGTGAACGCCACGCCGCCCCGCCAGGATCCTGAAAGAATATCTCTCTACATCGGAAACGGAGGGAGGTCCGGCGCGGCCGAGCACGCTCACTGGAGTGTAACTATTTTCCCATTACGAGACGCAGGGAGAGAGGGGATGAGGGGAGAATGGCTTCATTCGCCGTTTCCTTTCCCTTTTTAATGCTCGCTCTCCTTCATCCGGCCGCCCTATTGATCCCAATTTTTATATCAGACCATTTTCTCCACCGTGCCCAAACCAGCCCTACCCCCCTCACCCCCGACCACCGATGCGTCATTGTGGGCGAGCTTGGATGAAAGCCGGCAAAAAAACCTCGGGGGGGGAGGCTTGCATTTCAGGTGTATGAGGTTGTCAGGGGCGAAAGCGAAGCGGGCTCCCCGAGAGCACCGCGGGCGCTTCTCGGCGGCCGGGATGCGCCACACTCCATCCCGCGAAACGCTCTCGCAGAAAGGTTGGCGGAGGCGCAAAACAAACAAACCTGCATACCCCCCCCCCCCCCGACTGGAGAGAGAGAAGAAGAAGAATGCGACAGGAGCCACTTCCCCCTCAACCTTGTTGCTTAGCAGCCGTTTGAGAGCGGATAGTGAGCACGAATGCCTTCATCGTTGTGTTATTTTATTTTATATATATTTTTTTTTTGCGGGGGGGGGGGGGTTTCCCACCGGTGCCAGCTGTCGGCCAGGGAGCGGTTGTAGAGGGAGGGAGGGGAGGTGAGGCAGACGGGCAGGGGTGGGCAGGAGATTGGACATTTTTCCACCTAGGGTTTCTGCCCGAATGCAACAATCTCTCCCGGTGTCACCTGGTTCACGAGGGCCTCTCAGCAGCACCGCGGTCACCGGCATTTGGCAGCGTAATTGAATAGGGGGGGGGGCGGGGGCTAAAGGAGCGGCTGGAGAGAAATGGCAGCACTGCGGTGAGCGGGAGAGGGTTTGGGTTACTGTGTGTCGGTCACAGTTTGTCTTGAGGAGCTGTAGTTGTGATAATGACCATGGCTGTCTTGCAGAAAAATAGGAATGAGCCAGCTGCTACTTCTACCCCCTTCTTGAAAGAAGACACACACACACACACACACACACACACCTTGAACCACTCCTGCAGATCAATGCGTGACAAATTAAACCCGTTTTCTGATGTGAGCCTCACCTCGCCGCGTGCATCGCGGCCCACTTGATGTCTCCATTTAAATATTTTCAATGGAATTACGCCGCGTATCGGCGCTCCTGCCGGAGTAGCCGCCGCCGCGTGATTCATCCACTTTGATAATTTGGGCGCTTTAAAAAGCTGTTTAAATCGCTGCTACGTGGATGGTTTCAATTCCCCGGAGAAAGAACCGCTCGCCGTTTGATGTGGTATTGAAGACAGGGAGCGGAGGGCAACTGGGTGGGTTGAAGAAAAAAAAAAAAAAAAAAAAGCGAAGGATTGTGAGAGCGAGTTGCGATGTCTGGCGGGTTCCGTTTGAGCCTCGCTCTTGAATGTGCACTCCGTGGCGCAAACGCTCGCGATGGGCGAAAAATGTTTTGCGCTCGAGTCGTGTAGGTATGAACCGAACGATGCAGATGCTGGAGCCGAGGTGGTGATGACACTTTCCCATTTCCCTGCCTTCCCCTCCCGCCCAATCTCCTCCTCTGTCTAAGCCTCTTACTTAAAACCTGTGAGTTTATCTACCCGGCGAAGGGAGGAGACGGTGAGCCGCATGAGGAAGAAGGGAGCGCAGAGCACCGAGAGGCGTCCGGAATCTCGATTGGTAGCTCCAAACAGAGATGAAATTAAAACAAAGGTGAGAAAGGTTGACGGGTTGGAGAAAAGAGAGACAGGGGGAGAGAGTCTCAGCCACAGAGACAGACTTAGAGGGAAAGCAAAACGAAAAAGGATTACCGGGCACTGTATCCCTGACAAGCCATATATTAACCAGCGAAGACGACAGAAATTGAGACAAAAAGAGGGATAAACAATATAAACTGTATGTGCCATAAAAATAAAATAAAGTAAAACCCTACTTCCTCTGGAAAATTCCTGAAGTGCTGCAATACACCCATCTGATTTCATGTAAGGACAAGCAAGGGACACCTGTGGTTGCACAGCTGATTCTCACGGGGGGGTGGGGGTAGTTCATCAGTTGAATAGAATTACGGTATAAATATATTGGCACGGATGCTTGGAAAAAGTACCAAAGGCTGGAAGACTAGTCGCCTGGTGACTGGAGGTTGGCAGCTCCTCAGCTCCTCCTGGCTGCCAAGGTGTCCAGGAGCAGGAGACCTAAGGCCTCAGAGCTCCCGACGAGCTGATCATCTCAGACACTGCCCTCAGTATGTGCGTAATGAAGCTGGTCAATGTAAGCAATGTAAGGAATGTAACATACAGTATTAAGTGCTTTGAGTGGCCTTAGTGGCTAAAAAATAAATTAATGAAATGAATATTAAGGAAGTACATTTTTTTGCATAAAGCGCCTTTCAAAGCCAGAGTTCCAAGTTGCTGTACAAAAAAGTAGAAAGGTAAAAAAATAGAAAGTTGGAAACAGAAATAAATATAAAAACATTAAAAATTGCACAGAAGGAAACACGCACACATAACGAGACAAAGTGGTTACGATAGAGGTGAGCACGCCTGTGCAGAGACGTCAAGAGGGGCAGGTACTCAAAAACTAAAAAATTAAAGGCACATGGACACATGTCACATTTTGCTACTGGGGGCGCTTATGCTCTTCCCATAATAATGCATTTGGATGCAATTTGAAAGCCTGAGAAGACAAAAAGGCAGACTGGAACTTATCAAAGATATTATGTATCCTTGACATGATGAAATGAAAGGATAAAGGTTTATAGTGACTGGGGAGCAATGGGTTAAGGCTTGGCCTTTTTAAGAGGGGCTGAATAAGAGCTTGTTTGAAGTAATCAGGCACACAGCCAGCGCTAAGGGGGCTATTGACAATGGAGCGTATGTGTGGACCTAAAGAGCCAAAAACATCTTTAAGAAGAGAGGTTGGAACAATGTCAAGAGTACTAGAGGAGGTACGTATTTGGGAAACAGTGGCTGTGAGATTTTTCAAATAATTGGGCTAAGCTGGCTCAGTAGGGAAACGTGGGCTGTCAACCCCAGGGTTACAGGAAGGCAAAATCATAGAACTTATGTTTGTGATCTTATCCACAAAGAATACGAGAAACATTTCACAGTCATGATTTGAAAAGACTGGAACAGTGGGAGGGGCAGGGTTCAACAGTTTATCGATTGTGTTAAGCAGAGCTCTTGGATTTTTCTTGTTGCAGGAAATCAAATATGGAAAAATAGGTAGTTCTCAGCTCTTTCTCTATCTGATTAAAAGATGAAAGTAGTTAAAGTGAACCTCCAGCTTGTTGTTTATCCACCTACGCGCAACCTTTTTGCACTCTCTTTGTGAAACAAAGAATGTTGTCATTCAGCCAAGGGTATGGGTTAACTGTATGAATTTGTTTTGTTTTTAAAAGGTGTGATCAAATCTAAGGTTGACTAAAGGAGCAGACTGCCACGATCCCCTCCTGCCTTGATTCCCTGTCTGTTTCTAGGTCCCTCTGTCCCTCTCTGGCTCCCTCTGTCTGTCTCTGTCTCCCTCTGTCCCTCTCTGGCTCCCTCTGTCTGTCTCTGTCTCCCTCTGTCCCTCTCTGGCTCCCTCCATCTGTCTCTAGGTCCCTCTGTCCCTCTCTGGCTCCCTCTGTGTCTGGTGTCACGTCACATCCCTGTCACTAAACTCCTGTCCCCAGTCAGTAATCTCATGACCCGTCTCCACCTTCCTCGTCACTCCTTTGTATTTTAACCGGGTCCCAATTCACCCTGTCGGTGTCGATTCATTGCATGCGTCCCTGCATGTGTCCTCGCATCTCTTTAACATCGCTGTTCCTGCAGGTGTCCCTGGGTGTGTGCCCCGAGCTCTTGATCCCTGATCCTCCACTGGCTCCTCTGCTCCTGGTCCCTGGTTCCTGGTTCCTGAGTCCCTGCCTGTGCATGAGTCCCTGCCTTCCCGTTCACAAGTCCCTGCCGGTCCTGATCCACCCTTCTGTCACCTGTTCCTGATTCCCTGCCCGTCTACCCTTTAAACCGCTGTATACACTCCTAAAACTGTGTGTCCTTCGTTAGGGTTCATCTTGACCATCATCCATAACACAAGTCATGGGTCTTGACTGGGAAGGCCATATCCTTACTAAGGTCAGCAAAGACAGAGGAGAAGTTGTCAGCAGAGTGGCTATAAGTGCGAGAATGAGAAGTGTGATTGATGGATTGAAGGTCAGTAGTAAATCATAGTATAAAAAATAATACGCTTATGGTCAGACACAAATAAGTCGTTGATACTTACAGTTGGAGCCACATGAAGAGGGCTGTCCCAGCCAGTTGACAGCCGAATTGCAACTGGCTTTCAGCCAGTTTCCAGCCAACTATCAATCAGCTGCCAACCGGCTGGAATTCCCCCTCCCTTTCCCGTGTCTTGACAGGGCGTGTTTAATTTCTGTAAACATGCCCATTCATTCAATTGCAGTGTGTCACCATGAGATGCCGCTTACTTCACAAAAACACAATCACATTTTAGAGAGAGATTTAAGCTTTTCACCTCCAACCCATGACCTTTGATATTGTCCTTGAACACTGACCAAAGGTCATCTTTCAAAGTTAAATTGTTTTTTGTCATATGAATGAGAACAGGTCTTAAGGCTTTATTTTATCTACACGTAGCTGTTTTTTTATTTACGTTTTTAAAATCACGAAGTTCAATAGCTTAGGAATGAGAGCACTGAAACTAGGTCTATGTAATTATAGTTTCAAGTTTATTGTCAAACACTTGATAACAATGCAAGCATCATTACCAGTAACAAGATTCTTTCTCTCAGAGCCAACTCATCTTTTCATAATACGTAAAATAAGGGCATAGAAGTAATTAAAATAAAATGTATGAGTCTTTCGAAGCTAATTCTGTATTTAAAAGCAGAATTTTTTCTACTGTTTCTACTATTATCTCTACTGTTTAAGAAAACATTTTAAAAATATAAAATGGAGAGGAGTAGTGTAGTGTAGTAATATCAAAGTATTTACCTAAAGGAAGACAAAATAAAATGCAGACAATAATGACAGTCAGTCAACTTGATAGTGGACATCTTAAATAGTCGTGGGCCACAACACTGAAGTGTCATACTGAATGGCAAGATAGACACGGTGCTGTAAGACAAACAATATACTACTAAGAGGTAAAACAAAACAGGTATGCAATGCAATACTTGATACTTTAAAGTGACTATTGTTAGATGATGTTAACAGCAGTTTTCCATCTTTCTAAAGTGTGTGGATTCATTGGTTCTAGTCTTTGGCCTTTTGATTTGAAAATTTGGGTTGTTGAACTATCGTATTTATATTTTAGTGAAAATAATTGTGAAATATAACAACAAATTTCTGCATTTCAGCCTATCTGTCGAAGAAGCGGTCCACCATCCCCCAATAGATTGATTTTTAACATTTTATTGTGTCATTGTTGTTTTTCAGAATTTGGAAAATCAATCAATTAAAGTCAGTTGAAAAAAACACCTGGGATTTAATAATAATCTGTACAAACGTTGAAGAGACTAAACAGTATATGGGTCCTTCTGAACACTCAAGATTGTTTACTGTTGATACAGTGTAAACTGCATGGCTTACTAAACCGATTAGTTGCCAACTAGAAAAACAACTGCCAACTATTAATTCAGAATTAAGAATAATTAAGAAAACCTGCATGATAGTAAACTGGATATTTGATTCCCCCTCTACAGAAGGGAATTTTCACCTCTCAGTGAAATAGAGTGGATTGCTCCATTGGAATGTAGAGATTTTCTCTTTAGTGGTTCTGCATTTGCATATGTATGGGTTAGGTGTGAGGGTTTACTGTACAGACCTGTCGGGTGACACAATGATCGCCCATTACGAACAAACAAAGAGATAGCCTTTATAGGCTTTATCTGCGGTCTGCTTTGCTAGTCACTCAAAAAAGGTGCAATGAGGCCATTTGAGACAAGTACTGTACCCTTGTGTGAAAGTTTTAGCCTGGGAGGCTCCAAAACAAATGATTATAAAAAAAAAAACTGAAAGTAGGAAACAATAGGTAAAACAGCAAAATCATGGGTTAAACAATAAAGGGTGCTGCATCAATACAGATAAAAATGATCTCATACAATCAATAGTCATAATGCACTGATGGTCAATTACACATTTGTGTGTGTATTAGTTGTTGTTCTGGAAAGCAACGGGGATCGACAGATACTAATAATATACTTCAAATAAGTATTTACATAGAGTAGTAGTTATAAGTAATAATAACTTAACTTTAAGAAAACTGCTACCCTCGGTGGACAGAGAGCATTGCAACTGATTTTCTTCAACACCACACACACAGCCTGGGGGTGTTTACAGGCACCGGCGCAAAATTACGTCATCGAGGGGAATGCCATTTCTGGCAAGATCCGAGGATGGACCCGACAGGGACCCTGCATGGGTCAGCCGCGCACCCAATCACGGATCTGCCTGGCTCCTGTCATGTTCCAGCTGCACTCTCCAAGTGGCTCCTACTGCAGGGTGCTAAGGTTCAGACCCAAAGTGAAAACCAGATCAAGAGTGGGACCACAATTGTGTGTTGCCCCTGATACATGTTGCATTATTAAACTCAAAGACAGAATTGTGCATTATCAACATGTATATTAAAATCACCAACAATAATAACTTTGTATAACAACCACAGAAGATGAACATTTTGGAAAATTCAGTTAAAAAGCCATTGTTTGGGCCAGGTGAGCGGTTCATTGATGATAAGAGAGGATTAGCCAAACCAATCCTGAGCATCAGTGCTTCAAAAGTGTTGGAACCCCACAGAGCGGCAGCTAAACTGTTGGGTTAAAACAGTAGCTAGGTCTCCTCCTCGACCGCACATCCTTGGCAAGCTGATAAAGTCACGGTCCGTGAGACACAGTTATGTCCAGGCCGTGTTGTCTCCACATTTCCACCAGGTCTCGGTTATAAACGGGAAGTCTAGATCATGAGACAGAAATCCCATGGAATAAACCTGTGTGAGCTGTGTAGTGATTAAAGCGCTATTTGAGGTTTTGTGGTGCCTTTTGTTGTTTCCCGAAGTCAACACCACGGACATGAACGATTGTCTTACTGGAGGAAGGCGCAGGGAAAGAGCCCTGTTGCTGGCGGAGACGGGCCAGAGCCAGGCCAGTCCAACCGCAGCGGAGTGCTGATGCAGCAGGGGGCGCTGCAGATAATCCACAGCACCGCCAGACAGCCCAGAGCTGGTCTGGAGATAGTCTCGCTGCCTTTTCAGCCAAACCAACAGGCCGGCTCTATTCCCCCGTTTCCTTGATCGCCGTGGGCCTCCCGTGTAGCCGGCAGGCCTGTCGGCAGACTTCCAGCGGGGCAGACAGGAGCAGGGGGTTGCAAAATGTTTTTCCCCAGTTCCTGACTCCCAACACACAATGCAGAATCACGGATCCGAAGCAACGGCTCTCTATCGTAAAACGCTGTAAACGACTGGACAACGGCAATTAACAGGAAGGGCGCGATAGCTGCAGCCAAGCAGGCTGGCCATGCCAAACAGAGGCGCCATCACGTGACTTTTAGTCCAATTATCAAACAGATCAGTGATATTACTGTTAGTGTTCAGCCACAGCTTTAGCTTAGAAAGACTAATGAGTTTGTCCAAAAAAATACCTTTTTGTACAATATCATGTTTGCAATGTAAACAGCGCTGGTGTGATGTCAGCCTATGGGACAAGTTTCAGACGTGTGGTTGAAATTGCCTTTAGAATTTCCACCGTCACGTTCACTCCCTATGAAAGTGACGGTGACTGCGGTTGTAGTTTTTGCTTTGCTTTTGTCTCAAGGGGACACTGGATCCTAGTGCAGGACAGTCTGTGGAAGGACATCGCCACGGGTGGAACTTAAGACCTGACAAGGCCTCGTTCATGTCTTCCGCTGCACTGTGAGAAAATGGATCTGCGATTCCCGACCATTCCTCACAGAGTTTTTAGCTGCAGGAACATCCCATAGCAAGGGTGTTATTTGAAAACTCCTCCTCGTCCTGAATTTGTTTGTGTGCTTGAGATGTAAAACCTTCACGTATTGACGCACCACACGCTCCAAGGCCTCGTATTGTCCAAGCCAACTCTCCCCATCGCGGAAATTAGCGTTGCCCAAGGCCACACATGTTGACACTGTGGCATCTGGAGTCTATCACGAGTGGCCGCCCACCAGATCCCCTCCCGACTCTGTTATCACAAAGCGGAGCGATAGAGAGAGATCCTCGTGGGCTGAATTGAAGGTTTCTGCTGGAGACGACTTCACTCCTCCAGCAACATGGGAGCGCTAATCTGGCCGCGCTAATCTGGCCGCGGTATCTGTCCGACGCCAGGCAGGCGGAGGGAACAATCGACACGGGCCGCCGTCCAACGGCACTTGAGCAATTTGCGTGGCGGAGAAAGACCTCATTCAACGCCCGTCTCCCTCCAGCCGCCATTCTACTCGCAGCTCTTTTCTTCAAGGCACTGCATTGTGTGTTAACATCTCTTTTTCTTTTTTGTTCGACAAATTTTATGAGTCGGTCCATAAAGAGCAGGCCTGCAGTCTCGCGGAATCTATGATGTCGCTTGAATACCGCAAATCTCTCGTGCCTTCGATGAACAAAGCCACAGTTGAGCATTATTGATCTGAGAGAATTAACAAATAGACTCGTCACCCCAAGGCATTGGGTGTATGTTTGCAAAATCATTTTCAATTGCTCTCGACATCTGCATTTCGTTTTACTTTGTTGTTGATTCTTTAGGCCATATCAAACCGTTTTTTTTTTATCCCCATCGCAATCCTGACCCAGGTGGTCTGTCCTTAATCCAGAGAATTTTTCAAACCGAGCGGAATGGCCGGCGGTTGAAATTTGATTTGGAAACTTGTACGAGTGCTAGTTATTCAAAGAACAGCGCAAAGCAAACAGGCAGATCTAGGTTAATACCACAATGACATCAGCGCATATAAGCTTCGTTCCCTGTCTTGTTGCCTTGCCACGCACGTAACTGGGAAACCTCTGAACGTTGCCTTGCATCGCAAGTCTGTTTGTGTTTTTGCAGCAGAAAATAAGAACACAATCTCTAATCTGATTTTGATGATCAAAAGTAATCTCCCATAACTACAGGACCCACTCAGTCTGTAATCCCATATCTACAGCCGGCATCAAATTCCCTATTTGTGCACGCGTGTGTGTGTGTGTGTGTGTGGAGAAAGATGGAGTTATTACCCCCCCCCTCCTTTTTCCCAAGGGTCAGATTAAATTGGGGTTCTGGGTGGCCTAGAAAGAAATGATCATTAGCCTTGATCAGATTGATAAGGATCAGTGTGGCCAGCTCAGAAAAATCCCTCACGCCAACAAAGTACCTCGGCCGTGGAGTCGATCAGACACAGAGGTCACACGGCCCGGCCAAGGCCAATGGGGATTGGTTCTTGTGCAACGGTATGGAAGGTTTTTTTCTTTCGTCCGCATTCAGGGCTATGTCACGGTCTGCCCTGTTCGATGTAGGGAAATGAAAGATGGCCATGTGTAGATTGCATGAATGTAGCCTGCGTGCACGATGACAACAGGGCAGTAGCCTGTAAGAGTGCAATTTCATTTTTATTTTCTTTAATCAGCTGTTTGAGGAAAACTGCTGCATAAGCAACGAGGCGAACCCGCCTGTGCATAATGAAACCATACCTCACACCCGCATCCTTGAACGCGGCAATGCCTCCCCGGGGGGGGGGGGGGGGGCAAGCTCGGCCATTGAACAATGCAGATAGTGGCGTGAGGGCCGCTTCGGCAGTGAAAACAGGTCAGCGTCCCGGGCAGATCATCAATCGCGGCCCTACTGTCTGCCGGCGCCGCCGCTGGCCCTCGAGTGGCGCCTTCCTCCCCGGGGCTTTCAAGGTTCCTTCACATCATCAATCTCAGCCCACCTTTGAACACATGGTCACCGACACTAATTAGACCGAATATGGTCGTGGGGGAAACCCTTAAAATAGATCAGAAAATGAGAGCGGTAGCATTCCCGCTGTTTAGTATCAGAGACAATGAGCCATTTAATAGATCGACTGTAAAGTGTCCCCGTAATCTGCAACACACTACGAATGCTTCACCGGGGATTTGAAGACCTCTAATTAATTGAGTTTTTAGGGCTCGCAATATGTGCGACTAGTAACCTGAAATAACCTCCAAAGCCACCAGAAATCCCTTAAATAACAACTGGGAACACGCCGTAATAAGTTTAAGTTCATTACTGGGGAGAGGCGAGTGGTGACGTAGGTAGATGTTCCCCTCTCAAAATTCCAGACATGAATCCCCCCCGACAACCAAACCTGCAACCATGCGCGTAACTCTGAACCTCTTGGACTCTGTTAGGCCGATGAATGTTTATGGGAAACTTGCCCATGCTAATGACGATTCCCCGACGCTACCGGATCCACTGACAACAGGGGAGGCCCCCCCGCCGCCAACTCTGTGTGGCATGGGCACCGATGGGGACCGCCGACTCCCCTCCCAGCCACTGTTCAGGGCAGGTCCCTGCTCTGCAATGCTGGGACTCCCTTGCACTCTCTCGATCTCTCGCTCTCTTTTTTTTCCCCCCAAATCCGTCTGCCTTTGTTCTTCTTCTATTTTCTCCACCAAAACCGCATCCCTCACAAAGCCACCATCCCTTTCTGTCTTCTCCCCCAGTCACCCTGACGTGCAGACATTGTCCCCATCATCCCCCAACCCGTCCCTTCAGAGGCGGTGACATGTGACTGAGCTACAAGTGAGCACAGGTATACCACACACACACACACACACACACACACACTGATCACAGCAGCCCGGTGATGTTTTCTCACACAAACAACGCAAGAGAACGTCAGCGTTGAGCCAAGTCTGTGTGTGCCGAGAGATGTGCACGCACTTTGCACACCGTCACCTTGGCGATAATTCATATTGAGTTTTGTGCGGTCGTGCCAACAGTGGCGGCAGAAAACGACGCGACACCTGCCTATTTCTCCGCATTCATTATGTCACAAATAATAAATAACCCTGTGCTGCATGAAAAGGCGGAAGAGCCGCGGAATCGAGCCAGTGGGAGATGATCCATCTCCCCAACATTTTAGGGAGGAAGTGTGAGAGGAAAAAATAAAACAAGAAATACCATCCTCCCTTTGCACATAAACACTGGACTGATCAATCACCCCTCATTTCCGGATTAACTGCTGCACCGTTTTTGCAGGTTGCGCGGAGCTTTGCATATCAACACGGACTCAAAACGTCTTGTTAGTAGTGCGTCAGAGCAGTTGTCACAAAAACCGCCGTCCGCTGTTCATCTGCAGAAGCTACCCTTCCTCATCGAGTTAATGTGTTTCTACTCCAACAGCGTGGAGCAAATGACTAGCAGCAGCCTGCGGATGGGCAAGCTCAGCGAATCCATCCACATGGTCGGCTACACACAGCTCGGCCAGCGCAGGGCTCTGAGGCTGACGAGGCCCCCCCGGAGCCCCCAAACTGGCAGCCTTCGTTCACCCTTTGCAAAGATAACGCCAGCCGAGAGAAAGACGAGTAAACATACCTTGTGTACTCCTTAGGTATGATGCTCATTTGGAAATAGATCTGAGAATGCCATGGAGGCTATACTGCCAGGAGAAAAACAGCATGCCGCTACCCAAAAGAAGAATCAATTGCCCAAACAAAACAATCAAACCAAGGTTAAAATAATTAAGAGGGTAAAAGACGGGGTTGTTTTGATTGCTGCAAATCCGCAGCATTGGACTCTGGCAAACGTCGTAATTTGGGCCCCCTTGGAAGTCACTTATAACCGCAGTCCAATCTGACAATGCCCCTCCCCGGAGGGAGGGCACACAGTTTTAAAGCAAGCAGGTGCTGCCGGGATCCGACAGGGATTCCAGCGTTCAAAGGCAAAGCCTTCAGACGGCCAGGAGTGGCAAAGCACAGGTCTTACCTTCAACAGCAAACTCCTCAGCTTCAGGAAGGCACGCAGAAGGGAGGACATGGAAGAGAAAAGAGAGAGAGAGACAAAATTAGCAGACGTTAAAGGCGTACATTTCTAGGTGCCTTTTAATCAACTTGGCGAAAGCACCGCGGAAGCACTGCACGCCGTGCGACACCCGCTGCAGGCTTTCTTTGAGGGAAGGCCTGTGACCGCGCCGCCAACCAACAGTGGCGTCAGCGCGTATGCGAGTCAAAGAGTGAAAGAGGCAGCCGACGCTTCAACGGAACGCTTCGTCAAGGAGGGTTGTCCTCCATGTACTGTAGATTTCAACGGACACAAAGCCGCAGCTGCCTTTTTCTTAAAAAAAAAAAAAAGAGGGAGAGGGATGCCGCAACAAAAAGAAAAACTATCCTGAATATTGAGGCGTAACACGATCATGGAGACAGAAATTACAGAGGAAAAGGATGTAGAAATAATGGGATAATTCCATATGCAAAGGGACGGAGAGAGCAGAGTCTGTGTTAAATGTGATGCCAAACAGCGTTGGGTGCGACCAGACCTGGGTGATAAATACTGGGTGGGTCAGAGGGTTACATCCTGTTACGGTCGATTCAACCGGGTGGAGTCAGACATGTTGAAGTAGCCTGAGCATTGCTGCACTTGGTTAATATGCGCAGCCACCACAGTTAAATTCCCAAAGGGGTTGTGTCGAGCGCCAGAAAACCGCCAAGCACGGAAAACCTCCCAAAAACCCAGAGGGAAAAGTGGGAAACCTTGAAACGGGACCCATGACGGATCCCTCGCCCCGGATTGCAATAGATGCTGAGAAGGCAGATATACAGTACAGTGCAGTATACAACACTGCAAACAGGGGAAAAAAGGACGGATGAATAGCAACACTTCCAATAAGGCAGGGATTGCTGGACCTCTCAAAAGGGATAGGGAAAGTGTCAAAGGGAAGGAAACGTATCAGATCTCTTAACCTTTAAAGAAAAACCCGATACAAGGTTGCGGGAGCACACTCCCAGTGAGGCGAAGTGCGGCGTCAGCGTGGCTTCCCAATCCCGGCCCGAACGGCCGTGCGTCCTGGATCTGCGCGAGGCCGATCACAGATCAGAGACGAACAAATCCCATCAAGCGCGGCCTTCCTCCATCTGCGTCCTGACGCTGCTCCCGAAAGAAGATGAGGGCACAAAAGCCTCGCTCCCCGCATCGCCAAAAGGAGCATCGAGGTGAGATTAGAATATTTCTTGGAAGCAAAACAATGCAACTGATTCAGCTTCTGGCATCAGACGTCAAAAGCAATCGTTTAAAAGCTTGACCGTGGGAATATGTGAGATCCCCTTTTTTTTATGCTTTTTTTTTTTTAAGGTCTTTTTTGTTATTGTTTGATGCGGGGTTCACCGAGAGTGCGAGGGATCAACAGGTTTTCTACGTGACTGCCATACATGCAAGAACTGCGTTTCAACGAGAGGCCTTGGAGCCTGCTGAGCTGTACAGTGGCGGGCGGGGTGAGCTGGAATTGTTCCGTCAAAGGCCTTCACAAGCGATTATGGGAACTCCGAGGTCAAGCGGGGAGTGTAGGCGAAAACAAAATATGCGCTATTTCCGGAGCCGCAAAAATATAAATCTGTATGTTATATATATGAGATCCTTAGAGGGGCAAGGCTTTTGTGAAGGGCTGTGTGCTGGGAAAGCTGCGGTCGGAGATGCTTTTAGCATTAACATTTCATGACTGTGGCGGCCATTTAAAAAATCTGAAAGGCATAAGCAGGTCTGAGCAGTAAAGCGGGGGGCACGGATCGAGGTCAGCCGCAGCGGCAGCGCCACATCTCTAGAGCGCATGATGTCCCCCCCAATGGAGGCGCCGCCGAATGCTGAACCGCGCACACACACACACACACACACACACACACACACACACACACTTACTTTTTTTTTTATCAGCTTAGGTTCATTGTGTTATAATCGTGTTACTATTCATACTGTTCATTCATTTATCCTAACTGAGATGAGTTCATAATAATAGGAAGTAATTTTTTTACATTTAATCTTTATCCGATATGAGAGCAAATGGCTTTTTAGTCAACTATTTCAGAGTGTGTATTTCTGGTATTCGTTGTGTTGTATTGCTTTTAATGACCGGCATTCAGTGGGGTTAGGGTGATGTGACTTCTTCCTTCTTCCTTCTTGACTGCTTTTGAGAACGTCTGCGCCATTATCTCCCGTCCTCTCGGGTGCTTGAAACGTCTCCCTCAAGGACAACGCCAACAGGGCCGCCGGCACTCAGCCTTGAGCCCCGTGTCTCGCGGCGGCGGGGCGGCGTTCCGCAACCGCCAACCATCTCACCCTGTACGCCCGGGCGACTGCCCCCGCTGATGTGAAGGCGGGGGTTCCCCTCCACATTGCGGCGTGTGAGCGGGGTAAACATCTCGGCCACGGGTTCGCGCCGTCGCCGTCGGTGACTCTGGCTCCTTTCTCGCGCTCTCCATTTCCTCCCCCTCGCGGCATCCCTCTCCCCAGCCCAGCTTCGGCTCAAAGCCGGATTGGCCACACCGGCCGAGCCGACAAACGGAAAGAAGCCGACGAGAGCGTTGAGCGTACGGCGGCGCTCCCAGCGCATTCCCGGGTAGATATTTCCAAAAAAAACAAAATAAAGGGGACAATTAAGCCGCAGCGCGGGTAATTATTGGGAGATTGAGCCCCATAAAGATCACAACTCCTCAGAGCTCCTCTCCGCGTGCAGGGAACGAAATGCAAATTCGATTCACGCAGAGTTCAACCTTCAGGGAAGAACCTTGTGCTACAATTATATAAAAATTTTCCGAAACGCTGTCATTTCAGTGTTTGTTATTCGTATTAGCCCCCCCGCTCCCGTCCCACCCACCTCATTCGGTGTGGGGGGGGTGGACGACGTTACTCATCCCTTGAGAAAATTACCGAGTGCCCGACCCAAATAAATGCTTTTTGGCGACGTTAATGGTTGAACACACACCCATTTGATTTGGGCTCATCAATATGAAGGGGTGGGTCCCCAGAGCTCTGCAGGCGACGGCTGCTTGTGTCGCGAAAATGTGTCATCCGGCGCCTTCTTCCTACCGATACCTTCCCCTAGTTTCTACTCCACGATTTCCTTTTTGCTCCTTTTGATATCGAGGAGATGGTTTTTCCATCCGGGTGGTTTTCCTTTTTTTTTTGCCCGCGTTGCCCCGGGCTCTCGCTAAGCTCTGTCGGGAAACAAGAGTTCTTGATTGTACGCCGCCACTCACGGGTGGAGGGGATATGAAGAACGTTTCTGAGAAGCCGAGCTCAAAAGCTTTTCTCTCGGCGTATACGCAAAAGCCTCGAGTACACAGATGGGGGCCCCCCCGATACCCAGAGCTTACACACCAGGCAGGCGGCGGAAAAAGCTTTCGTTTCCGACCGACCGGGGAGCCAGGTTGACGTGCGGCCGCCCCAAGTCCGATATTTTTTTCCGGCAACCGCACGAAACCGCCCGACGGGGGAGGACGCCGGAGCCCCAGCGTCCTTCTGGGGCGAGTCACCGAAGGCTGCCGGAGGGGGTGAACCGCCAGGCGTTCACCGGGCGCCGCCCTCGCCGAGGCGATGAAAGGGGCGACAAGGACTGATAAGGAGAGCCGAAAGAGAACGAGGGGAGAGTTGAGAGTTTGTTTACGAGGCGGCAGCTCCCGTAAAACTAGTTTCACAGTCGATATTCGCCTCTTAAGTCAGCAATCACACACTGTGCCTTCTGTTTACCCGCTGCTTTTCAAGGAAACCCCCCAGACTGCACCTCTCTCAAATGCATCAGGCATCCTCCCCCGAAGCTTTTCCCGAAAAGTTCTGTGATGGACTCCCCCCGGAATGATCCTCGCTTTTTGGAAATAAAAGCATGTTGTCCATACGGAGAACAGACGCACTTGTTCACTAGCGAATAAGCTGTAAATAAATAATTACCGCTTTGCAAGTTTGATCTGAAATCCCGCCCACGCGCGCGGCCCACACCCCTTAGAATAAAAAATAAAAAATGAAAAAAAAAAGTGAGCGCCACCGCCGCTCCCCGCTCCAGATGCTTCACCCAGGGTGGCAATCTTTACGACCGGACCCGAATCCCGCGCGAGAGGCGAACGGGCGATCGAACCGCCCCGAGAAATGCTCTGGGGTTGCTTTGTTGCCGGCGCCGCGTGACTCGCAAAGCAGACTTTCATCTTGAAAAAATACATAAATACAACATAGAAACCGCGACAACACGCCGACATGCGAGCACGGAGGGGCCCGTTCACGAGGATAATTGTCTTGCCATGTTTACCAAGGACCCGTGTGCCATTATGCGCCCTCACATTACTTTCTACGCGACACCACAAAGGTCTCCCGGGAGCCAAATTAGAGGGCATGTTTTGACCTTTAGCTTATACCCCACGTAGAGAAATAGGGGCATCGCGTGGGGTGTGATTGACAGGGGTTGAATTTCCATCTTTGCCGTCAACCTCGCGTTGATTTGGCGCGAAAGTGTCCCGAGGGGCGATTGAAAACGGAAAAAAAAACGTGCCCTCCTCGCTTCCCCGGCGCGCCCCTTTCATTCCGGACATTAATGCGTGCGAAACCTCGTTATTTTATTTATATTTTTTTGTTATTTAGTTTTTTTCGTACGCTCCCCGCCTTGGGAGTCGCTCTCAAGATGCGATGGAAACACTTGAAGTCTCTTTTTTTTTTTTTTTTTTTTGGTCCGGCGGAGAGAATTGAGATTTCAAAGGACCTTTCAAAGGGGCCTCTCTATCCAAGGCCACTTGCCATCACTTTGGCAGAGGCACGGAGCGAAGGAAAATGACGACGTGGCTGAACAGAAGAGGAATCCCGCGCGGTAGAGACGAGCGGAAGGACGTTAAAGCCCGCACCCCTGCCCCCCTCCCGCCGCCACTGGAGGAGAGGAGCTTTGTCCTGAACTCCCTGCCATTGTCAGAAACTTTCCCTCAGTGACGCGTTTAATCCCGGCCGTCCTTTGTGGCGTTCACCGTCAGTCCTGACAGTGAAGCACAAATAACTCCCCGTGCAGAGTGCTGAAACAAAGATGAAGCTTTCCGACACGCCCGATGTATTCACCCTCCTCGGCACGACTGTTCTCGATTCTCTGTGTTTTTCGGGAGTCTCTGGCCAGAGGTGAGGGTTTAGGGAGGGAGACGGAGTCTTCCTGGCCGTGGTGCGCCAAACTGGCAGGAGTTTTTATTGTCACCGTGAACAATAAGGTACGCCGGCAGTATCAATCACAATTGATAATGATGAATATTATAAAAACAATGACGATGATAACAATCACCTGCCGATACGAGGCAGCTTGGCGGCGGCGGGAAAAGGATCCCTGCTGTCGTCCGCGGCCGCTGCCCGACCACGCCCCTTTCTCCGCCACATCTGTTTCCTCAGTGCAGCTGGTGGCGCCTGGGCGACTCCGCTCTTGGCTGGCGTTTCACATTAAGTTTTGCCGGAACGGTGCATTATTCAGGATTGTGTTTCTTCTCTCTCGGGACTTTCATCTTTGTTCTCCGACGGGTTTCAGTGACGGTTTAGCTCTGCGGCGGGGGATTTACCTCGTGGCTCTGCGGAACACGGGTGGCGGCGGCGGCGGCGGCGGCGGAGGCTGTGTCTGACTTCTGCGCAGGTACAAAGAGAGTGCGAGAGCCGCGTCGAGCGCCATTCGCGGCGTGGCGTTCTCGCCACAGTTGTAACAGCGGGGAGAGAACGCTCATCTCGCGTCACCGAGCTTCAAACAAACCAGGACGGGCGGCGTCATTGTCCGACGCCGTCGCGGCGCCGGCCACGCCCGTCGGCCGAGGTGAAGGCTGGATTTGATGCAGAGGGAAGAGCAGCGGTCAGAGGGTGAAGAGGATGCCAGGCAGGGGGATGCGGGGGAGCGCTAAAAACGGAGCCGAAAGGGAAGGGAAGGCATAAATCTCCCTTCCTTGGCACTGAGCGATCAACTTTCACTTCCTGTTCGCGACAGAGAAGGATGGTCTAAAGCCTTCTGCGGCAAAGCGGCCGTCTTCATTTGAGGGAGCGACAATTTGTCCCGGGAGGAGTCCTCAACATGCACGCAGAGCGCCCCCTACCCGCCCGTCTACTGGAAATACTCACAATTAGAGGCACGGCAGACAATGAAGGAGGAACACGTTCCTACATTTCAATCATTTTCAGCCTTTTTTTTTTTCATTTTTGGTCTTTCGTATAAAAAAAAAATTAAATAAATAAAAAAAAGGATAATGATTTCGGCTGGGAAGAGCTGGAAAAAATACAGGTCTCCGAATGGTCTCAATTAAAACGTGAGCTAATTACGTTCATCTAATGCGATCCACGTCAGGGGTGAGGAAACGAGTTAACAGAGACGGCAGACTAAAGAACTCACGGCTGTTTACAGGGAGGGCCTTCTTAGACACTGATACTGCTACTGACAAAGTATTGGATTTCTGTCTTCAAAGAGTGCCCGACAATTGAATAGATTGTACCTGAGCTGGTTAGAGAACTTGGAGACATTGAGGAGACAATATCGATGTTATGTACAGTATACGCTTGCTGTTTGCAGACGAGGCATTTGTGCGAATATATGTGTGCTTGTGTGTAAATATGGAATTAGTGTATCTTTCACCAAATCAAGCGCTGCAATGCCATGGGTGGGATTTCCCGCCCCTCAAAGGTCCCCCCAGCCTGGCTGACTTGATGACTTCTGATTCTCAAATTGCCTCGTTTTCCACTACATTTAACAATTATTTCACCACCACCACCAATCCACTTTTCTTTTTATTTCTTTCATTTTTTAGTTTATTTATTTACACATTTATTTATTTATTTATTTACACAGACATTTATTTACACGCACACACACACAATAAATCAATAAAATAAATAAATAAATAATATATTTCTTTTTAAATATTTTATTGATTTATTTACATATTATTTTTAATCTATTCATCTATTTTATAATTTTAAATCTCAGCCAAGTTAATGTCATATGAATGTCCCGGTGGAGGCCAAATGTGTTTTTTTGTTTTTACACCCTCTTCAGATTTTGAAGGGTGGAGTGTGGAGTGAACAGCTCTCGTCTGACAGCTCCCAGTCTCCGCGATCGCCCGGGGAAGATGAATGGGGGTCGGATCACTGTAAGTGCAAAAGGCTGGCTTTTCAAAATGTCCACCTTGGGGAGGGACGGGCCTCTCTGCCGCAGCAGTAAGTTGACACAGACAGGAGCGATGTTTGAACGGAGGCCACAGCACAGAAGCTTAATCAAACTGACAGCTTAAGTAGGTGGTGACAAATCGACATGCAGGCGATTCAACGTCGGAGCGACATAGGCTGAGGGATAATTTGGAATGTTTTTTGCAATTTTTATATGAATATTTAAATGTATGAAGTTATATTGCGACGAAATTGACACAGTGCGCCATGAAACTACTGCAGAGGGATCTATTAGCCGTTGTTTACCAAACCCCAAAACAAGCCAAATCAGAAACTGTATTTGTGCGAGAAAAAAAAAATGATGAGATGAAATAGAAAGGATATGAGTCCTGGTCGTGGTATGACTAATCTCTTTGCTGACCTCGGAGGGCTTGCTCTTATGGTCCTCTGGGAGTGTCTGGGAGTCAAATATGATTCTGTGCATTGATCAAATAACAGGACGATGTTGTGTCCCTAAATCCTCCTACTACCAAATCCTCTGGTAGATTATTTAAACAGAGGCAGTAAAAAAAGAAAAGTATTAAATATGATTGGATTGTAGGCTGTTGTAACGGTACATTCTGGATGATGAAATAAACTTACTGGAAGACGTTGTGCGTAATCACCAGGTGTCATGACATTTCACTGCATATATGTATGACCGTATGTATATGTATGTGACAAATAATCTCTTGAACTTGAACTTGGATGCGTTGCCCTCGCTTGTCAGAGCTGCTGTCCATGGTGCTGAATTACGGACACAACCATGCTTTTGTATTTGTCTCTGCGTTTGAATACATTGTTTGGATTTATAAGGAACGTAATTTATTAATACAAAAAACAAAACATTTACACATAATATGTGTAATATATTATACAGGTACTCCTCACTTAATGACCAAGTTCCGTTCCTAGGACCAGGTCGTTAAGCGAATTGGTCGATAAGGGAAGACCCGTGTTATTTGACGGAAAGGGGGCGTGGCGATTACGAACGCCAGTGTAGCGAATACTGATAGACTGCGGGAACGAGATTGAGGCTGAAAACGGTGATGAGATGACATGTATACAGTATATAAAGGGTGATGCGCGATGAGATGCTTGACGCTGAGGTATTGTACGCAGCGCACAACTGGTGAGAGTGACCTGTATATACAGCATATTATTATCACACATGTATATACACATATGTACATGTACATTTAAAATTATGAATTATTTCAAATGTCTGCCCCTAGGAGTGCTTTTGTAAAATGCTTTTGCAAAATTATAAATCAAAGTGGCATTCCATAACAGTATTTGAAAAAACATATTTGAGCTGTCACTTTTAAGAAACAGCCATTCTTTCACTCATGTATTTGCGTTCCATGCTTAATGCACCCCTCTATATGCTATTTCCATTGATGGTGCTGGGGTCCGCCTTTGCAGGCAAGAATACAAAGATCGGGGCCATGCAATAAGTGAAAGGCAGCTATGGAAGCAAACAAGTGCCTTCATGTTTTGAATATTTAAAGCCATTGCGTTTTTTATATTGAAATTTTTACTTCTTTGAATTCATATCATTGGAACATTTCTGTGTTATGGGGACGGTGTGGTTTGAGCAGCCACACCTGACCTGGATCTAGGTAATTGGGATCAGAGTGGCAACATAACTGTTGTTTGTACCTTGGTCTAACCAGCAACAGGTAAAACCCCCATCCCCACACTCACCCAGCAGAGGAGCCCCTGTCAGGACATTTCTATCTGCTCCTGGGCTTATCGAACTAGCCCTCTCTCTGAAACACCACTCGGGTGTTGTGTGATAGGCGAAACTGCTATAATTTCACTTTTAAAAAGAGGTATCTGAATTAACCTATCTTGAATTCCCCTTTATTGAAATTCAAATCTGACAACATTTTTCGGTATTGAATTTTCTGATCCAAATTTGACCAATCAAATTCGAGCAACCTAAATATATATTTTTTTAATATCTCCAATTTGAATTTTTGGATCTGAATTTTTATAATATAAAAACATTTGAAATTTAGTTTTTGAAATGGCAAAACGTGAAAAATCACATTTGAGTTTCAAAGTGGTGAATTAAAAAAAAGGAATTCTCATACCTTTTTTTAAATGTGATATCGTTCAATCTTCTGAATTCAAAGTAGTTTCAATCTCAATACAAAAAAAATCAATAGCTTTAAACGTTCAAAAAATTATGGCCCTTATTTGCTTCAATAGGCACCTGCTGTCAATTTGAATAGGTGGCATTGCTAGTTGTTTTTTCTAAACTGAATCGATGAAGCGGAGGAAACCCTGAAAAAATAACCCCACCAACTCAAGTGAAATAATCAAAAAAAAATCCAAATGATTCAATACGAATAAAGCATACCATCCGAGAACATCTACAATAAAAACCCTCCATAAAAATGGATATTTGGCACTTCAGGTATAACAAGCACACCTACTAGCTATATTAAGCTGTAAGGTGTTTGATGTGATTGTGTGATATGCAGGAAGCCTCACTGATTTCTTCTTCTGCCACTTTCAGCCTCCATGTTAATCAACGGCATAGAAACAGAACAGCTACAGTAATTATCGCGGAAAATCGGACTCCCACCGTGCAACGTGCGATGGAGCACCGGAGAGGGTGTCAGTGAAACGGAGGCCATTTGCTCCGCCAGAGAACTACAGCAGGCCTGTTATGAAGTTAACTCATATGGAATTGACAGCTATTGACAAAGATAACGAAACAAAAAGAGACAAAAGGGAGAGGGGAATGACATCACTCTGCACAGCCAGACAGCCTGGGCGGCGTGAATCCTCTGAAATTACTGTCGGTTCAAGGCCGAGCTGCCCGGCATCCATTTAACTTCACTCGTATGTGCGTTTTGTTTATTCCTATGTTGCAACGATTCAAGTCCTCCGCGTAAACTGTGCTCGTTTTGCGTTTCGTTAGCGCTGTCATCCGTCGCAATTCAAAGTAAGAGATCATGTCGAAACTCTGCAGAGGCGCGAGGGTCTACAGGCCTGAGACAAGGTCCTCTCCCTTTCCAGGAGGGGTCGTGTTGAGGTCTACAGACAGAGCTTGGCACTTAACTGCTGTCGTGGTTCGCGTCTTGTCTACTCTCCTTCGGGGCGACCGGAACCTATCCGGATTATTAGAGCCATAAAACAGGTGGAGACCCTGAATGAGCTGCCAGTCGGCTGCAGGGTCATACGCATAAACTCCCATGCCGTTCACACCCACGCTGGACACATTTGAGAGGTTTGGTGTTAGGTGGGAGAAAACCAGAGTGTCCAGTTGAAAGCCACGCAAACTGGGGCACAAAAACAATTAAAAAAATACGGGCCATGTTTGATAGTCCTGTCCTCGGCAACGCATCTGGGGGAGTGGGTTTACTTGCTTATCTTGGCTACAGATAGGCTCGCTCACAAAATGTTGTCTAATGAAGTCGAGTATTGATTTTATTCTTATACGACTTATACTTAGGTCCAGTCGAGTTATTTTTATTGGACAAGAGCAATTCCGGGAGTGCTGATATGCAGTACTTATTTATTATACTCTATTAGTTCCCCCAGGGAAAATTAGTTCTCTGCATTTGTTCAGAGAACTGAGCAAATGCACATGGATAGGTCACCCTATACCTAGGAGCAGTGGGCAGCGGCAGTGCAGTGGCAGTGCGGTGGCCTGGGACCAACTCCAGCTCTTTTGGCGGTGCCTTGGTTAGGGGCCCCGACAGGAGTATTAACCCAAAACATACATGTCTTGTGATGGTGGGGGTGAAACCGGATCACCCGGAGGAAACCCCCGCAAACACAGGGAGAGCATCCAAACTCTACACAGAAAGGAGCTGGGACAGCCCGGGATGCGAACCCAGGACCTTCACTGCGACGTTTTACGATATGGAAATACCCTTCTTTATAGAACTTTTGTAGAAGAGCAATATCACACTTGGAGTTGTCCCGTTATCCTGTATATCAACACTCCCTCCCTTGAGTGAATTTCCTTAGTTTCAGCTATTTACGGGGAAATGGTAGGGGTTTGGTACAGCTTATATATAATTTCCTCCCTTGTGAGAGGGCGATGTGCAGAATTTAGCATCCTTCACATTCCAGATTCCAATTCATGAGCAGAAATACCGCTTAATACAGCTTGAATGTGTGCAGAGTGCTGTATGCGATGCGAGACGTTTGGTTTGCGGTTTGAGGAATTTTTGCAGGAAGGTCAGGGCAGGGGACGGGCGGGGGCAAGCGGAGGAGCTCTGACAGTTCATCGATGATGGCAGCACATTAGTATCGACACGAAGAACTCACCGGGGAGAGCAGACCTTATCTCTGCAAAGCTAGAAAGACAGGAAGAGATAGGGGGTGAAGGAAGAGATAATGGGAAAAGGGAGTGGGGGACTGAGAAAAGGAGAGCGAGAGCGCGAGAGGGTGAGAGTTGGAGAAAGTGAGAGTGAGGAGAAGGAGGGGTAAGGGAGATGTGAGACGTAAGAAACGCTAGCAGAGGGCTTATCTCGCTCATGTAAAATAAGACGCAGGGCAGCAGGAGAGAGACTGTTGCTTAAGATTGTGACACACTTGAAAGCGGTAAAACAAGAAACAGCCCACGCAAAATTCATAATAAAATCTTTGTCCTTATCATGTAACATGTGGCTTACATGCATATATGCGCAAATACTACATAATAAATAAAAATGGAATTTTATTTTTATTTTTTTTTAAATAAGCCAAGGACGCCAAGGTTGAAAGAACGATTCTGCAAAACCTAGCCTGCATTGCATGAATCACTTAGGGCTTTTGAGTAAAAGGCAGAATAGTCTGACTTGGGTCAGCCCTTTATTGACTTCAAATAATGTAAATGCAATCCTTTCAACTTAAAACACCCAAGTTTACATCATGGCCACATACTGAAAATCTCAACACCTACACCTCTGAAAACACCTACACTCCGCGGACAGTCACTTTTGAGATAATGTGCCGACTGTATAACATAGTTGAATAAAATAAAATAAGGGATGATTGAAAGGGAGACCGTGTAAAAAAGATTTTTCGTAAGCGTACCCCCCTCATCTTCTTTCCCTCTCGCCTCTCTTTTCCCTGTGACAAGTGCTAAATCAGAGTAGAGAGAGAGATCAGAGGCAGTTTCTCCTACCGCACGCCACCCAAGTGGCGTTTCAGGGCACTCCGCTGGCACAGAGAGACACAAGACGGGGGCTGTGAACATCAGATTATTGTAGAGAGTGGGCCAGTTGGAATTAGCCAGGAGCAGATGGACATGTGTCACGGCAGGGCTCCTCTCTCCTGAGTGTGTGTGGGGATGGGGGTTTTACCTGCTGCTCGTTAGACCAACCAACAGGTATGCAGCCACCCTGAACCCAATCACCTAGATCCAGGTCAGGTGTGGCTGCTCAAACCACACCATCCCCACACCGGAAGATCGTTTGTGTATTTGGGAAGCAAAACGGCGCGGCTACACTCAAGGTGAAGCGACGCTTTGCATTTTTGTTTAACGTGAGCCTGCTGGTTAGGGTGCTCCGGGCACCGCTGCAGAGCATTGTACGTTCTTGTTGGATCCCAAGAATCGATGGAGGAGGAAGACTTTCAAGGACCTGAAAGTGTTGGAGGCAGGGGAAAAAAGGACAAAAAAAACTACTCGTATTACTAGTACTAGTATGATTACAAGTCTTTACATCAACAACGGGGGCCGTCCTCCCGTAATGAATCGAAGGAGACGCAAAAGTGGCTGATTTTCTGAAGATTGTTGGAGAACTCTTATCCAGTTAAGGTTAAAGCTCGACAGGCCGGTCCAGCCTGACAACATGGCTGATATCAGAGAGAGGGGGGTTGCCAAAACCTTCCAGGGTGATAAATTATCACGCCGCATCACTGGACAGCAGTTGTTTCCTAATTAATTAGAGCTTTGGGACGGCCGTTCGATCAGAGCCCCAGCAAATCTGCTCGAATCGCTGCCAGGGTTGTGCGGGTGGGGGGTGGTTGTGGGGGGAGGGCTAATGGCGGCCAAATCCTGCTGAGGTCACGTTGGGAGCAAACTGCTGATGTTGTAATCTCCAGGTAAGCCGTCGTAGTGCATCACCCCCTTCTACCTCAACCCAGCCCGCCCACCCACGCACCCGCCGGCGTGCTTCTGCATTCTCGGTAAAGACTATCAACGGTCTGTGCAAGCTGAGGTGATGCATTTTTCACTTTGAAGCCCCGAGGAGCCGAAACAATATTCTACTGGAAGGCAAAATAAATGAATATGATGAAAAGATAAATAAATGATGCGCTTCAGGAGGGAATTCAATATAGAAGAGGTATGGGGGGGATTGAGGGAGAGAAAAAAGCCCCCAAAAAAAACAAACAAAAAAACCCCTCCTGTCCACCGGCTTTTGTGCTGCAAACAAAGATAAACAAAGAGTGAAGCCCATTGTTAGTGGGCGAGCGATTCTTGTTTCATGCTTTGGCTCTGTCGAGAGGAGTATCGATTTGTTTTTGTCAAAGACACTGAACGCTGAGGTGCCTGCAGAACAAGTGCAGTAAAGCTGTAAAAGAACATTGACCATTTCTCTTTCTACGCACATGCAAAAATGCATGCATCCATAATGTTAATTCTAACAGCCCTTAGATTTACATTAAAATGATCTATTTACAAACCCATATTCCAATGAAGTTGGGACGTTGTGTAAAACGTAAATCAAAACAGAATACAACGATTTGCAAATCCTTTTCAACCTATATTCAATTGAATACACTACAAAGACAAGATATTTAATGTTCAAACTGATAAACTTCAATGTTTTTTTGCAAATATTCACTCATTTTGAATTTGATGCCTGCAGCACGTTCAGTTTATCAGTGTGAGCATTAAATATCTTGTCTGTGTAGTGTATTCAATTGAATATAGGTTGAAAAGGATTTGCAAATCGTTGTATTCTGTTTCTATTTACATTTTACACAACGTCCCAACTTCATTGGAATTGGGGTTTGTATTTTGCATCGTTTGAGGTTGCCGTCAGGGCTCTACCGCTCACTCCTCACTCCCGGCGATATTACAATATCGGAGCGATGAGCTTGAATCCCCCCCATTGGATGGAAGAGTTGAGCCCAACTGGTGGACGCAGGGAAGCGGGAGCGATTGACTGCCTAAACAGGCCTGCCCATAAGGGCGCGGCAGCGTGTGGCCCCGTCAGGTTGTCCTACAGAACCAGCTACGCATCATCAAAATGCCTCCTGTGATTACATAACGAACAAATAATTCAGTCGTGTGCCTCGAAAATTAGGGATAACTCACCCCACTGCAAAACAAATATATATATTTACATAAGAAACACAGGGCTGTACTTGAATATGTTTGTGTAATGTAACATTTGACACGTGTTTTGATCCATTATGAAAAATCGATTCATCAGCATTCATTGCTAAGCGCAGATTTCCGGGCAGGGGGAGGAACATAAACAAACCAAAAAAGAGAACCAGTCATCTTAAGAGTCAAACTAAATACTAACAAACTTTTGTAATGTGCAAATAAACAAAAATAATGAACATATTTTGACTACCATTTCCGTCAAATGCACTGCATGTGACAAGGCTTTGTCAGTGCCTTGTCAAACCCGATATGTATCTGCTGAGATATTGTGGCCAATGCAAATTTGGGAATAGTGGATGTTCTTACCGTGCCCAAAATCTTACCACACCAAATCATTATTTTCAAGGGTCTGTAAATTTGTGGCGGCTGCAACATTTCTGACTTTTAAGAGGGCGCGTTTCTTGAAAATAACCCTAAAACGTCGAGCGATAAAATAAAAAAATTAAATAAAAAAACAGCAGCACAGCAGGTGTGAGCGAACAAAAACAACAAAGTTCTTTCACCTCTTCACAGCTACTCAGACGCCTACCTCCCTTCCAGATCTCTGACAGGAAGTCAATGCTCGGTGTGTATGTGTATGTGTGTGTGTGTGTGTGTGTGTGTGTGTGTGTGTGTGTGTGTGTGTGTGCGTGTGTGTGCGTGTGTGTGCGTGTGTGTGCGTGTGTGTGCGTGTGTGCGTGCGTGTGCGTGTGTGTGCGCGCGCCGACCCACGTTTGGGTGAGGAAGTTTCGGTGTGGTACTTGTTTTTGGTAGGGATGTAGACATGTTCTATTTTGGGTCCGTGTAGACGGAGCGTACCTGCTCAAGAGACATTCATCTAGGGAGGAAGCCATCCGTTGATTGTTACACCGGGAGACGGAGATCAGAAAAAGAGGTCAACTTGAGGAATTGAGGTGTGGAGAGGGTGTGAGAGTGGGTTTCGCCGTGGTATATGCAGGTTTCGGCGGGGGGGGATAAAAGGATTTGATGATTGATGGCTCGCGCTCGCACATACATCATTTAGGTGCTGCCACCAGTGGCTTGGAGAGGTTGCAGAGAGGAGGCATTCCATGGAAGCCGGAAAACGGTAACACATCCAACCCGGTGCTTGGAAAAGTGCAACGGAAAGGCGATTTCGATCGGAATTCCAAGAGCAAATTCCAGGCCAGTCGGGAGCAGGTTTTGTCGAAAATAATAGACGGAAACATGACGGCGCACAGAGTGCGGGTGACAAAAGTTCCCTTTGCATGGGAATTCATTTGAAAATCCGATCTAAACTATTCTGTAGTTTGTTATGTTGAGGTAAGTTTCACAGCAGCTGTTCCTATTCCACTTACATTATTTGTTCCGTGGACCTCGCTCTCACAGATGCTGGTGGAATTCGCGGGCTCGCCAATAAACCGTCGTTGGCTTGGAGCGCGCGTGTCCCCCCCCACTCCCCCACACAGCGACAACGAAAACACACTTTGCACATTAAGCTCGGTATGAAATGGTTCCGACGTCCCGACGGAACGCAGCGTTTATCGCTGCCGCAGGCCCATCGCCGCCCGCCCCCGCACGCAAGTCGGCGCGCGCCGCGGGACCCCCGGGTTCCGAGTCGGAGGAGGAGACGAGTTGAGGCGCGTAAAAAAAAAAAAAAAGACGCCCCCCCGGGAGCCGCAATTTGAGCGTCCTCCCCAGAGTAAGCCGCCACGTCGCGGTTGACTCCGGAGAGTCACCGTCACTTCCTTTTTCTGGGGCCTTTTTTGAGTTTACAAATCTATTCCAAGCACCCCCCGGTCCCAAAAACAATCGATTTGGCGGCACTGTCACATCCTGTCGTTCCCCCGACTGGGTTCTCTCCCGGTGGACAAAATACGAATTTTCGTTTTTCTTCGAGTTATCGCAGCCTGCTGTGAGAAGCTCGTCAGCGAAGGGGGACGCCTGAACAATACGGAAAAAGCACGTCACGTTCGGTGTCTAAGTCACTAAACTCGATATGGGCTCGGACTTATCTATTTAGGAGTTGAGGGCTGTTTCTCTGACCGCCTCCACGTGGCCATTAAGCCGTTGACGCAGTTTTAAAATGGTATGGGTTTGTAAGGACTGATGGGCGGCCACGTTTGAATCGACATATCTGCATTTGATTTTCTCTCCGAAGCTCAATGTGTGCATTAAAGAAAAAGTCTTACGCGGAAAATTAATTTGATGTTGGCTCGATATTTCGTCATTTTTATGCAGATACGATAGATAGATGGATAGATGGATGGATGGATGGATGGATGGATGGATGGATATGAGGATTTTCAAAAAAAACTATTACCCGGAGATCCATGGAAGGAGGGGGAAATGACCTCTAACAGCAGTTGATCACTTGGTGTCGTTTCATCCATCCAGGAAAATTTGCAAAGCATTTTCCCTCCCTTTCCAGCAACCCTCAAAATTTTCACGCAAAAAAGCCCAAAGTCACTTGAGCGAAATTGCCAAATACGTAAGACTCTTTATCTGTTTATCTGCTGTTTCATCAAAAGCTGGAGGTGCCTATTAATTGGAGGTGACGCGAGGTGGTGGTGGTGGTGCTAAGATCTGGGTGCTGTAGACACTTTTTGGTGGGGGTAAGACCAAACGAGCATGTCAGGCGTTTGACAAGGAAGCCCAAACAGGGGGCGGCTCATCGCTCACATCGCGCCGATCAGATTTGACGAAGATGGGCTTTACTTACGGGAAACACAAAACACACATGTCATGCACACGGCGTTGAAGAGCGACTGCAAGAAAACTGCAATACCAAATAAGTAATGCAGGCCACGGCGCGCGCGCACACACAGAGAAATAGAACAGAATGTCTAACTTCGATGCTGCCGTCTTCTGCCGTGTCGGGTAGTTAACGACAGACAGACAGACAGACAGACAGACAGACAGATAAAGGAATAGGAGAAATATCACTGGGTGAAAGAAGAGGGAGACCCCCTCAAACAAGTTCCGGCAACGATCAGAGAGCTCCGCCGTTGGAGGAACGGCGGAGAATCGATGCAGGAGCCTCCAACTTCCCTGGCCTCCGGGGCGGAGGTGCCCAGATTGACAAAGGCAAACCGCAGCTTTTCATCCACGTGAAAAGCTGCGGAGTCGGAGAGGGCGAGCGGCAGAGGCGGAGTGAGACACCCCCCCACCCCCCACCCCCGCTGAGAATGTGGAGAGAGAGGGAGGAAGGGCGAGAGAGAGAGAGAGACGCAGGGGAGGGGAGCGAGGGCGTCTGTTCTGACCTCGACAGGGACTAAACAAACAAACAAACAGGCCACGGGGCTTATCAGCGCACACACAGCGAACAAACAGTGTAAGCTGACAAATCTCCCCTGTATCTGTGGCACGGAGCCGCGCTTCGCCCCGGGCGGAGGCGTGACCGGGGGCCTGGAGTCACACGCGGCCCAACGCCACCACGCCGGGCCGGTTCAAAACATCAGGACGCTCGTCGTCCTGCGTCGGCCAATCGGGAATTCCGTGGCGTCTTTTAAAATGGACCGGTTCTGGACGAGGAAAGGTAAACGACGGAGCGCCTCCGCTCCATTCCACGGCAGAACCACCCTAATGTCCGGTCTCGACGCGGCGCCTCATCTTAATTCTGGAAATTAGATTTATTTATGTATTTGTTTGTTTGTTTTTTTTCCTGAAAAGCGCCATTACGTCAAAAGATCCGGCAGGTTCCGTTTTGCTGTGCTCGCTCGCGTCCTGGAGGTCGCCGGTGGTGAGGAAGGAAAGGTGAGCGGGCGCCATGTCCGACCTGCGTGCGGTTCAATTGGCCGTGCATTGACTGCTGCTCCGCCAGAGAGAGCTTCCGTCATTCAAGCCTTACGAATGTGCATGAGGGTGTCATTCGTCGTTCCGTAGACGGGGCCCGCTAACGACGCCGCGAGAGATCCCGTTCTCATCCGCCGCCAATAGTGCCGCGGCGCGGGCGGGCCCGCATTGTGCCTTCTCTCGCCAAACAATCCCCGGAATCGATGACAAAACGAGCGTTTTCCTCGGCTCTCCGTCGCCTTCCTTTCTCTCGTCGGAGAAAGGCGAGATGAGCGACAACAAAACAAACGGTTTGGGAGTGTTTTTCTCTTGTTCTTGCTCGGGCCGTTAAAATGATAGTAGTTACAAAAAAAAAAAAAAAAAAAAAAATTAAATATGCAACCACCGCAAAAGACGACACAAAAGCCTCTGAAGGCCACTGTGACGCAAAAAAATAAAAAGCGAAATTTTCATCGGAAAGATTTACATAAATCCGTAGAGATGGGCACATTTTGGATTAGGTTCATATTAAATCGCATTCCACTTTGTATTATTTTGCTCATTTAGCACAAGCGATTCCGCAAAACGATTCAAGGTTCGTGGGGAGGTCATAAGTTACATAGAGTACTGGCTGCGGCTACAATGTCAATGTCAGTAAGCGTTTCAAAAGGAATTTGTTTTCACAGGATATTACCAGTACCTAAGTATTACTGTCAATGGCAGATCAAGAGATTTGATAAGCTGTGTGTTTCTACAAAAACAATTCAACCCCCACCCCCACCCGCCAGAAATTAATAATCTGTTGTTGAGTTATCCCAGTTTCCAGTCAACCAGGTTAGAAAAGCCTTGCGGTAAAACGCGAGCTGTGTCCACCCTTGAAACACCAAGCGTGAGAGGTCTCATGGGAACGAGCTCCTTTTGAGATGGTTAAGCATGAGGCGCGCAACGGAAATAGCGGCTTCATCGCCGTGAAAACCTTTGAGAGACAGAGGGGCGCCGCCGCCGCCGATTGAGCATCGCTTGCAACCGCTATCGGCCCCGTCTCAGCGCCCGATGCACTAATGATATGACAGCGCAAGCACGGCCATAAAGTTTTGCAACTGAGTGCAATTTGCCCTTGTTTTGCAGCTGATCGCAGTTATCCATGTGGCAAAGTATAAACGGTGGCTTTGCGCCGAGAACGCGGTCGGCGGCTTTCCCTGTTCCGTTGCATTCGGAAACGTGGGAAAACAAATACATCTCATATAAAAAACTTGTCGGAGGAGAAAATTGCCGTTAGCGACAGGATGGCGGCCGCCGAGCCCCGGATGAAAGCACCGCCGTGACGAGACGCAGGGAGGGGCTGGCCATGACGCTGGTAAACAGGAAGCGACGTCGTCTAAGCGTCACCAAATGTCGGGACGTCGTTAGCGTTGCAGACGCCTTGAATTCGGCCGCTCGGAAGGCTACGGTCGACGCAGAAAGGCCTGCTGACATCCTGAGCGGTAGGCGCTGAACAGACACCGGAATCACGGGGATTCCCGCAGTGGAGTCCGAATCGTCCATCTTGTTCGGCCTTGAGTGCCCCAGTGCACACAAACTCCTCACCCCTCGTATGAACGCGCACCTCCCCCGACGCGTCGCAAGATCCGACCCAATTTACCGGAAAGGTCAACCGCCGGTAACGTGCGCTTCGTCTCAGGCAGACGTGAGCCCGTGACGTGTGGCCCCCCCCCGATTCCGCCCGGCCGACGCTGACTGTCATTTCATTGGCCGCCAATCTCTGTTATTCGAATTACGCATCTTTGACATCTTTTGTTGCAAATTAAACTTAATGAGCGTTTTATGAAAATGGCGTGACGTGACCTTTTTATTTATTCATTTATACCCCCTCCCCGACCCACCCCGTCTCCGATACCAGGAAAGACGCACCCTGCTGTACCACACACACACACACACACACACACACACACACAGTAAACAACATCAAAGAGCTGTTTCCTTACTCGTTTTCCATAAATCATTTATCCCCGTCATCTATAAATCAGCCAAATGCCCTTTTCAAGCGGGTCATAAACATCCTCATAGCACGCCGACGTAAGAACCGTTGCTGTCGGGGAACCCTGAAACCTTGGGCCCGGCTCTAAACCCCCCGATGAATGCCACGAGAGCCGTGACAATTGTGAATTACATATCATTGCTCCCCACTGCCAATGAACAGTACGACAAATACAAACAGACACACACGTGGAAATCCGGTCCTGGCTCAATCAAAATCTTGCTGGGATTTTTGCTGCGGTTTATTAACGCACAAGGAAGGATTGAGAGGACCGCTGTGAAATACAGGGTTTTACATCTTCATAATAAAAACATTCCACCCCAAAACGCTGGGGCTCTCTTTGTAATTCAGTTCCTTCACGAGGCCCCAATCCAATTGCATTCATTTCACACAAAAAGAAAGAAGGGTGAGGGGCCAAAGAATGTTGCGCAAAATGAAAGCCGCACAACCTCGCGCGCACACAAACTGTTTTTGTTTTTTTGTTGGTTATTTTTTTTGTCCATCAAAATATCATAATACGGCTTCCGGGCTTGCCCTAAAGCGTATTCGTCGGCCTCATCAGGAGAAATAAGTCTGTCGTCTTACAACCACTCAACTGAGGGAACGTAACAGGTTGTGGAAAGACGACTTGGGCCGGCCGCCTTGTTATCCAAAAAATGATCGAGGATTGCGTGTTCTCGTTTCCTCTTTGACCCTAAACCTAAATCTAATAAGAAAACCAGTCAAACGTCATGAGCCGTCATTTGTTGTTAAAAGCGTAAAAAATGTTGTTAAAGTATTCTGCCACAAATAACTAAAATAAGCAAAATAACTAGCGTATTGCTCTGTGTGTATGACTGCGGGGGGTCAAGCTCATTGGTGGGTTGTTATAATTTGCATGAGTTCATCTAATTGGAAGCGAGGTGGCCAGGAGAGTGGGTAATTCAAATATTATTTTCCGTAAATTATTGATTGATATAATATTTTGAAACCATTTCACAATAAAAACAAATAATAAAAGCAGCACTATAGTTCTCTTTGTGAAGAACAGGTATAAACAGCATTTTCCACACATGAATAATAATAGTGAAATAACTTCTGGAAAGCCTTCGCTTTGTAAGCCTGACGTGACAGCGGGTGCGCTCCTTTTCCAGCCAGGGCACCACCCGACGAGGGAGGAGCGGAGGCTGCATCCCTCACATGGAGGGGGAAACATTTGCCGGCGGCAGGAGACGGCAACTCGAAAAAAACAACACAACATCAAACTGTGAAACTTGACCAAAAAAATTAAATAAAATGAGCGGCTCGTCCCCCAGCGAGACCCGGCTCCCCTCATCCCTACACACGAGAAGTCGGTAATAAAGAGGGACGTCCCAGGGGTTATTTTCCGACCGGACACCCTGATTGATTGCACTCTTTACAAAAACATCTCTCTGTAGTTGTACGTCTTGTTTCGATGGAAAAGGCTGCGTAGCTGCGCGCGCGCGCGCTTGAAAAAAAAATTAACAGAAACTTGTAAACAGCACTTACAGCACACTGTGCCACGCCCGTACGCCTTCAGCGGACTCCTACCGTGATGCCGCGGTTCACCTGCGCGTATTGAACCGCGGGGGGGGGCGTACCGAACGGTTCGATAACCTACCGTGTACCGTTTGCATCGCTAGTGTGCATGCATGTATATGTTCTTGGGCCTCTCTTGGGAAAGAAATTGTAATCGACTCAATACGAAGGGTCCACGTGATGGATTCCAGCGGACGTCAAACCCCCACCTGCTCAGCGCCCTGCACGTCGGCCTGATAGAGCACAAAAAAAGTCCTGTCTCGCTCAGGACCGTTCCATGTGATGAGCCAGTGGCGGGCCTTGCAGGACGGACGCGCTCTCTCTCTCTCTCCCCCTCCCTCTCCCTCTCTCTCTCCCTCTCCCTCTCCCTCTCTCTCTCCCTCTCTCTCTCGTGTGTGCAAATCACAGAAATCTTGGTTGTGGGAGTTGACAGTGGCGCAGGGGCCTACCGCCAGAGGCTTGGACCCAAAAACAAGGGCTCGGAGAAGAGCGAGCGGAAAGAGTCGGGAGAACGCCACGTTCTCCCTCCCTCAGATTCCCTTCTACACTCCGAAAGACCTGATTATTCATGTATGCGGGTCAGATGGAGTCAAGCTGCACATCGTGTTTTCGGCAAACACTTGCCCCCCGGCTCCGGGTGTGTTAACTTAACCATCGCTACCAGTTGGAATTCTTCCTCCTCTTTGTCTTGTAACTCGCTCGTTGTTTCTCATCTCCCCCCCCCCCCGCCCCGTCCGCTGCAAGCACGCTCTGTAACCTCTGCTTTCAAGGCTCACACGCTACGGGAGGATATTTTGGCCACTTCCCATCTTCCAGAATTACCGCCGGTGACGGCACCTGTCCTTGGAAGCATTTGGCAGGCAGGGCCTGGGGGGCGGCGTCTGGCGTCCCCCCGCCCCAACATGTGAAACGCGTCACCCGCACGCGGCGATCAGTCCCGCCTGTCAAAGAACCCGCCGCGGACGCCGGCGCGCGCACATCTGCGCCGGCATACGGTAGAGCCCGCGCTCGCACATGAGCGCATCTGGAGCAGATATTGTGGAGCCCAGGGGGAGCGGCACCGCCCGGTCAGCGTTGCCGGCGGCACTTCGCGGGTGCGCGGGGGGCGCCCGCTCGGACCGCAGCGAGGAGTCCGGGGCTGTTTCATTTCCACCTCAGCGGTTTCCGCTACCCGCTTGCTTGGCCCGCTGCCCTGCCTGCTGCCCGCCACACACACACACACACACACACACACACACACACACACACACACACACACACACACACACACACACACACACACACACACACACACACACACACACACACACACACACACGATTAAACTAGGCTGCATCACAATAGTAACTTGGCTCATTAGAGAGGGAGTACACAGGCCCGGCTATAGTTACCTGCTTAAGCGACGTGTGTGTGTTTAAATTACTTACGGAACAGTTTAAGCACAAGTGGTGCAAAATGCGTGATTTCGTCCCATCCGAGCAGAGCAGGGGGACGGGGTGATTGCCGGCGGCATGACGACTCATTACCAGAAAGCACGACAAGGATCGATTTTGGAGCCCGGTTGCCGTGGAAATGCCGCAGGAAGGGGACGTACTTTGTATCCTTTGGATTTGCCTCGTCTCAGGACCGTTCTCCCCTCTCGAGGGGCTAAAAAAAGCATCTTAATCATCTGCGACACAATGAAGCTGTGAAATTAATCCTGAATTAATCCCCCCCCACCCGCCCCTTTCACCTGGGAAGCCATTTTGCGATGTTACACGCTAGGGGGGGGGGGGCTAGAAGGAGTGAGGGCTTCGTAGTCCTGGAATCCAGTCAACGGTGGTTTTCAAGCCTCCACCCAAAAACAAGGCGACAACGGTCCTGGGTGGCGTCCCCTGTTCAGGTATTACATGAAGCGCACACATTAATACAGAGACTTGACTGCATTGACCTGTCACAGCCCGGGCGGTAATTGCTTCTTCTTGTTTTTCCTCCATCGTTTAAGTGAGTATCTCATTTTGGCGGCCGGCGATAGAAGCGACATGCCTTTTCATGCGTTGTTCGGGGGGCGGGGGGGCGGGGGGGTGCAGTATATGTAACATTGAAGACTTTACAGAGAGTATTACACAGATTACTGCCTCGGCTTCAATCTATTCCGTTCGTTCTTTTTTTTCTGAATACCTAAATGTTTTGACTGAAAGGAAAGCGGGGTCGTGCAGCCGGGCTCAAAGTCCAGGAGGGGGAAGATAATCCACTCCCTCATCAGTACAAGTTGGCACTTCCATGAATCATTTTTTATTTTTTATTTTTCCTGGCGGTGGGGGGAGGGGGGGGGGGGGGGGGGGGATTATCGGAATTCAATTGAGCCTGCTTCGGTTTTCCAACGATTTCTTGTTACTGTTGCGGAGGGTGGGTTGTAAAGAGGGTAATGTAATCTACTCTAAAGCCCGGCTTCTGCCTTTTCATCACAATGAATGTAGAGGAAAGAGCCAGCTGGTGTTCTCCCCCGGTGAAGGGAAAAGAAAAGGAGAGGGGTGAACCGTCAGCGCTCAATAGACCTGATGAGGGGGAGCGTTGAAAAGGTCAGCGCATCTTCCAAAGTTAAACCAGGGAGAACCGCCCCAGTGCCGATGGGGTAATAGCGCTTCTAAGCTTGATCAGACGCGCGTGGAGACGGAACGGAGTCTCGCCTGGACGGCGATTTATTTTCATCCCTCGACTCTCTTTTCTCCCCACCCCCCCTTTTCTTACCCCTCGCGCTGACGGGCGGCGCGCGCTTACGTTCGCGGGACATCGCTTCGCCACGTGGAACCGCGGCGGGGTTGAGGTGGCTGGAGAAGGCTTGGCTGGGCCGCGGGGCCACGGCAGCCTCGGCTCGAAGGCCACGGCAGGGAAAAGGAACGGATTGGCTTAAAAGGATACTGAGCAGAAAGGGCCGTTTTGCCCGACGCCTCCATATTTTCGGGTTGACCTCGGGAGAAAACTGCGTTCGAAGGGCCCGTACTGCATCGGGCAGGGCAGCGTTTAGTTACCGCGCCAACTGTCCTACTCAGGGCTGCTATAGTCCAAGGGGGGGGGGGGGAGCCTTTTAATGAGAAAACTCTGAGTCAATATTTACCTTTCTCCTCAGATTGTGTGCGGCGACGCCAGAGGATGTGTGTCAATGTGTTTATGTGTTTATGGTAATGTGCCACTTACGCCTTTTTGCCCACAAAGATTGCTGGGAATGGATGCATCTCAGCGTTACTGGCGCCGCACAAAACACCCGCGGAAGGCAGAATAATTACAATAACCAAATTATCATATCATCACCCATATATAACCTCATTGTTTTGCAGCACATTAGCATATCACACGTACTGACAGGGTGGAACAAAACAGGGCTATCAAGGTCAACGTCGACGTTGCAAAAACAGAACGCGCTCATTCCGCCGGGGGGGCTGAACCGAGGGGAGAGGGAAACGGACGCCTGTGCGTACAACCCAGGGACGATCGCCTTTGTCACCTTGATTTCTTTTTTTTTGTCCTTAAAAAAAAAAAAAAAAAAAAAAAAAAAAACAATTCCCACCATCTGTCACTCTCCCGGCGAGACGCAGGGGGCACTGCGCCGAGAGCCTCACCCGCCCCGGCTCGCTCCGGAGGAAGCCTGCGCTCCCCGCGTTCGTATTCTGATTGCATTTCCATGCTCTCCTGCTGATACGCAATCTACAAGCCCCCCCCTCCAGCCCATCACAGTGTGCACCCTAAAGCTGTGCCATTTTTTTTGGTGTCGCCGTGACAGACACGGCCCCTGGGCATTTTACTTGTATATTTTCTATCAGAGACAAATAAAAGCCCACTCTCATTGCATCCCCCCCCCGCCCACCAAACACACACACATACACACCCTCCAGGGTTTGATTATCTCACCGAGAGCCCGGCCGGCCGCCAATTTTACCGCCGTCGTTCTCGTTTCTTTACAGTACATCGCCAGGTGATCATGCCGCCAGGCTGATTCACTGATTCAGTCGTTCGCTCCCCACGCGGCTCACGCCACGGACGGCGCAGCTCTTCGGCTCGGTGTGAAAGAAAAAAAGGAAAACGATCAATCAATCCATCACTCAATCAAGGTCGGCCGTCTTGTTTTGTGTGTCGACCGCGGCGATCTCCGTCAGTCACCTCCTCTCTTCCGTGGCGGATGTAACGCCGAGTCACGTCGCACAACGACAACAACCGACTGCGAGTCACTCATTCCTGATAGAGGCTGAAACAACATGCACAGTAAAACTCCAACCCCTATCTTCCCGTCCGACCGCGGTGTAACGGAATTTTTCAACTTTGACCTTCGGAAACAACTTGGAACATAACTTGAAATGAATAAAGTTTTGCATATGTAATAATGACATTATTAATGATTATGTCGGGCGGCACCTATTTGTAATCAATCAATGAATTGCAAATGTCCAACTGACGTAAATACTCAATGTCCCAAACTACTCGAGAGTGGGAAACGCAAGCTCTCCCCTTTTCTCCAATGAGTGAAATGCAACATCCAATAAATGAGTGATGCGGAATCTGGACAAACGCAGACGTGCAAACCTCGGCAGCCGGGGTTGAGCTCGGATCTGTCATTGGATTCGGTGAAAAAGTATAGTTGGGTGTGCACGAGGAGCGTTTCCTTTCCCTATTATTCGTTACGACCGTTTGGCAGGAGTTTTGCGACTTCGTCAATAAACTTAACTGAATAGCTAATGGACGACATCAAATCCATTTCACGACGAGCCGACGGGCCCGACCCAGCCTCATGGTGGGAGAGCTCTAATGAGCGCAAACAGCTTGTGGGCTTGAGTGACGGCGCGGCAGCGGCTGGCAAATCAGCAATCGGAACTCATTTCCTGGTAATTTGGTGTCACCGGCGCTGCGTTGCAGCTCCTTGGGTGGTCCGTCTGTTTCCAAAGCTCAATCAACGGATAAATGTTATGGCACCGGCCCGATTTGAATCGGGGCTTTAACGCGGAGAGGATCAACACACCACCGGCGGCAAAGTCAGCCCTGACGGCGCCCCCGGTTGAGTCGGTCGGCCTCGTGGCGCCGGGAGCAGCGCACATCACCATCCGGGCTCCCTCCGCCGAAATGAATGAAATGCAGAGTGGGATCTGGCTGTGTAGACAGTGGCTTCCACTCCCACTCTTATTGGGCACGACAGGGGGTCCCTAAACCCTGCTTACTTCAGATATCAATATTGTACCTATTAGAGTGGCAGGTTTTGTGTTGGAGAGTCGAGGGGATTACAGAGCTTTCTTGAAGATCAGCTGGCAGGTGCTTGATTGAATTGGAATCACTTGCACGAGGAGACAAGAACGGAGGAGGAGTGAAAGGGCGGGTGGGATGTTTTTTTTTTTATGTTGTTGTTGTTGTTTTTGTTAAGTGGTGCTTGCCTTCTAAATCCCGCTGAGGTCCTTATACAGTATCTCCAGCTCTCTCTCTCGCTCCCCTGCCTGTTTTCTTCCCCTCTGGGAGGATAACGGCGTTAATTATTTTGCTTTCTCTTTCGGTCGCGCGTCCAGCCTCTGTTCCGTTGCGACGGCAAATTGTCTGGGCGACGGCCCTGGGAGGTCATGGGGTCACGCGTCGCCACACGGAAGGAGCCGGTATTAGTCAGGCAAGCATGCAGGGGTTTCCACAACCCGCCGGGGGACATTGGAAGACGCTGGAAAACTGTCTGACTGAGACTTGCTGTGTGGGGTTGGTAGGCTCATCATGCACCTCGTCAAACACATTTTGACAAACAATGGATTTTACCACCACAAAGTTTCAAATTCAAGCCCAACACCCATAGGCCTGTAGATAGATAGATAGATAGATAGATAGATTTTTTTTAAAAGAACACTATTACCCAGGGATCCATGGAAGGAGGGAGAAATTACCTCTAACAGCGGTTGATTACTTGGTGTCGTTTCATACATCCGGGAAAATTTCCAGCAACCCTAGAAATTTTTCGAGCCACTTGGGAAAAAAGCCCAAAGTCACTTAAGCGAAATTGCCAAATACGTAAGACTCTTTATCTGTTTATCTGCTGTTTCATCAAAAGCTGGAGGTGCCTATTAATTGGAGGTGACGCGAGGTGGTGGTGGTGGTGGTGCTAGATCTGGGTGCTGTAGACACTTTTTGGTGGGGGTAAGACCAAACGAGAATGTCAGGCGTTTGACAAGGAAGCCCAAACAGGGGGCGGCTCATCGCTCACATCACGCCGATCAGATTTGACGAAGATGGGCTTTACTTACGGGAAACACAAAACACACATGTCATGCACAAGGCGTTGAAGAGCGACTGCAAGAAAACTGCAATACCAAATAAGTAATGCAGGCCACGGCGCGCGCACACACACACACGCACGCACACGCACACACACGCACACACACAAATAGAACAGAATGTTTAACTTTGTATCTGATATAACTGTCGATGCTGCCGCCTACCGCCTCCAGGGAGCCACGTGTCGGTTAATTAACAGCCCACGCAAATAGTCTGGAGACAGAAGAAATCCGCAGAAGAAATCAGGACTAATTGCATTAAGCTTTCGAGAGACCGCCTAAAAATCCATGCGTATGAAATCCAAAGCCACAGACCTAGCTGCGTCAGGGCGCCGGGCGCTTTGAACCGGAAGAGCTTCCGACAAGCCGTCGGAGAAATCCCAGCCATTGATTTTCGGCTTTCCCGTCCCGACAAAGGGGGCTTCCGAGCGCTGCGGGAAGAGCCAGCTTTGATGGAAATTGTGTTAATTTTAAAGAGGGGAGAACACACCGACTCCGCCTCGGCTCGACGTAGATTGGGAAGAACTTTGCCCAAAATGGACGGAGGACACCGCGCGGTTGAGATTCGTACGTTCCTCAGCGACAACTTCCCGTTGACATCGGGGCTGATCCGCCGCGACAAGGTCCACAAAGTCCGAACAGACCGCGCCTGAAAGGGTCGCCCTCAAAGTCCTGCAGACCTGCTGTCTAGTAATGTTATTGTTTTTTATTTTTTTTGGTCTTGACTGGAGCGTGGGCGACAGGGAGGCAAGAGAAAGACCTCTCGCAAAGTCTCGTGCTTACGGTGTATACAGCAGGGTTGTTAACAATTAACCAACTCTTGATGAATTGCGAATAAAGATTTGGTCTCGTCGATAAGTAAGGGGCGATCCGCGGTCTTGTTATCGTATTTACGGGAGTCTTTGTTGGGCGCAGGGCATTTTGAGGACAGGAAGACAGGAGACAGGAAGTAGTAGTACTCACCGGGGCGACAGGGGGCGGTCGAGAAAAAAAATGCCCAGTGGAGCAGGAAGCAGTAGTAGAAGTAGACGGGAGGTTGGCGATGCGGAGGAGGATACTAGGTACTATGTTGATAAGATTCAAGAGGTTTATTTATCAAATACATATACATACTTCCATACATATATGCAGTGAAATGTCAATGCAACGCACCCGGTGATTACGCACAATATGTTTTAGACCAGGGGTGCCCACTCTTTTTCGGCTTGCAAGCTACTTTTAAAATGACCAAAATGACCTTCATTAGAAAATGCTACTTATATTTAATTATATGTATATACTGAGTATACTTCATATATACAATATATGTTGGCGTACCTTGCATCCCTGCATGAACCCTTACGGCACAATAGCATTAAGTACATTTATGGTCACTACCTTACGCTGATGACTTGCACTGAATGGAGCTGGTCAGGGTTGCATGGTCGGGACAGTAGCTGCTGGTAGCCAGCCTCAGTCAGCTTCCAAATGATCATCAGTCATGGTGAAACGCTATTTCGACTCAATAATCTTCATGTGGGAAAAGGCTGACTCACATAAATAAGTAGAGCCGAATAATGCAGTCAAGGAGGGAGCACATTTCCTCATGTTTGGGTAATTTTCCTCTGTGAGTAAGTTCCAAAATGGTCCATGAGCCCTGGAATTGAGCTGAATGTCAGCCTGTAGTGTCAACATCTCATCCTCCACTGCAGACCAGTTCAGGTGAAACAGTGCTGGAGTGAATCAACCTCGATATCTTCCCTAAATGGGAAGCACATAAATGTAGCGATTGGCTTGAGTAAAGCACCTTGAAACCGTTTGTCAAAGTCTGACAGACAGTTTTCAATCTGCTCTGTGTAGCGCCCACTGTCGGGACGCTCCTCGCACCCCTCCCCTCCCTCCCTGGCTTCCCTGGGGTCTCCAGCTTTGATGCAAGGTTTTGAAAGTTCCCCAAATCATGGCGCTGCAGCTTTGAGGACAGAAGTTGCACTACTGAACTGAACTGATCTTGTTGACCACGGTTTTGTCTTTTCCTTGCAGATTTCTTTATTTTTTTTCTACCCGCACTACCTTCGCGATCTACTGGCCGATCGCGATCGACGTATTGGGCACCCCTGTTCTAGACTGAACACAGTAGCTACGTAAAACTTTCTACTTGTCTAACTAACTGATTCCTAAAACGTAATGCAGTAATTTGAATACTATAGAATAAAAAAAAATATATAGAATAAAATAAAATAAGAACTCAAAGGTAATGCAGAGTGGGGGTACAAAATAGAAATAAAGGGAATAGACTTGTGTATATGGGATAGACTTATGTATATGGGATAGGGATATTATGGACGTATACAGATATGTGCAGTAAAGTGCACGTGAATAAAGTGAGGTAGTGTGTGTAAAGATATACAGTACAGTATACAACCGTACAACACAGCAATACAGTAACACCGAACAGAACAGCAAGCAGCTTGCGGGAAGAAACTCCGTCTCAGTCTCTCGGTCCTCGCTGTGTGACTGCGAATATGCGATACTATACTAACAGTACAATACTACGTACAGGCACTCCTCACTTAACGACCGAGGTGCGTTCCTAGGACTAGGTCGTTAAGCTAATTGGTCGATAAGCGAGGACCTGTGTTATTTGACATGAGATGAGTACCTGTAGTACCGTTCTCAACAAGTAATTCTGCGTTCAGGTGGAACCCGGGAACAGGATAACGGCACGGGGGGAGGGGGGGAAAAAAATATCCAAGGAGCTAGGGAGACGTACGACAGCAAAACGAAACAAGCCATAAGTTGCTGTGGTGATGACTCCAATAAAATACAAATCAAACTAAATGATTTTGTCTCTGTTCTTATATGTAACAATTTCAGTAATGTTTTATAATTTTACTAGCCGCTCAGTGTCCAGACTTGATCTGCTACGTAACATCCGGCTCATTCCGTCGCGGAGGAGGGCAAAAAGTTAAGATATTTTACTCCAAGACGAGTCGTAAAAATTCCCGTATGCGCGAACCAGCTCAGCGAGCCTTGGTTACATTTTTGGGCAATTTTCTTGTGTGCCAGAGGGTATAAGCCATCTTTAATTGATTTGGGGAAGAAAAAAAAAAAAAGGAACGAGGAACCGAGGAAGCCGGCCTTGAAAATCCCTCTCCACAACAACTACTACTACCTCCATCCCCCGCCTCAAACCCTTCAAAGTGCCACCTCCGCGCAATCTCATTGCACCACTCGCACCGCGATTGGCACGCATCAAAGAACAAACATGTTTTGAGTGCGCTTAAGATCTATCCCGCGCTCCTTTATTTTTTACGAGGCGGTGTACCCGACCTCCAGCTCTAAGCCATTAATGCTCGCTTTGTATATTGGCAAAGGAGGAGATATCTGCATGAACATATTCATACGGTGCAAGGGAGAGGAGAGGAATTAGCGGATTAGGGACTTAAGGAAGTCTCTCATCTGGAGCAGTTGTTGCCGGAGGATAGGCCTTAAAAAAATGAATAAATAACGAAAAATCCCTGCATTTTTTTTCTATTTATTTCCTTCTTTGTTTCTCGCAACAGGTACCAGGTAAGCAAAAACTCCACTTGAGAGAAATGTAATCTCTGACTGTGATCTTCGTACCGGGCAGATGGGATTGAGACAGAAAAGTGAAAGCCTCGAGGTAAAGAGGCGAACACCTGGAGACACTCCACCACAGCAGGTAATATTGGACTATTGGAGCCACAGCTGATTTTTGCTCCAATGCCAAATCCGCCTTCTTTTGGGGTTTTTTTTGCATTTTTGACATCCTCACTGTATCTCTATGACGATTCCAGACACCAACATACATTTTGTGATAAATAACAAAAGCTGAACATTTGCCGATCTTGTTGAAACGGTACTTGAAACGGCAAAAATGGTGTATAATCCATCCAAGCTGACATGCTCACTCAGCGTGAAATACAAAACATTCCTTTGCAATCATCACATTTCTAGGCAATCGCCCCCCTACGCACCTGAGAGACCACAGTCTTTTGAGGACAAGTCCATTCAGCAACTCCGCTATCTTTATCGAAAATTCTTTCAGCGGTGGCTTTGTTTGATATTTACACTCTATTATTGATGCCAGCTAGTTGCCTAGCGTTTGCAAGAATCAAATTTGTTATTTTGTTTTCATCACTTGTTGCTCATACAAAACACAAACATAAACCCTCCATGGCAGCAGGCACCGCGCTGCTTAGGACTACTGTAGCCTGGGGCCACACCCTCAAGGATCTCTCACAATTAGAGCACAAAATCCAAATAATTGCTAATTCAACGTAATTTCGATATTGGGTTGATTTACCCCTTCAGTAGGACGACTGTTTAAAAGCTGTCCTAGCCGTAAAAAGCCAAATCCAGGCCTTGTCTTGAAAGGGTGCGCCAACCAGCTAGCGAAGGTATTCACCTCTATATTCAACCTCTCCCTGAACTAGTCTGCAGTCCCCACCTGCTTCAAACAGACCGCCATTGTCCCCTTACCAAAGAAACCTTCCATTACCTGTCCAAATGACTACATTCCGGTAGGACTGACCCCCGTCATCATGAAGTTCTTCGAGCGGCTAGTCAGAAACCGCTGCTCCATCCTTCCTGACAGCTTGGACCCCCTGTAATTTGTATACAACCCCAACAGATCTACGGATGACGCCGTACCCCTGACAGTACACGCTGCCCTCTCCCACCTGGATAAGAGAAACACATAAAGTAAGGATGCTGTTTGTAGATTACAGCTCAGCGCTCAACACTATTGCGCCCGCTGAGCTCGTTCCCAAGCTAAGGAACTTAGCTAAGGGTCTTAACACCTCCCTCTGCAATCGGATCCTGGACTTCCTGACGCTAGACCCCAGGTTGTGAGAATGGGTAACCTCACCTCCTCTGCACTGATCCTGAGCACTGGAGCCCCTTAGGGCAACATTACTCAGTCCCCTCATGTACACCCTGTTCAGGTATGACTGTGTGGCCAGACGCTGCTCCAACGTCATCCTCAAGTTTGAAGATGACGCCACCATCCTGGGTCTCATCTCCAACAATGATGAGAGCGCCTACAGAGAGGAGATCGATGGAGCTGAAGTGCAGAGTCTCTTGCTTCAAGTTTCTCGGTGAGAGGAGTAAAAACAGCCCAAAGGCGCCTGTACTTCCTGAGGAGACGGGTGTGGCATGACTGCCACGCCTGTCACCAACTTCTACAGATGCACCATTGAGAGCATCCTCTAAGGCTGCATCACTACCTAGTATGGCAAGCTGCTCCGCTGCTGACCGCAAAGCCCTCCAGAGGGTGGTGAAGACGGCGGAGTACTTCATCGGCTGCCATATCCCCGCCATGCATGGGATCTACCACACACAATGCCTGAGGAAAGCACGGAAACGCATAAAAGACGACAGCCACCCAAGCCATGGAATGTTCACACTGCTGCTGTGTTTTTTTAGGAGTACATCCCGCTGGGATGGAACCCTATTGTTATCGTTCCAATTTTCTTGTGTCTGGAACAGGACAACCGCTGGACCTACGGACACAATTGAGGTCTCGTTAGAACTTGACGTCTCAGACCTCTCATGGTCCAAGCTTCATCCATATCTATCCACATTCGGAGCAGGAATGAGTGAAAAAACGAAGGGAATTTGAGATGAGTTTGTGAAGTAGGACACTTTGTCACTTCATCATCCAATTTGCTATAATACACAGTATGTGCAGGTTGTAGCTACTAGCGCACATTTGCACAGTGCAAGCTACGTAGCGTGGACGCTCTGTCGTGGTTACAAACTGTGTTCCTGTATATTTGTGTCTGTGTGCGTTCGTGTGTCTGCATATCGCCTGACCTGCTTGACGTCAGCGGGGCTTTTCGTTTGATATTCTATCCTTTGGATAAGATGAACGCGTTCTGTTCCATCTAACCCAGTGCCCTCTGCTTATTTTGTGGCATTCGAGCCTGTCGTAGTGAGACCAAAACAGTCCAAAACATGATTCCGCATTTGTGTCCTCACATGGAGTTTGTTCGGGGTCTGGATCGTGTCCGTTTGATTTTGGTCCCCGCAGTTTGAAAAGTTGATGAAATGTCTCTGAGGGACATACCGTTTGTTCCGTTTGACTCTTTTCAAAATCTTCCTTCAATTCCTTCTTGGGAGCTGTCGCTCGCCTTGTCACAAGATTTTCACTGTTCACCGTTCTCCCTGTCTTATAGCGTGCATTTGATAATAAAACTCTGTGACTTTGAAATCTAAGTAGCAGTTCTCAATCCACAGCTGCTTTAAGGTCGCCTAATAAAATGGAAACGGAGGCATGTCGTCTTAAAGAAAAGGTGGGGTTGTTCATCAATGCTAATCTCAATCAGGTCCAAGTGACTGGAAGAGAATGGTGGATACTTTACAGGCAGCAAAATTGGAAAATCAGCAGCAACGTACCGATTTCATACCATCACGATGCCTCGGCACTAATTAGAGTATTGTGATACTGCACTTATTCTGACTCACTTTGTTGCAACTCCACATTGACATTTAATGAACACAGAGGGATGATTATTTCACTAAGAATCAAAGTAGTTGTGAAGAGAAAGGGCAAGTTTTAGTTTTTCTTCAGGCACATGTTAGGGAAAGTGAGAAGCAGCAACACTAGCCTCGTAATCAAAACTACCACATTAATAATACACATTCTAGGGCGTCAAGCTGCAAAAATGGTCAACAATACAATCAAGCAATCGGTGAAGGGAAACCTTTGGGTGATCGAACGATTGATGTAACCAACACTCAGACCTTTGCCTGAACGGTTAGCCGAAAAGCCCTCGCAGCAGTAGATTGGCCGGATGACTCTCCGGGCGATCGGCAGCATTTAGCAGTCCATTAGAGGGAGTCTCAATTCAATTCCAGAAGCAGAAGTATCGCTTTAAGTGCGCTTTAAATCAAGCAGCGGTTTCTATGGTGGGGGGCTGGAGCGTGTCGAGCTCATCGCAACATGAATAAACATGGTTACGACGCTCTTATCTGAGGACTACGCCATTTCTGTTCATATTCTGGCCGGTACGGAAGGTAAAGGACTGCACAGTGTCCGTAAGTGCACATTGTCACCGCATTTATTCTCATGGAAATCACACATTACGAAAACATTTCTTTTTCTTTCATTTTGCACGTTCAATTCTGAATGAATGTGATATGACTTGATTGAAATGTGGGATGAATTTCCTTCATCGGGCAGCACTACTCCATGCCTTCCACGGAGGGTCAGGGAGCTTCCGAAGTTTAAAATAAAATGTCAAGGCTCTGGCTTGCTTGGGAGTCTTTAGAGAGAGAGAGAGAGAGAGAGAGAGAGAGAGAGAGAGAGAGAGAGAGAGAGAGAGAGAGAGAGAGAGAGATGGATACAACAGACAGACAGACATAGAAATTGTATTTATCCCTGAAGGGAAATTGTAGTTTATCATCAGCTCACATCAAAACAGTAACAAGAAACACAATAAAAATACCTCTTATAATGTAAATAAAATATCCTATCGAATAACTTGTGAAATAAACAGTGAACCAGAAAGAGGAACCTAAGATGGAAGTGGTCATGTACAATAAACCTGACATTAAATACACAATACTAAGCCTGAAACAGCAAACAAAATGTCAGGAGTAAGCGGATAAACCAAAAAGGTCCACAGTAAACATGAACATTAATAACAGGGAACGCAGCAGCAGTGCAGGTTTTCAACATGCACCGTGAAAGCCTTGCAGCGTTCTCGACATCACGTCGCACATCTTTCAGCACGCCGCCATGACCCCGACCCTGCCTTCACCCGGGCCCGGTCTGGTCAGCCGGACACAAGCTGCACTCACAGGAGCAGCACCTCCTCCAACCCGCACTCCCACACTCCTTGAAAGCTGCACTAATTGATGTATACAGGAGTAGTTGATTGTCTGTTCATTCGTCATGCGCCCACCCTTCCCCACTCAGGACCGCAGAGCAGTCGCCAGCAGGGGGTTATGTGTGTGTGGGGTCATGCAGTTATCAGTGTGACGCATCACTCTCCTCCTTGTCCTCTGCTGTTTTGCCCTGCCACTGTTCTGGCCAATCCAACACACACACACACCTCCCATTTAAGTCTGTCCCTGCCTCTGAGTGTGTGTGTGTGTGTGTGTGTGTGTGTGTGTGTGTGTGTGTGTGTTTGTATATATAAATAAAGGCCAATGGTCCAGTTCTGAAACTCACATGTCCATTGTAGCTGGTTTTGGTGGCAGACTGGGGTCAGCATGGGCACTCTGACTGGTCTGCGGCTACGCAGCCCCATACGGTATGCAGCGAGCTGCTTATGAGTCAATGGGCGCCCATTACCCTGTAGCCGTGTCACCGGTTGTCCTTCCTTGGACGACTTTCGGTAGGTACTAACCACTGCATACCGGGAACGGGTAACAGACCTGCCATTTTGGAGATGCTCTGACCAGGTCGTCTGTACATCACAATTTGGACCTTGTCAAAGTCGCTCGGATTCTTACACTTGCCCATATTTCCTGCTTCAAACACATCAACTTCAAGAACTGACTATTCACTTGTTGCGTAATATAGCTCACCTCTTGACAGGTGCCATGGGAACGAGATGATCCATGTTATTCACTTCACCTGTCATTGGTTTTAATGTTGTGGCTGATCTGTGTATATGAAAATACTGTATATATAAATTGTCAGGTTCATGGGCATGCTGGTATTAGGAGGGCCGTTCACAAATTTCAGCTGATATGCCGAGATAAAATAATCTCTCTCTCTCTCTCTCTCTCTCTCTCTCTCTCTTCCCCCCCCCTAGCCTGGGGTCATGGCTCTGTGTTTAGAGCGGGCCCCTCTCCCCGCCGCGCGATGTGGAGCAGCTCTTTAACTGCCGAGCTCTGCGGGGCCCGGGTTCTTCTGCAATATTCCAGCATATATAATGAAAATCCATGATGAGAGCGAACTGTGCTGGCGGTGAGGGCTGCAACCGGTAATGAACAAAACAGCTGTTTGCGAGCATGGCTCTGTTTTCCCTGCCAAGAGGAAGGAAATAAAAGCGTGCCGCACTGGGGTGAATGAGCCTTTTGTTGTCTAGCGGTGAGCGCCGATCGATTGACGGGAAACGTCGGTTTTGACCTGATATGACTCCTTTGCTTTTTAATGATACAACAGAGATGGAGGTGATTATATGTGTGGGTTATGACCATAGCGTATTATGACCTTACTGATTGCCGATTGCCACCTAGTCGCCAATTACGCTGCAATACCAAAGGCAAGAATGTTTGGTCTTTTTTGAGTCGGTTCAGTTTTGTCCATTACTTAGTGTAGCAGTTCCCGGTGTGTGTGAGATGGGGGTTTTAACCTGTTCCTCGTTAGCCAAACCAATGAGCAACAGGTATGCAGCCACCTGGCCCAATCACCTAGATCCAGGTCAGGTGTGGCTGCTCAAACCATCCTATCTCCACACCACATAGTTACCAGGACAAATTCATTGTATGTGAAAATGTACTTGGCCGAGTAAACATATTTTGATTTTGAATCTGAGTCATCTTGATGGGATTAATTGTAAATCAAATTGAGTGCACAATCTAATATTGTTAACGTTTTTGTCATACTTGCGTGACAGGAGCATGCTTAAAGTGGAGGATCTTAAGGATCATATTGAGTTATTTTCATTATGGATACATCATGAAGATGACCAGGACCGCAATATTCCAGCGAAAAGAAAGAAGGCGGACTCCGCAACGGACAGACACAGACAATCTAATCCCAAATGCTGTTGAGGTTAGTGTCTTGGATGAGATTAATGAGAAGCTGGACATGCTTGGTCCACCTCTCGAAGACATTAGCGAGATCAAAGCCAGCCTTGATTTCCTGCACCACACGGTCGGCGAGATGCAAAAAGACAAGGCGGATCTAAAAACTTCCGTGAAGCGTCCCACAACAGAGGTTGACGTTCTAAAATAATAAAATAAAATAAAATAATGAAAGAGACTATCCTGGATATACAATCCAGAAGTATGTGGGACAATCTCATCTATTCTGGGATCCCAGAGAACGACACAGAGTCCCCAGAAAACATGCCGAAAGACTTCCTCCACACAGAAACTCCCCATGAACACCGTGAAGCAGATGACCTTCCACCGGCTGCACCAACTGAGACACCACCTGGGGAACCGTCCCCACTCCATCATTGCAAACTGTGAACACTTCAAGCACAAGGAGCTGTTTAAAAGGAAAGGACAGGACCTGAAAGGAACCACGCTGGGTATGAACCATCAATTCCCCCGAGGGATCAACGATTGACAGAAGGTGCGGTTTGCCATCCTGAGGGAGAACCGACAGGCTAAACGTTCGTATCAACGGTTGTTGATAAACTATACAAAGACAGTCTGTTATTTAGAGACTCCTCCACTACACCCTGGTTATTCTGATCATTATGTATGTATTCTGGTAATCATATACTCCGAGATGTAGAAATTAGAATGCTATCAATTTCAGGATTTAAAATATTGCTCACTCTCATCATCTCACCTTCCTAATCCCTCCCTCCCTACTTCTCCCATCACTATTACTCTATTCAGTCTCCTCACAATATGTATGTCTAACTGTGCAATGCTCTATCTTTATCTTTGTTTATTTGTCATTTGTTTGTGTAGATAGAACTTCCTTCCATACTAGGACAGTAAAAAGGAATGTAATGGAGGAAAACTTAGACTTATTACTGGGGAAGCATGGGCACGGTCATATAGCTATTGCCTTGGATGCACTGTGCTGTCACCACCTAACTAACTTCAATAACACCCATTAAGTTTGTTAGTTGGAATGTGAGAGGCTTGAGCTCACCTGCTAAACATAGCAAAGTCCTCAGTCACCTCACCAGGATGAACCCCAGCTTCTCCTCCTTCACCTCACTGCATCTGAGCACGTCAAACTCAAAGCTCGATGGGTTAATCAGATGTTTTCTGCATCATACAATTAAAAAAAAAAAGAGGTGTTTCTATATTGATCAATAAAAGTATCCCATATCAAAATAAAACCACAATATCAGACCCAGATGGGCGTTACATAATGATTAATTGAATTTTAGGTCACTTCAAATTAACCCTAGCTTATACTTATGGCCCAAATGAGGACGAGTCAAATTTCTTTCACATATTTTCAAAACTCTTAGAGTTCTCTGACTCAATTATTTTATTGGGAGGAGACTTCAACACAGTACTGGATCCAAGTTTAGACCGTTCTCAAACCAGAAATAATCACAAATCCTGGTCATTGTCAGACAGTTTAAAACAATATATGAGGGATCTTGCTCTTGGCGATCGTTGCCGATAAAATAATCCACATAATAGACTACAAATATTATTCACCACCCCACCAAACTTTCTATGGAATCTACCTTTTCTTGACAAGTAACTCTAATGTTGAAAAACACTCATCCGGAAATCCACCCTCTTGTAATCTATAAACATGGGCGATTAGTTTCAACCTTATAAATTAAACCAACCGGAAGCTTCCCGGCAGGTGGCAGTTTAATGCCTCACTTTTGACAAATAAAGAATTTAACCATTAATTTTCCAGAGAATGGGATTCCTTCATTGAACTGAAGGACTCCCAAGAAATATCACCATCCTTACTCTGGGAAACAGGTAAGGCAATTCTAAGAGTTAGTATTATTCCATTCTCCACTCACAAGAAAAAGAAAGGACAAGAATGCCAAAATAAACCCGAACAACGACTAAAGGAGTTGCACTCCCAACAAGTCCACTCATCCATTGAGACAATTACATCTCAATTTTATAATATCATCCATCAAAAGACAATTCCTCATGCAACGAACAAGAGCAAATTATTTGAATTCAATAACAAATCAGATAAATTTCTTTACATTCAAATGAAACGTGATAGAGAAAAAAACTTATTACAGCCATCAATGATCCACAGGGTAGGACAGCATAAAAGACATCAACTACATCATAAACTATTTAGAGACTTTTATAATAAGCTATATCACATGGATAATGGATCTAATATATTAAACATTAGCTATTCCTTGATGATATTGCCTCCCAAAACCTTCGACAGAGCAGGCTACCACATCAGATCAACAACTTACTCAAGAAGAACTCAGTAAAGCTCTCTTCTCTATGCCCAACAATAAATCATCTGGATCGTGTGGCTACCCAGTGGAATTCTATAAATACTTCTGGCCACTTATTTCCCCATTATTCATCAAAATGGTTACAGAGATTAAGTCAACCTCCACCATGCGTCCACACATAAATACCGCTCTCATTTTGGTTTTACTCAAACTCAATAAGGACCCAACCCTCACCTCCAGTTATATACCTTTAAGCCTTATTAATTGCAATCTAAAGATTATTGGTAAAACACAAACACAGAATTGAAAAAGTCATTCCATTTATAATTCACCCAGTCAAAGACAGACACTCATCCAGCAATATGCGCCATTTATTCAGTCTGATCAGCATATCTTAAAGGAAAAACTTCAAATACTGTTATTGCTTCTTTAGATGCCGAAAAAGCATTTGACAGAGTAAATTGGACATACAGTATCTCTTTTCAATCCTCAACAAATTTGGCTTTGGAGAATCACTCATTTAATGGATCAGAGTCCTCTAAAACTCCCCTCTCTAAATCTGCTTCTGTCGTCACAAATGGTTACACTTCACAGCGTTTCACTCTACAACGCGGCACAAGACAAGGATTTCCGCTCTCCCCTTTACTATTGGTCATCTTTATTGAACCCCTCGCAGCAGCTATCTGTCAAAACAGTAATATGGTAGGCATACAAACAGAAAATCAACAAAATCAGTTTGTATGCAGACAGTATCTTGTTGTACGTACAGAACCCAATATCATCCCTACCAGAGGTGTTCAATCTTATATCTAAATTCTCAGCTATCTCAGAATATTCAATAAATTGGACTAAAACCACGGTCTTACCACTCAGTGGTAAGTGGTACTCAATGCTGCAACCCAGAAACTTCCCTTAACCATCACAACGGGCAATATTAGATACCTTGGTATTGATATCTCCACCAATCTGTCCGATTTTTTTAGAGAGTGCCGCTAGATGCTTTCCGGGGCCCCTGGGGGGGCTGCTTGCTGTTGTGGGTTTGGGTGTGGGGGGAACCTGTCGGCCTTTTCTCCCGCATGCGGCTTCTCGGTGGCGGGTGCCCCGGGTGGTGGAGGGGGGGGGCTGCAGGGGGTGCCCCGCACTGAGCACACTCTGCTGCGTGGATGGGCACTCGGCGGTGGCGGCCGGGTTGGGTGTCTGGTCGGCTGCGGTGAGGCGGGCCGTGACGTTGTGCAGGGTGCGGGTAGGCATGAGGGTCCCGCCGGCCCGCCTGTGGGGCAGTCGGTTCGGGCGGGGTGTTGGCCTGTCAGCGTGGGGCCACGACATAATACCGACCGTATACACACACACGCACAAGCACACACACCAACACACTTGCTTCATATGTACTCCAGCACCCTCCCGGTTGCATTCCTGTCCTTCCTCCCTCATTTACTGCCATAACTATGACAGGAAGAGGCCACGTGACCAGTTGTAGTTCCAGTTTTCCTGGACCTGATTAACTCTTTTTCAATACATGTTGTACAGTGTTATTTTTTCGTGTAAATGTTGTTTGGTGCGATGTTTATTTGTCTCACCCGTGGTGACTTCCCCCCTCTTGGAGTGGTGATCAGTTGTTTATAGACCCAAACATGATAAATATTTCTCCAAAGAGGGGGGTTGGTGGTGGCTCTCCATAACCAAAAACTGCTCTTGTCATCCCACAGGTCGTCCACAGGACAGAGTTATTGCAGCAGTTCTTGATGATTTAAGAATTAATAAAGAGTTGCATTGCAGCTTGAGAACTTGAACTCCACTTGCAGACTAACTCTGTCCTGAATGCAATGGCACACAAATACTTTGTGTATTTGTGTAAATACTCTATGCCCAGCATGTTGACAGCACAGGTAAAAAGAAAAAAAAGAGAAGAAGAAAGAAATAAAACATTGTTGTCATACTGCAGTATATGAAGAATGAACACCAACATTAATCTTTATTCCCCTCTGACAAAGGTCATGAGTACAACTCCAGATTATCTCAGTTATCTCAAGTGATGTCAACATATACAGTAAACACACCAAGTACGGAAATGATTTATTGTTTCCTTGAGCTGAGAGCTATCAAGGTCTTTCTTAAGCTCTCTCTATAGCGCTTATTGTGCGTAATCACCGGGTGTCATGACATTTCACTGCATATGTCTGACCGTATGTATATGTATGTGAAAAATAATCTCTTGAACTTGGACTATTTCTCTCTTTTTTACTCTCTCTCTCGCGCTCTCTCCCTCTCTCTCTCTCTCTCTCTCTCTCTCTCTCTGTATGGGGGTCGATGGATTGCAAAACCAGGGTCACCGTCAAATAAAAGAAGAATGGTGGCATGTACAGGAACATTGAAGCTTCAATTAGAACCATCGATGCCTGAAAGACCTGCATAGGACTAGTATCGCTCAAAGCGCGGGCTAATGGAAAAGAAGCGATGATGACATGGAGCGCTGCGCGGCGAATGTCAAATAAGTTAATAGCAGTAAAACGAAATATGAAAACGGTAGAAAACCTCTATCAGAAATGGCCTATCGTCGCTTGTATCTAATGTAGGTCTGAACAGACAGTAAAAAAAAAAAAAATGCTCATACATCGGCAAACATTAGTAGTTCCTGCTTTACAAGTGAGGAAGGCTTCACAAAAAGTTAGGGATATTTGGCTTTCGGGTGACATTTATGGAAAATGTAAAAAGTTCATGCTACAGTGATATTATATCATGAAAGTAGGGCATTTAAGTAGAAGCATGCAATGGTGATTTCCTCATCTCAAACAATGTATTGAAACAAAAGCCAACAACAGTGGTGGGTTTACCACAACAAAAAATGTCAATGTCTCAATAACTTGTCATGTGCCCTTGAGCATCAATTACAGCTTGACAACCACGTCTCATGCTGTTCACAAGTCGACTTATTGTCTGCTGAGGCCTGGCCCCCCACTCTTCCTGAAGGGTGGTCCTCAGGTCATTGAGGTTCTGGGGTACAGAGTTAGGAGCCTCTACACGGCGACTCAGCTGATCCCATAGGTTTTCTATGGGATTCAGGTCTGGAGAAAGTGCAGGCCACTCCATTTGAGGTGCCCCAGTCTCCAGCAGCCGTTCCCTAATGATGCCACCTCCATGAGCTGGAGCATTGTCGTCCATGAAGATGAAATGAGGCCTGTGTTGTTCATGCAGGGGCACAATGACTGGATTAATGATGTTATTCAGGTAGTATGGGCTTGTCACTGTACCATTCACAAAGTGTAGGGCAGTTCTGTATTGACTAGACACACCTGCCCACACTGTAACACCACCACCACCAAAGGCTTGTCTGGTGACAACAGAGGCTGATGCATAGCACTCTGCGCGTACTGTTGATCAATTGTAAGGTGTCGTCTTGGTCTCATGATGTCAAAATGTCAACAGCATGATGAAGAGGACTGTTTAAATACCAATTCTAATTGAACCAGAAAATGTATTGGTCGATTCATAGATCAAACACCTGTTGTGAATTTTGCCGTTCAGCTCCTTGTTAGAGAACAGCAAGTTGTGCAAAAAGTACTGAAACATTGAACAGTTGGACATGTGCATTCAAAAGTTTAGAGAAGGTCAAATTAAGTTCACCTGTAAAGCTTATAGTGCATTTTATCTTCATCCTGAAATTTCACCCGAAAGCTGAATATCCCTAACTTTTTGTGAGTAGTGTATATCAATCGATGGATATTTTAGTGAAAATAGCCTTGACAAGTCCTCGGCCTGACCTTTTTGACAAGGAGACAGACTTTCAAGGTTCACCTGTTGGTGGACAGTGAGCGGTGAGCATTAAGTAGGTTGATAAAATTCAGTCTTGACACGATGAGCACGTTATAAAAGCCATCCCAGCCTTGAAGCGGACATAAACGCCATCTCTTTGCGTCTGGCGAACTTTTCCCTTTCGATGTTTCGACATCTAAATAAAAGCGCCTTTTCAACCTTCCATTGACATGAGCACGGATTTCAGATTGTTCCTCCTCCCACATTTTCAAATTCGACTGGACTTCAGCTTTCACCTTCCGGCATACACGTGTAAACTGTCGCTGTAAACGTATATGCCTGTTCTCGAATTAAACACAAAAAAATCCCCTTCATTATGTTTACGTTCATTAACCAATTTGACTAAGTCGGCATCACAGATAGTTAAGTGTGACTCACCAGCACCAACTACTGGTTGAAATTAGCACAAAGCATGCAGGGAGAATGCTGACGTACATTTTTTGATTGCCGTGGTCATTTACCTCGCAAAATTGAAAAAAATGTGAGAAAAAAAAGAAACCACACCCGTTTCTAACGTTTCAGACTGTGACCCCACGCCTCGCCCTCTCCTTGGCAATTCTGACGGATGATGCTTAGGTTTACTTTAAATTAAATTGCATTTTGTTTGAGGTGGGGGGGGGCGCTACTGCTCATCTCTTCCGGCGAGGTGTGCAGAAAACAAAGGTGGCGAGAAATACAGTGTACAGAGTGGTGAGCTCTGATTGGATGTGAGAGAAACGCAAAACAGGTGGATACATGTGGCGCCATCAAGTTGTCTGACAGACCCAGCTCCGCAAGCATCATTTGTCAAAATTATGCAGTTGGGGCTAAAGCCAGGAGGTGAAATGAACCATTGAAACATGTGCTGCTTCTATGATGGGTCCTATTCCCGACGTGTGTTTGGCATGTGTTCTTATTTAATCGTGTGAATACTTTTGTTTTTTATTGTATTTGGTTTTTTTTGCATCGAGTACACAGAGGCCCTTCAAATAAGCTTTAATTTGGGGGGGGGGCTCTCCCCAGGGACTGTTTACGTGGAAAGACACGGATTTCGCAGCGTAGATATTTTAGTGGCTTAAAACTAGGTTCGAGTGAGTGCGAGGGTTCAGACCCTCGCTCGTGTGCGAGAAGGAGTGAATAAATACCCCCCCCCGATGAAGTCATGAAACAATAAAAAGCGGAATGACAAAATTCCCTCTTCCCCTAATCATGCCATCTCTTCAGCAGCCCCCTCCCTCCTCTCTCGATTTCCGACTGCTTTCTTTCTTCTGCCGAGACGCACTGACCCCGCCAACCCACACACCCACGCACACACACACACCCACGCGCTCTCTCTCTCTCTCTTTTTCTCCCTCTATTTCAAAAGGACAAATATTTCCTGCAGTCATGGTGGCGCGGCATTGGTATTCTGCTCCCAGATAGCCGAGAGCCAGGCAGTGGTATCTGCTCCCAGCAACCACACAGAAATCTGACAAAGAGCAGGGCATCGAGAGAGAGTGACCGAGAGAGAGAGAGAGAGAGAGAGAGAGAGAGAGAGAGACAGATTGTAGCATCGCATGAGAGGAAGAGAGAAAGAACCGGAGAAAGGAGAAGAAAGTGACAGAAAGAGATTGGTGGAAGCTTTTAGACGCTCTCCCTGCAAAGCAACAATAACCCATCGTCTTCGCCAGCAAAGATGGAGGATGCGGCGTCTCGGTGCGATGGAACATCCCGTTAAGAAAGGCGCCGTTACGCGCTTCCTCGGCATCAAAACAACTTTGGCCTTGACGCAGATCATAGCTGCGCCGCGCGTTCATCATCCGATCCGTCTGATGTGCAACAAAAATAAATAAATTAAATTAAACAACGCGAAAGGCGATGGAGGCAGGTCGACAAAATGGCAGTTTTATTTGGGTGGTCAAGACAGAGACGAGAAGAAAAAAAATAAAATAAAAAAAATGCATCCAGAGAATGGAGAGGCAACGCCGGGAGGCAGATTTGACGTTTGCATAGGGAGTGATAGAGGTGCGGGGTTCCAGGCAGGATGGATGGAGGGTAACGAAAGGATGGCCTAGAGTACTAGGAAGGAGGAGGAGGCAGGAGGGAGGAGGAGCGAGGAGGACAGGCGGGCGGTGGGTGGTTGAGGGGGCAACGGGAGAAGTGCTGACAGTGGGCGAAGGTGAAAGAGATAAGTAGAGCTGGGGCGGGGTGCGGCTGTGGCATCTCGGGAGAGCATGAGGGATAAGGAGTGAGAGAGAGAGAGAGAGAGAGAGAGAGAGAGAGAGAGAGAGAGAGAGAGAGAGAGAGAGAGAGAGAGAGAGAGAGAGAGAGAGAGAGAGAGAGAGAGAGAGAGAGCATTAGAGGGGGTAGGGGGAGGGGTGTGGAAGGGTCTAGATGGAAAGCCCAGATAGCCTTCAGAAGGCGGCGGGCGGTGGGCGTTGAAGGGAGGAAGCGCCGCGTCTGTGGGACCGTGCGGAGGCAGACGTGAAGGGGGCGAGAGAGAGAGAGAGAGAGAGAGAGAGAGAGAGAGCAAGACAGATAAAGGGGATGGAGGGGTTGGAGTGGAAGCGCAGATATGGAAATGGGATGTGTCAGAGGAGAGAGGGAGCCAGAGGTTTTAAAGCACAGCAGAGGCTGACACGAGCTGACAGCGCAGAGGGAGCGCGACGCCGACAGAGGAGCCAAATGAAAGCAAGCGGCGGGCGCGAGCCACGCGGCGAAAACATTTGCGGCCGGGAGAGAGAAAAAGAGGGGACAGATAATAACCACTCGCAAGATAGAAGCCAGAAGACAGAAGATGTACCGGGTCAAATTAAAACAAAAAAAAAAAAAAGTGGAAAGAAAAAAATCCGCTTGGCAATGACAAGATATTTTTGAAGTGTCAAGTTCCCTGCTTCATAAGACTGTTATGGTCCCAGAACCCCTATACAACTACAGATTTCCGTCCTTGAGGGAGATGGTTATCCTTTTTCGCAATAACAAATTAAAATAATTCTAAAAGACTGCGTATAAGCCCCGTCCCGTGCGTCAGCAAACATATTCTCCCCCGCTAAATCCTCTCATCTGGAGACAAACGTAAGGGTGACCTAATCCTCCACCCATCTGTTTAATTCTTTCTTCTGTTTCCTGGGATGGTGTTTCTGGCTCTTCACCTGTGCTATCATCGCCCTACGGTAACACACCAGGGAGGTGAATCACTTGCTAGCTCTCAGTAAGGAACACGGAAAGGTCACGGAAAGACTACGTTGGAATAATTTATACCCTTCAGAGCTGTGCAACTCGTTGCCACGATGCGGCGACTTCCGCTGCGCTGCTTTCTAAGTATATGCTGATGTCTGACGATTTTGGCAACGAGAAACATGCCTCGTGCTCCGAGGCTCATTTCTTGCTTCGCTATGTGCAAAAAACTCAAAAGGTCAACGTCATGGGGAAAAAGTATTATCCCAAAAGTGCTTCCCAGGACATTTAACGTCGTCAAACCTTTGAGGAAGACCCGTATTGACCGACGCGAAAAGCTATTTTTCAGTTTTTTGTTTTTTTTCCCAACACGACAGCTGGGGCGTCTCTTACCTTCCTTGCAGTACTTCCCCTTGAAGCGGGTGTGGGTGCAGTCGCAGTGCACTTCGCCATACTGGATGGAGCAGAATCCTCCGTTCAGGCAGGGGTTTTGTTTGGTGCACAGGTACTCAAGGTCGCTCTGGATGCCCTGGCTGTTGAGCAGCGTCGGGGGCATCTCCCCCACCTTCAGGTTGGAGATGAGGCCAAGGAAGGGCGGCTCGTACTTCACCGTGCTGGAGGTCAACGCCGACAGGCGCACATCGGGGGGGATGCCGCCCACAAACAGGTCGCTGACCACCGCCATCTCCTTCCGCTTGGACTTGACCTCCGCCACCTTAGTCTCGCCGTCCACCATCAGTAGGGTCTCCCGGAAGTTGCGCGTGAGCAGCACCATGTGCCAGCGGTCGTCGTTGACCCGCGTCTCCATGTGCGAGGTGGCGGGCTCGGCGCAGTGGATGGCAAAGCGCAGCTGGAGGCGCCCGCCGGCGATGAGCAGCTCCATGAAGTCGCAGTTGCCACCGTCGTCCAGGTAGAGGACCAGCGCCTTGCTGATGTTGGTCTTCAGGCTGAAGCTCAGCTCTCCCACGGAGCCAGCCTCCCAGCGGCCGTAGCGCGCCCACTGGCCGGGCGCCCCGCCAAACTCCAGCATCCTCACGGCGGTAAGGAGGTTGAAGAGAGCGAGGGGCCACAGGGGCCAGCGCAGGGATGTCGGCAACCTCGCCATGCTTGGCGTTCCACCAGAGTCTTGAAGAAAACAATCCGATGGACGTTGCCTTGCCTTTTGTGGGCTAACTTCTTTTTCTCAAACAGCTATTACTCTATACATGAAGTGTAAATTCCAAAAATCCAGACAAATCAGCAATTTTAATTTTCCTCTTCCTCTCCTTGTGTAGGGCTTTATTTCTAGTCTTTATCCTGACTCCCTCCTTTGTCTCTCCATCAGTCGGTGCCTCTGGGAGTTGGAGGAAAGGAAAGAGGAAGGGGGAAGAGAGAAAGATGGGGGTGGGAGGGGTGGGGGAGGGGGCCGTGTGATAATATAAGTCAGAGCCTTTACTTCAAAGCCTCTCGGTCGATGTCGGACCCGAAAATAGAAATCCTTGTTTCTCGAATCCAGCAACCCACAATGAAAAGCTCAAGGAAATGTGAGCCGGTCTTTTAAACACTGCGGGGAGGGGAGAGGGTGGGGGTGGGGGGGGCGGGGTGGGGGTTGGGGTGCGGTTATCCGATAGTTTCTTTCTTTCCTTCTTTCTGGAAAACAGGGATCAAGAGGAAAGCGAGGAACACGGGGACGAGGACGGCGGAGCAGGAATCCGTCAGAGCTCTGGGGTGTCTGCTAGACCGCAAGGCGCGTTCATGGTCTTCGCCGCCGTGATCGTCGTTGCCGCGACTCATCCCCCGTCACGCGGAGCTCCGTGCGGGCCTGAGGCGCTTCATCCTCCCGTTCTGGAGCTGCATTCTGGATCGACACACACAACAACAAAAAAAAAAAAAAAAAGGAGAAAACATAGGGTGAGACCACACACACCCAAACAAACTTTGAATGTGCATAATCCCGAGAAACGTCACCCCCAGTTCTATCGTTTTGTCGACACCACAGCTGAATCCTGAAAGAAAGAAAATGGGTATCATGTCTTTCCATTTAGCGTGCCTTTCGTCTGCTGCGGAGTTTCACAGCAGATGTTATGTACTACAGAGAAAAAAAACGATGCCCAGCGTTCCATTGAGAGTTCACTGGAAAAGTCAGCAAGACTTAAATCGAGCTGCAAAAAGTGAAATTGAAATGATAGTTTTCAACGACAATAGAGTTACCTTCCGGATATTTTGGAGGGGAAATGTGATTTGGTTTTGGTTGGTTGTCCTATAATCCTCCCATCCTATATCCCTCGCTTGTCAGTGTTGATGGCATTAGCAAGAAGCCAAGCAGGACGTTTGGGTCATGTCGCTATGGTAACGTCATTCGCAAGCACAAGCAATGCTCGTGGGTCGGATCAGTCGATGCGGAAAGTGCGGCGACTGGATAAAAGAAATATCGTCCAAAAATGCGGGCATGAATGGAATGTGCATTCATTCTTGCAATCGCAATATATAGAGCCCAAGGATTTCTAATGATTTTTCCTCTCACACTGGAGACTATTGATATTTCAAGCTCTGCATTGATATCTATCTCAAAAGGGGGAACACACAAGGGTACAGTGCTCTCTTACACACCAAAATAAGAGCAGCAAATTGTTTACATGGGTTTTCAACACGGTCAGTAAAACAGATCTGATTACTCACAACCGCACGCTGCTGTGTTGTACTCGGCAATGCGGTAAAAACGCCCCTGCAGCCTGCATCATGTACTGTATGCAGTGGAGAATGTGCTACACGGGAGAATTTATTGCCATTGTGATGGACGCGCCCATGCCCACACAGTTTAGGGTTTAACGGGCCATTATATATTCCCTCTGTTTGTCAGAATGTATTTGCGGTGTATGGATGGTGTGGTTCAAGCAGCCACACCTGTCTGGGGTCTAGGTGATTGGGCCCGGGATCAGGGTGGCTGTACGCCTGTAGCTCGTCAGAGCAATCGGCCGTCAACAGGTAAGTCACCCATCCCCACACACACGGGGAGAGCCTATGTCATGACATGTGTCCATCTCCTCCCGGCTCGTTACATCTTGCCACTCTCTACAATAAACTGGTGTGTTTGCAACATCTCCGCCTGAGTCTTTGAGTCCGAGGGTCCCTAGACCCAAGACAGGTGTGGCTGCTTAAACCACACTGCCTCCCCCACACCATAATATCTTTTTACGCACTCCATTCATAATGCACGTGCAAAGTTAAAACACATAACACTGGATAGGACTTTAAGTTAAAATAAAGTCCTATCAATAAAATATGTATGTTACATGACCTACAAAACCTATGGGTCATTATTACGATTCAAGAGGTTCAAGTATGTGACAAATAAACCTCTTGAATCTTAATTTTGACCCATTGGTTTTGTAGGCCATGTAACATACATATTTTATTGATAGGACTTTAATTGAACTTAATCAATACATTTGCTCATTATGCTCATGCCATCTCGCCTGTTGGGGGAGGACAAGAACGCCACAGCCGTAGGGCTTGCACAGTGAATGGAAGGAGCTGTTGAGGAATCCATTCTGGTTAACCTCATGCGGGGGGTTTACGGTTATTTATAATAACGTTAATGATTTTTTTAAAGATTAATGTTTTTTGGGATTTATTTTGCATTTATTTAAAACACGTGTGCTGTTATTTTATGAGTTGAATCATTAAATAATTTGCCTCACCCCTCGTGTATTTTAGTATGCTTTATACGTTCCCTCCTGAGTCACTTGATTCGGTCGGTTTGGTGTGTCCAGTCGTCTTAACGGTAGACCCTGTATCAGTTCCTTCAACCTCATTTTTGTACGAGCCCTACGTAAGTTATGTTTCCCCTTCGTGTTGGTTTTGCAAGCCGTCCTAAGTTGGTTATATGTTTTTTGGTCAATAAATCCCAATTTTTGCCCATTCTACCTGCGACTCCTTGCACCCTATGGCTCGGTCCCTCACAGTCACGATAACCCAAGAAAGTTCGACACTCCACTGCGAGACAGCACACGTGTAGAAGAAGCCGACTGGGGGGTTTGTGGTGGACAATCACCGACCACGACTGTTTCACTGAATCTTACAAACAAGCACCTTGTTTGTTTGTATATGAGAAGAAAGGATGTGACCGTGTTGGTTCTTGAGTGGTCAGGGGATGGGGATTTCTGGGACAGAAGTCAAGCTGAGTGTTCGGGATGAAAATACTGCAAAACGTCCGTTTCACCCCGGAGGTCATGTGTCCCGTCCGTGTCCACGCCCGCTCTCCTAAACAGTATGCACATTATCGGATTCCTTGAAGTACCAATCACATGAAGCTCTGTTGAAACTGGAGGACTCCTTTTATGGGTCAGAGTTCGGAACTGTATAAAAAGCCATTGTGCACAAAGACATGTGAGGGCACGCCCCCGGGCGTGTCGGACGCCTTCTCTTGAGCTCAATAAAGAAGAATCCGTTTGACGTGCCTAACCTGATGGGTTCTGATTGTTGTTTGACCTTTATAGTTTCAAGGAATTCGAATTTACACGACAACACAAACATTTCTATTTAACTCCCTCAGATATTCCAGCCCCATAAAGAGACAAATCAGGAGGTGACGTGGGTTGCCTACCGGTTCGGCACCCAGCTCCTGCTGGTAGCATGCTGCAGTGTCTTTGGGCAAGACACTTAACTTGAGCCTTGCATGGCCGCCTACATCTGTGTATGAATATGTTGGAAGTCGCTTTGCACGAAAGCGCCAGCAAAATGATGTAATGATCAGAAAGTGGAAAAACTGTCAAATTGGGCCCATATTCCCCACCCCTTCTCTCTGTCACACACACACACACACACACACACACACACACACACAGAAACATGGGCCCGCATATGTTAACACACTTGCCACTAAACCAAATGGTAAGATAAGATGGCTGCCGGTGCACCGTGGTGCAGTCAGCCTCCAGCAGGCCTGTTCTTGACCCCGGCCCTTGACTCCCCCCCCTCCGAATCGCTCCCCTATATTACTTGAGTGAGATTTAATTTCCAACAGACGCGCGCACACACACACGCGGGCGGCAATTAAGCCGCTGCTACCCTGCCCCGATTCAGACATTGCCGTCGTCAATGAGTCAAAGCCGCACAGGGTGGAAGGGGAAGGAGAGGTAGGAGAACAAGACGAGGAAGAAGAAGAGGAGAATGAAAGCACGGCCGCGTGATCGCAATCCAAAACGTGTCGAAGTGGGCTCTGTTTGCGACGGAGAAAGATGGAGGCAGAGAGAAAGGGAGACACGAGCAAATAATATCGAGGGCCATTTGTCCTCCGGGTAGCATTGGGGTTGGCGAGCGAGGGAAGGAAGAGCGCGCCTCGAGGAGGAAAAGGATGATTTTGGTCGCTGAGTGATGGAGTCCAATCTGCATGTTGGCATAAGATCTCTTTAAACACACACACACACAGACACACACACACACACACACACACACACACACACACACCTCATAAATGTAAGCTGTGCCTAAAAAGCAGGCCGAGATCAAACACACACGTTCCGGAAAAATGGAGAATACAAATAAAAACAAAAACAGAAGTAAAAATAAAGTTTTAAATTACAATTAAAAATCCTCAATTGTATACAAATTGCCCAAAAATACAAAACAGAAATAGTTACACAAATAAAAACGTACAGAATATACAAAATGCAATTCTATGCACAGGATAATTTATTGTTGTGGGTATATAGGGTTTCAATAATACATAGGAATTATTACTATCAACTAACTCGATATCCATATCACCATGACAGCTAAATCCAAAATAATATCCATACCACAAGACTGTTGTTTTAACCGGATGGAGTATTGAAGCTCCAACTCATAAAAAGAGAGATTACATTTTTGACTTGTTACAATTACAAGAAAATACACAATCGTGCAAAACTGCCGTCGTGCTTGTTAAATCAAATGGGGTTATTTTCATGCATATCGGCGTCTCTTTCGGGCCAATATCTAAATTTGGATCGTCCCCCCTCACCGGCTGCATCATGGGGCTATTTCTGCCTGGCCGGTGAGTCTGGCAAAACCCAGACGGACTCGAGCATCGTTTTGGCGATGGAGTCTGGACCGGCTCCTCCGATGAGGGATTTGCTCGCGTGGCGGCATCGGCGGGCTGGCCCCTGCGCTACCGTTAAGCTCTTAAGGACGCTGTGGAGCATAACAAGCCCCGAGAGAGGCGCAGCCCGAAGGCTTGTGCGACGGGAGCGTGCCTGTGCGTATGGGCTTGCGTTTGCGTGCGCGTGGTGGTGAATTTGTTCCCTTGATATTTTCCCGTGGATCGCTCCGTACGTTTGTGCGTTGGGAGCGAATGAGCGGCGGAAATGGGGGAAATGACGTTGACTGTCCCCTTGCGACGGCGCACGTTCATTTTTATGCCCATAGGAGGCTCGTAATCAAGTGTTTCGCTGCCAGTGCCAATCTTGGTCTTCAAATATGGGATGTTGCCGTTTTACCAATCCAGTCCAGTAGTAACATGTATCAGCGGAAAAATAAGTTGCTTTGTCCTCGGTCCTCTGCCCGCGAGCAGCACTCGCTCCGGAGGTAGGAGTGGTCGCCTGGATTTGACCCTCGGCTACTCCTGGCTTATTTGCCTGGGTGTCCTTGAGCAACCCCTAAGAGCCCCCGGCGAGCCGGTTGTCTCCTTGCGCTGGTGAGACATGCAACGCGGGTTGAGTGGCCTCAGAGGCCAGAAGACGTTAGCCTCAGTGCGTTGGCGCGCCGCTAACAAAGGCACAGGGGCAAAATCTATTTTCTCATACTGTACGCCAAGCTCCCAGCATCACCCGCTTACAGCGTTTGAGGTCAACCGTGCTGTGTCCGGCAGTAGTCCCCCGTGACGGCGAGCGCGAGGCGCGGCTCCTCCCCGGCTCCCGTGGCGCCGGGAGCTGCAGAGTCCCACAGTCTTGGCCGAGCCGCGGAGTTAAGGCGGTTGGGAACGACGAGCGGCGAAGGGCCTGGGAGCCCATGACCCCGGCCAGTGTCCCAATAACACCCCCCGAGGACTCGTGTGCCACCTCTGACCCATTTCCTCTCATGTAATTGCGCCGGGAACATTGGCACAGTCTTGTAAACCAACCCCGCTGCACAGGGGCGGATATTTCATTTCACTGTTGCGGGGGGCAGTAAAAATTACATGACATTATTACATTACATTACTCAAGAGTGTCCCCTTCAGTACTACTGAAGGGGACAATACTGAAGGGGGAATACTGTCGTATTAAATGTGTAGGGGGGAAACCCTTATTACTACTATATATACTGGATAATTGATGGGTAAATAACTTCAGGGCTGTGCAGCACGCCGGTTGTTTACAGTAGTAGGAGAGAAGATAAGAGATAAGAAAAAGATAATTTGTTTTAGTTTTCCCGAAGAAGCAGATCTCAAATGTTTTGCTGTCAATGTGTAAAGTATATACAGTATACAAATATGAAGCCCGCCAGCAACGCACTTCATATTTTAAAATACTTTCAAATGACTTACTTCAAAATAAGTTTGTTGTAATTATTTTTTATGAATTAAGTCTTTGTTTTTTTTCTAAAATGACATCATGACAGCCATTTTACATGCAGTAGGATATATACATAGAGTAATATACTTAGAACCGAATGATGTAGGGTTAGTCCATCTGAAATATTATATTATAGAAATATTACTGTATACTGGTGGCCGACGAGCCTTTTTGTTCATCTTAATAATAAATAAAACATCCATCAACCTCCCTGAACCCTTACCTGTGGGCAGAGACTCCCACCTGCTGTTACCAGCTACAAAGATGCCGAATCTCGGTATGAAAACTGGCATTTTAAATGTAAGTCTTCTGTATATTAAGACACATCAGGCACTTGTAACAAACGGAAGCACTTGAAAACGGCTCTAAGATTCGTCGAGTTATGGTGATTTTAACTGTGGGGAGCTCGGCGACGTAGATCAACGTCTGATCTCATATAACGTTCTGATCTCGCTGCCTCCGTAGACGTACAGTACATGCATTAGTAGGCGTGGCCGCCCCCGCACCGGTACGACCGACCCTTTTCATGCACAACATTCGCCGAATGCGTGTGGGGGTGGCAGTGGACCAAACCACTGTGAGGCATACGAGGGGGGGGGGGGGGGGGACACGCAATCTTTTGAAACGTGTCATTTTGCGTCTAAAATTGGTGCACGTGCTTTCAACGCATATTTTCATATTATTTAAAACTGTTTACAATGATTTATTGAGGGAGACAACTCTGCCCCCCCGCAGAGGACGGCATTGCTCGCCGACGCCGTGTGGTTGTTTTCAAGCATTATTATTTTCAGGTCGTTGTGTATGCGAGTGCATGGCTATCCACGCATCAGTGTGTGTGTGTGTGTGTGTGTGTGTGTGTGTGTGTGTGCTTAATCTGGCTCTTGTCGTGCTCCTCCTCTGCCCCTGGTCCACTCCAGAGTCCCCATGGGGCTGAAGTGCACCTGTTGTGTGAAGCTGTGCCAGCCTTTCATCTCCCCTCTTCACCCGGCATCCTCTGCTTCACGGAGGATCAGCTGAAGCTGAGACGGTGACATCCCCGCACAGCGCGGTGCGGGAGGAGTTCAACGGGGGGGCGAGGGGGGCTTTGGTGGATTCGGTTCGTCTCTTTTTTTTTTTTTTTTTTTTTTTGATCGCCGATTGTCTGTCCATTCACATATCTCTCTATCTGAATGTATGTTTCTACTGTATGTCAATTTTCTGAGCACGTAGCGAGAGATTCGGGGAATATGGCAAGTAAAGCCAAAAGGAGGTGGAGCACGTGGTGAACCTCCGGCCTTCATTTAAAGCGCTTATCCGTAAGATGATTTTGTGAAAAAAAGAAAAGGCTCATATTTGATAATTTATTTGGCTGGAACTTCATAAGAAACATCTAATGTCTTTCCTCTATACGTTGTTTCCAATGTTGGTGGTGGGGTCCGCCTTCTCCGTTGAGAATGTCGGAGAAGGGCGTGTGTGGAAAATCCAAGTACAATTTTTTATCGATAAAAAAAGAAAAGTACAATCCCTGACGTGCAATGTGTCAAGATATGTGCAATACGCTTAGTACTATTTATGGTGTTTTTTTCTATCTATTTTATATTGTTTATAGTGCTTACCCTTATATGCTCTCTATTTCCTGCTGTCCCCCTTTCTGTTGCTGTAACAATGTAAATTTCCCCGTTGTGGGACTAAAAGGTTGATCTTATCTGAATACACTGATCAGGTATAAGCAAAAAGATGATGGGAAAAAAAAAAGAATGTGCAGCTTCAAATACGATTTGAGGAGTGTCATCCACCCAACAAGCCAAAGCACAGTTCAGGTGAATCAAATTAAAACCAACCAAAGCGGGAGGTTTATATATACGATTTGACGGTGGACGGCGCACACACACACACACACACACACACACACACACACACACACACACACACACACACACACACACACACACACACACACACACACACACACACACACACACACACACACACACACACACACACACACACGCTCTCCTTCTGTGATTAGGAGAAGGCTTCAGAGGGGAAAGAAAGGCATTGCCGCACCGGTCAAACGACGTTAAGTTGGGCTCACACCCACATTTACACAACGGACGCGCACACGCACGGAGATGTTGAGGAACACAGTCAGACGCTCCCTGACACACACACACACACACACACACAAACACACACACACACACACACACACACAGTATCCCAGTGAGACAAAAGCCATAAATCTTGTCGGCGTGCGAGGCGCAGCGCAGCATCCGTCAGCACGGGGGCTGCTGGGGCTGCAGCCGCCGCCTCTGCGTGTTAATTAACCAGAGGAGCACGCAGGGGCTCCTTTAAAAAAATAAAAGACAAAACCCGAACAGGACAGAGAGGGATGACTGGGTGGGGGCGGACAGCGGTGGGAAAGAGGGAGACCGAGAGAGAGAGAATTATTGGATGAGGAGAGGAACGCAGAGCGACCGGGCCCGGCATTGAAGTCCGCGGGGGGGGGGAGGGGGGCGATAAGAGAGAATGAAAGAATCTATAATGAACCGAAAAAATCTACGCGGCACCTTCTGTTTAAATCAAACGGGAGCTGGGAGGACGCGGCCCCCACTGAGCGAGCGCTCCTTCGACGGGCCTCGTCCTGCGCCACACCGCCAAGGGCTCGGCTCGCCGGGCTCTTAAAGCGCCGGTTGTTTTTGAGGCCCTGTTGCAGCGACGCACTTCACACACATCCTCATTTAATTTGGTCGACTGCGGCACACCTTATGACGACGTGAAGGGAGCTGCGCCCCGCTAAATGCATTTTAAAGATCTCATAAGATCAACACACACACACACACACCTTCCTGCTTCGGCCTTAATGGTTCGCCAAACAATCAACCTGGGTACAGCCAATCAATAACCGTTGGTCGGTAATGGAGGCCTCTTCACAAGAAAGCCTTGGCGCGTGAGAGACCTGGCTTCAACTCGACCGGGATCGATGGGAGGCGGAGACGCGTTGAGCAGCCCCGCCCCCCCGCGGAGGGAACAGGGGGCGCACACACACACACACACACACACACACACACACACACACACACACACACACACACACACACACACACACACACACACACACACACACACACACACACACACACACACACACACACACACACACACACGTTAAAGCTCTGCCGAGGCATCGACCCCACAGTCCTCGATCGCCAAGAAACAAGCGTACGGCTGGAAACATGTGGGAAACACGGGCGCTGTTTACCAGAGGTTATGAATAATGGGATACTATTCGTCCACAAGGCCCAGTCAATACTGCCAAAATCTCAAGTAGATTTATTTTATTTGGGTAAAAGAAAAAAAGTTAGAAGTCAAGACTTCTGACGACTAAAACAGCAGTGCGGTGAATAAAAGATCCAAACGTCTCAGTTGTCTGCAGTATCAGGGCTTTTCAGTCAAGGTAAGTTCATTTAGACAGCTCTTAAGAAAAGCAGAGTCACAGTTTTAAACTTAAGTTTTTTCGATTCAGTGGTGTTTTCGTTTTGGTATCGCAATGGCGCGACTAAAAGGAATTCCGAAATTCTCCCGCAGTTAGACAACAGTCACCTCGGTATCAGGCCTGTTAAGTCAAGTTCATCCGTTCTTAAATCGTAGTCTCCAGTCGTTTGTTAGTACTGGGTCCGTGCACGCAGACCCAGAACACCATCAAGGCAACCTCCGGTCATGGTTACTTTGTCAATTCTGGAGAAAATCAGAAAATGTTTTCGGCGGAAAACAGAGGGAGCTCGCCGAATGAAATAATAATCACGCTCGAACGCCTCAGTGACCTTGTGAGCCGCGGCCGTCCGTCGAAGCCAGCTTGGCCAACGCTCGTCGACTAACTGCGCGTTACTTTTGGTGGGCGGGAGTTTACCGGTCTGTATTGTTCCAGTTCTACTGGTGCCTATTGAATGGGCTGATAGAGATAGGGCGTGGCACTGTGAGACAAGCGGTCTTCCCACGGTCACGGTCCTTCTAATCTGATATTCATCTATTTCTGTGCAGAACACCAGCGATACACTGCAATTATGTTTACCCAGGTATCAGAATTGTAAAATATCACAATTGGACCGCACAAGTCGAGAAAAAGATCAACGAACAGTCACAACAAAACAACCAGTACGATATTACCGTCGCGCTGTTTAAGGGGTTTGAGCAGGCAATGCCCAACCATGACTTTCCTCGTTAGGTTTATGATCCGTACATGATACTGAATAGAGGCGCCGCTACCATCCGGAGGCTCTCGGAGTCTGATCGGTGCCACACAGGGGGACGCCGGGCGACAGGCGACGGCGGCGGAGGCGGGCCACCCGCTGCCAGCGGCATCATCACCACCGCAAGATCGAGGCGGCAAAATGGCTGACGCGGGGGTGGGGAGGAGGGCAGGAGGACAAGATGAGGAGGGAGGAGGGGCGGAGGCTCAGCGTGGAGGAGGGCAAAAAGCACAGAGCGCGAGAGAGAGAGAGAGAGAGAGAAGACGCCGGCTCAAAAAGAGACGATACGCAGTCCCCGCTGGCGCCAAGCAGGGGGGGGGGGTTTGAAAGACGCGCTCCACGCCGCGGCAGCGTCAGATCTCCGCGGCGGTGGCGCAGGGGGGGGGGGGGGGGGCGGCCGGGTTGAGTGAGCGAGAGAGAGAGATGCCGGCGACTTCCTTGCATGACTGATGGCCCCCGAAAAACGTCCCGATCCTTGGGACTCTCTCTCTCTCGCTCTCGATTTGACGCTCGCCCGCCTCACGGCGCCACGCCTGTGCCGACGCCCCCGAAGAATCCACAATGACCGAAAACGGAACTGTAGAAATATTTCCCACGTCATATGGCGAGACACTGACAGGCTTTAAGATTCGCGTTCGCCTTCGTTTGGACTTCACAATTTGCGTATCAGAACGGGACGACGACTTTCTCCGGCAACACGAGCTCTCGGTCCTCGGGGGCCGCGGCGACTGACGGGCGCGGTCGGGCCTTGTTTGCGGGCGTTAATCCCAATGACTCAGGTGGAAGCGCATGCTAAAGCGCGGATGAATTGGTGTGTTGTTTGCGCCCTGGGTTAGGCTGCACTGTGTTATTGTTGTTGTGCAAGGCGATAGCCGCCACGGATGAATATCAATGTCGGCCTTCTGCAGTGAAGCAACATCTATGGCTGGGGGTTCTAATGTTTTACAATGTGTGTCTCTGTTTGTGTGTATGTGTGTGTGTGTGTACGCACATACCGCAGTGTGTCAATCAGCGCCAAAGTTTGAGGTTGGGCACTCCTCTCAGGGTCTGCATTTCCCGTGCATGCGTGCTTTCCATCTCAGCTCTGTGCGCGGCCTGTCTGTGCATGCCCATCGGCCTGCATATGGTTGTCTTTGTGCCTGGAGATGTTTTTGGTAGGAAGAACAGGTTCTCGTTGGCCAGGCCCCCGAGACTGTGTTCCAATTAACCAGCCCGGCAGCCCCGAGCTCTACTGGCCTTATCTAAGGGGAGAGACGGGGAGAGAGAGAGAGAGAGAGAGAGAGAGAGAGAGAGAGAGAGAGAGAGAGAGAGAGAGAGAGAGAGAGAGAGAGAGAGAGGGAGGAAGAGAGAGAGCGAGTGAGCGAGGAGGGAGGAGAGATGGATTGAGCGAAAGGGTTTTGAGGAAAAGTCACGGGATGGCAGAATTACTGCAACGGGGGAGATAAAGACGAGAGACCCAGAACGAGAGAGCGAAAGACCACAACGGTAAATACCCCATATTAAAGGTTCCATATTGTACTTAATCCATGTTTTCCTTGCCCCCGCTCTAACAAATAGGCAGTTCAATGTGGCATCTGAAGCTCCTCTTGCCATTGTTTGATTTGTTGCCTTGAGTGACATTGCACCGGGTTGATGATATTTGCAAACGCCCACCCCAAAAAAAACGACCTGTGTTTCCACAGCCAAGGCCTTCGGTACTTAACCATCACCCCTCCTTGTTTTCTTCGTACCCCCCCCCCCCCGTCTTGCCGTCTCCTCCGAAGACCGGAGGAACCAAAGAAAAACACCATCTCGGTGTGAAAAGTAAGAACCTGCCCTGGCGCCGGGCGGGGAGCAGGGGCTGGGAAAACGATAGTATTTGGCTTGACGGACACAGGCCATTGTGTCTATTCTGAGGGATGAGACACCTCGACGTCGATACGGCCTACTGGGACTCTCCTCTTAAAGCCCTTCGTAAAAGTGGGCCGGGGTGAGAAAGAGAAAAGCATTCAGCAACACTGCCAAGGTCACCTCGCTCTTCAACAGTGTTTGAAAAAAAAAAAAAAAAAAAGTTCCACGGGAGCGTTTTCGCTCAAAAAGCATAAACAATCATCCTGCATGGTGGAAATATTACTGACTATATACTGTAAAATAATATTTTCCTTGTAGGCAATTGTCTGTTTTGAACTTGTAACCACTGATGTGTTGATGCTATTGTGTAAGATGGTCAAAGACATCGGCGTGCGACCAGAGGGGGTAACTAGAAGTGTTATCACGAGGCGTTAGCATCAGGGTTTGCTTCACGATCTTTCTCCCCTGAAGGCCCTGCTGGGCCACGTCTTTTCAGTCCAAGGATTTGACCAATCATTCGCTGTCCTCCGTTAAGTTAGTTCGAGTCCAGAGGGGACGGCGTTGATGCGTGTTGCTCTTGAGACAACAACCCCCCCCTTGCTGAACCCTATAAGAGACCACTGTACCCCGGCGTATATTTTATCGAAGCAGTACCAGCGAACTTCGACCACACCTGATTTGAACAGCAATCCTGTCGGTTGCCCAGCTGGGGGGGCCACTTGACCAAACGTACGACGCAGAGTGGCATAAACATCTCGCCCTTCTCCCGTAGCGGCCCTGGCAAATGGTGTATATTAGCGGTATAGTTTACTACATTAGCAGTAGGCCCGCAGAACCCCAGCAGCTCACAGCGTGCCGTCTCTCCACAGAAGAATGGGCCCATTAGAGTCCATACATGACGGCATAAATCCAGCCTCCCCTGGATGTTAATTGCGGCAATGGCAGGTGCAATTACAGGTCATTTCTGCTTCCTGACGAGCGGTGGCCCGGTGACGAGTTGCCTTTTCAACGGCGGCCAACTGGTTTGTGGGAGGAGGGCGAAAGAGAAAGAGGGGGGGGGGACGCTTGAATGTGTATGCGGGCGTGGAATCCAAGTCTTTCATGAGTCCACATGTAATTAGAGTGGAAGTTTGTGAGGGAGGGGGTTGTAATGTGTGTCAACAGACACACACACACACACACACACACACACACACACACGTCAAAGACACAAGAGGACACAACAGGTTGGTGCCAGTACAACGTCAATGCCTTGGAAGCCAAATGCATGTTGAGAGATGTTGTCTGGGCAATGTCCTCGTATAAACAACGGTGCATAGAAGCTGGATGTCATGTCAAATAACATTCGGTCCACACACACACACACACACACACACACACACACACACTTTATAAATACAATACTACGGTTTTTTTACGCTTATGCGACCCCATTTGGGTCGTGCAAGCGGCTCCAGAAACCCTGGGAGGGAAATAACGCGGCTCGAGCATGGGATGGGGAGAGAAAAAAAGAAAATGGCGAACGGGAGATGTCAGCAAAGAGAGGCACAAATAATAATTCTGACGGAATTTCTCTGTGGTAAATGACAGTCGATTACCATCTTAAATACGCTGTCGGAAAGCAATTTGCCTCGCTCAAGCCACAGGCCTGATATTTGCTACTTATTAGGGAGGCTTGCCTATCTTTCGTGGGAGCCAACCTCCCCAGCTCCGGTTTACCCACAAGCCACCTCTGCTCATCTGCGCTTGTCTAACAGAGAACATTTTGTCTTGCTATAGATGCACGGGGAGTGGGCTCGCTGTGATATAGTGACAGGCAGCACCGGGAACAGTGTTTTCTGTAAATACATTTGAACGCCACAGGCCACGGCTATAATGCAGATGACAACGCCGCCGAGCAAAACTGAGCCACTTTGGTGGCATTTATTTTTTTTAATTTACATCAAATTAATTCCCACCAAGGCAATGCCACGAAAGGTCCTCTCCGTGCGGGATTTAAATGACCGACCTTTGAAAATCAACAAACAAAAATCATCAAGGAGGGAATCATACAAATTCAAGTGTCATCAATTGAGCTGGTGTCCATTCGAACTGGCTGTCCTTGGCTAAAAAAAACAACAACTATTTCTGTGACAATTCTGACATTATTTGAGAAGAACACCTTTCCGGCATCCGCCGGCTCTGAGTCAAAGAGATAAAAAATAAATAAATACAATTTCAAAAGAACAAAATACAAAAAAAAACAAAAAAAAAAAAACTGCCGACAATCCATGGCTTGGTAAACAAAAATGACACTTTAATATCCTGACCGTGGCCGATGTAAAGGCCATTCTCACCCAGAATAAAAAAATATAAAAATAAATATTTTAAAAAATGATACAGAAGCGGAGCGGCGCCAGGAGAGCGCAGAGAGAAGACTAAAATTAAATAAATAAATAAATAAAAAGAAATAAACCGAAAAATAAAATCAGCCCCGGATATTTCCCCCCCCCCCGCCGCTACGGCCCGGCGATCTCCATCGACGCCGGGCACCAACATGATTACCGGGAGTCGGGGCCTAGCGAGGGCTGCGGCTGCTTGAGAAATGTGTTTAATTTCGCGGGCCTTGTAGACTCGCCCGGCTCATTATTGGCCCCTCAATTCACTGAGCGCACTTCCTGCGGTGGCATATTGATCTGGGCAATATGGCTGAAAGCGGACGAGAGGGAGGTCCCCCTCCAGCCCAGCTGCGATCTCTCTCGCTCTTTTTTTTTTTTTTTTTCTTTTTCCGCTTCTCTTTTCACCCATCGCTATCGTATTGTTGCTCTCGCTTCCTCCTTCTCTTTTGTAGGGCGGCGGCGGCGGCGACGGCGGGAGCAAAGGGCGGGGCGCTAACCCGGAATAACCGACGGCGAAATGCGACTGAAAAGACACCTCGTGAAAAGCGGACGCAGATTCAGGGTGCTTTTCGGCCATTTTTTTTTCGGAGGGGGGGGGTTCTTTGGGCCGTTGCTCCTAAATCGGAAGCAGGGGCAGCGCTACGACAAAAAGCGGCCGGAATTCGGCGCGCGTGAGGAGATGGGAGGCGACGCGTGGCGTCACGCGCCCGGATGCACACAAAGTCGGACCACTGCGGGAAGCGGAAAAGAATGTGTGTTGATCTGCGAGCCTCTGGGCAGAAGTAGGTTAGGCAGAAGAGAGAGAGAGAGAGAGAGAGAGAGAGAGGAGATGCAGCCCGGTTCTGCGGGGGAGGATGTGTGTGTGTGTGTGTGTGTGTGTGTGTGTGTGTGTGTGTGTGCGTGCGTGCGTCGCAGTTTGGAATATACAGCATCAGGTTATGTAAGCATCGCTAATGTTCTCCCTCCCTTTCCAGAGGAAAAGGAAAGACAGAAAGAAAGAAAGAGCACCCAGACGAGCTGGACCATCTGATCCGCTCTTCAAACAGGCTCGGCGGGATCATTACAGGACGAGATGAATTATGACAAACCCGCCCTGCAGAATGCAATTATATTTCGGTTGAAGCCCCTCGATGCGATTCAGCGTCCAAACCGAGTCCAGCGCCGAATGGCGGCGGGTGCCGGGGAAGATCGATGGGACGCCGGCGGAAGACGACCTTGCGGAAAAGCAGCGTTTTGTGCCGGACGGACGGACGGACGCGCCGGCGCGGTTGCTCGGTATGAAGTGGCACACGATCACTCGATCCGGCGAGCGGGTCAGTGGCGGCTCACGCGGTGAATTCTCACGAGCTCGCGCCGAAAGTCGCCGTTCACACACCTCATTGGCGATCTGGGTTCAGGAGTCAGCGCCTCTAGTGGTGGCGCACTGCGTGACCCGCGACTTTGAAGGAGAGCCCGGAGTTTTCGCTCGAGGATAATCGGCTTTTCCTCCGAGTCTCAGTGCGGCCTGTTTGTCTGGCTGCAGGCACACCAACCAACCAACCAACCAACCAACCAACCAACCAACCAACCAACCAACCAACCATCGAACGGACGGACGACTCCTTTGCTCCCCGAGCCGTTTCAAAGATCTGTTCGTGACGAGCGAATCGGTCGCGAGTCGTGCATCATGAGCGGTGAAACGTCAGGAATCGACCGACAAACGGGGAGAGTCGTCCATGTTGAATCAGTGCAGCAAATCACACACACACACACAAACACACACACACACACACACACACACACACCCACCCATCAGGCACAAACAAATGATGTCAATACTTCTTTCTCTCTCCCTCTCTTTCTTTATGTCTCCCAACGCTACACTCGAGATAACGCCTCTGAATAATTGCTCGCGCAGAAGCCCTCCTATCTCCTCTCGACGATGCTCAGATATATATTAGCACCTGCAACACTCTCAACACTCTCCTTATCGTTTTTCCGCTGCCGCTGACTTTTACTTGAGTGGGTATATCTTCTTGCACCGGGGAGTTTACCGCAGGCAACATAATGAAAACGCCTGGCGGAACTTGGACGCTAAGAGTCCAATTTTTTGCCTTTTCATCACGTCGGTGCACTCGAGCGGCGGGTTACGCGTAATAGGTGCTGCCGCGTACTTTAACAGCGCGACCAATGCGATATTGTACTTTGAAAAGTAAAAACTACACGGTGGTTCTGACGGATGACGTACTTGGAGATGAGCATTAATGCACCTGAAAACAGCGGCGTTATTTCAGGTGTGCCATTTAAATCGACGGTGATGAGGGGAGATTTATGAGCTCCAGATTCAATTAAAGGAGGAGGTCATTCTCTGATTAGTTCAGGTTACTACTTTCTGCAGTTCGAACATTTCTATCGCATTGTCAGTATGAGTTTGCGATTTTGAAACTTATGTTCAGCGTCTTCATGTTGTTCAGTGTCTACGTTGTTAAAACACCCTTGCGTGGCTGTTTTGTGTCGGAACTTTTCTTTTCTGTGTTTGGTGGTTGTGTGTGCGTGTGTTTTGCGAGTTTGCGGTGAGTGTCTGTGTGTATATGCTTCGCCTGTGGCTTTCGGTGCATAACTGCTCGACCACAACAGGAAAAAAAATAATAATAATAAAAATAAATAAAGACCGGCTTAGGATAAATCTGTGCCTTCCGGCCATGTATCGCTCCCGTAAACAGAGGAAACAGATTAAAAAAAAGACAATGTAAAACTATCAACACGGTATTTGCACCAGGCGCCCAAGACAAAGCGCACATAGCAAATTACTATTGTAAATGAAGACCCCAGGAATTCATATAAAATACAAAAATAAATTCCAATTTTATTTTTATTATTATTTGTATGTGTTTACACGCAAAGTGCCACCTGTGCGGGTTGCAGCCAGTGCTCTCTGGGGGAATCACCTCCGCCATATGGCCGAGCAAACTACACCCAGTTAAGACCTGCGCCCGTCCACCGAGCAATTAACCGGCTTATAGCGCATCAGCGGCGTGATAATCTGTGATGATTCTGCACTGCCGAGCCATAAAATGGGATGACCTGGACCTGATAGGTGCCAGTGAAGTCTGATTGGGTCAAAGCTCCAAATGTGGTGTTTAATGATCGATTAGCAGGGGGGTTTCGACCGTTGAGCGTCTCACCCTTTTCCCCGCTTCCCGTTCCCACCGGGAGGTTTCCGTTTGCACGTGGCACTTATGCGTTGGCACCTTTTTGGCCGTGCAAATAAAGCAAAAGTGCTATTGGGGAAATCACGAACACAGCGTATGACGAAGCACGGGCGCATTGAAAGGAGGTGAACAATTTGAAACTTTCAATCCCTCAGTTCTGTTTTTACAAGTGAACAAGGACTCGTCCATCTTTCCAGATCGTCCATTTTACTTACAGAGGCTTTGAGAAACTAAATTGATTTTAAAAAGTAAGGTTTTTTTTTTTGAACACTTTAAGGCTTAAGTTGGGGCTGGACTGCATGGCCAAAAGTGTTTTTTTTTCAATTGATCGATGTCGATCGACTCATTATCAAGCTGTACTAAATATTTACTAATAATAATCATGCTCAATTTACAGTTTGAAGTGTATTCTAATGGCTTTACACTAAGCACAGATTAAATATAAAACAAAATATGTAAACAAAAAAAAGAGATAAATAAATGAATATATTAATAAATTATATATACATATATTATTTACATTTAAATAAATAATATAATCATCATTGTCATCTGAGAAGAGTCAGAAAAGTTCCCTAATCTGTGCTCCGTGATTATATGCTGGACGTTTGGAGCGGAAAGAGGGACTCTATCCGACCGTGTCAGACCAGACGTCACAGAAAATCGCGGCTCCTTTCTTTAATCGCTCTCTATTGGCGGGGACAAACAGCATGGGTGTTCCTCTGCTCTATGATTGGCTGTTGGTGTCACACGGTTGTTTCTCCGCTCTGTATGATTGGCTGCTCGTGTCACAGGGTTGTTTCTCTGCCGTACGATTGGTTGTTCGTGTCCTGTCTTGGTGGGGTGAGGAAAACGGACTCCGTACTGCAGATTGATCTATTTATCATCGTTATCGTGGAAGATTTTAACCAAAAAAAATGATCAAGATCGTTGTTAAAGTTTAACAGCTATAAACTTTGTTCGTGGACGGACTAACCGCTACAGAGGAAATCGGAGACAAATACTTTGGGTTCATAAAAGTATTTAATCTTGTACAAAAGAAGCCAAGGTTGTACAAGAGGAGCAGTTCCAGTGTAACAACGCAACAGAATGTTACAGAGGAAGCGCTCAGTTTTCACCGGAGAGCTGAGCTTTTTATACAGTCTTCTTGGAGTGGGAACCTGAGGAGCTGCTGAGGTGGTCAGTAGATGTCACTGCGTAGATCATTGATGGGGCAGTTTCGTTGAGACAGACTATCTGTTGAGGTTTCCTTCCTCCTCTTTACGACACAGAAAGTGACTAGTTAACTTCCTTTTTTACTTAGCCTTGGAAGGACAAACCGAGTACGCATACATCGTACAAGAGTTAACCTGAAAGGCACAGCAATAAAACGTGAACTCTTGCTTAGCATTTAGAAGGGCAAACCGAGTACACATATGCTGTACAAGAGTTCACGTGAAAGGCACAGCAATGTATATGTTGTAAAATTCTTATAACAATTGTTTTATCCCCCTTCCTAGCTTAAGACTAAGATTTTATTTATTTATTTTTTCCTCCTTTTTAAAGAGCAGCAGTAGAAAATTTGCTTGCAAGATTAAAATGCGGTTATCTATACGCAGTCATTCCAGCGGTAAAAGCCTAAGCTACCGTTCACGTACAGCACAAGCGCTGCAACAACGGCTCGCTCACAAAGTAACCGCCTCACTCGGCGGCGGTCGAGGTATCCTTCAACTGTCACGCCGAGAGGAAAGAGGGGACTCCCGGATCTCAACAAACGGGTTTGAATCTCCTCGGGACGGGAGTTGCCATTAAAGCGTGAATGATGTAAAGCGTTTTGAACACGGCGGTGAAGGAGCCTTCTCACCACGCGGGCGCGGTTGACGCAGGTAATCAATTAGGGGTCTGTTTGGAAGTACACATTGTCCGTGCCGCGCTGGTATATCCAGTGGAAGAGACACATGATTCACATTACGAGCTACACCCTCGTGAGCAAGTATATAAGTATATACGTATAAAAGTATGAAGATGGATTGGTTCTTACTTTAGCATCACCGTTTACCCACATGGGGCTCACTGTTAGTCAGCACAGTGCTACTCCATGTTAACTCTGGAGAGATGTGTACATAATGTTATATTTGTCATTTTCAGCTTACTTCTTCCCTTTCTTATCTAATAATACAATAAAATAACCTTTATTTGAATAGCACCTTTCATACACGACGTGTACTGTATGGCGGAGTGTTTTACATCAAATGTAACAATAAAAGCAAAGCAAGAAAGCGCTGATTTTTGTTGCTGTGACACCTGAATTGCCCCACAGGGGTTAATAAAGTGTCATCTTATCTTATTTTTGAACAAACAACATTCTATCACAGGAAATTATACCGTGAGCTTTCCTACAGCTGACTTTTTTTTTTCCTGAACCGGCTTGATATTGGTCCCAATGAAAGGCCCATTATAAATTAAATGTATTATTAGTAGTTGCCGTAGTATTAGCAGTAGTACTCCGTGATCAAGCAAAGTAATAGTACTGCAAAGTAGGTGTAGTATCATAGACTCATATAGCATAGCATTCGACTTAAGTAACCCATTTGATCTTTATACCACAGTGGCAAATTCAATACACCTTAAAATATCACTGCATCTGTTCACACATTCAGTAAAAAAAAAAATCATAATTATTAATCGTGGGCCTATTCCGTACGGCGGCCTTGAAATAGTGCTTAATATGTGTCGATAAAGCCCTTAATATGATAGACCTTTTCGCAGGAGCGAAATCGTAAAAATTGCTCTGGTAATTGAAAGACCGCTCTATGTCCCCGGCGCCGAGAGAGCAAGAATAAAGCCAAATGTTGATGGAAAAAAAAAAAACAATCCTAAACCAATCAAATGAGAGAACGCCGACAGTCCCTGGAGCTCCACGCCATCTCTCAGATGGAACGCAATCGTCTTGATCAATCTGAGGGATTCTCCAGCGCATCCCACAGGAAACTGCGCTGATTAGCCGGCCCAAAATCACAAACAGAACTCCACCATTGTACTTTTGTGGCTTTTTCCTTGATAGAAATTCTTCTGGCGATGAGGTGACCTCACATCGCAACCCAGCCTGGGAACCAGACCAGTCTGCAGCTCAGCTTTCGTTTGCGCTGCAGAATACGCCTGGCCACCCCCCCATTCAAACAGATTTCCACCCGACCTTCCCGGGGCGGGGCCAATCACAAGGGTTCATCCAACATGGGGCGGGTTTGATACGATGACGACGCAGAGGGGAGTCGTTGAGGCACCTTACCAAGATGGCTGCCGCCGACGTGGAGCGGTCTGTTGAATCCACTATTGTGACAGTATTACACAAACTGGACGCTATACTTTCTATAATAACATTTTGTTGATAAGAAAGACGTGTTGCTGTACTTCTATCCAGTGCTCTGATTGGTTGTAGGTCTATCCAATTGCATCCGCTTTGGAAGTCAAAAATAAACTATATGTGATTATGATGCATTTGTGAATTAGTCTGCCGATGCCAGGCTGATCGTAACTACTATTTTGCGACTAAACATGTATTATCCATCAATCCATGCTCAGGCCTGGATTTCTTCATGGTCAAATGTGAACTTCTGATTGCTATTAGCACAGGAATTTACCTTCCCTACTCAGAAAAAGTCAAGGCACAGCGGCTGAAATGATTGTCCGTTTTCATCACGCTCACATCAGGGAGAAAGGTACAATGGGGAGCGACAGCCTGAAAAGGACTCTGCGAAAAGCCCAAATAGGAAAAGCAGAAGGAATACCAGCATTCTAAAAGGACATAAGGTGATCCCTGCTGCGACTGAAGGTCGACATTTATTTTTGAACTCCACCGCCAATATTGGTTGACTGGATTGCGTCACATCAATCCGACCTGCTAAACACCCACCTGTTGGCCCATGAGCGTTTGGAGCGGTGGCATCTGAAGCCAACCGCTCCCTGATCCCCACCAGCATGTCTGTATGTGTAGCTCTTGTCTTTTCTTTTTTCTTTTACTCCTTGATTTACCCGCCGATGCTGTGTGGGCTACTTTCCCGGGCCAGACTATTGTTCTAGCTTCTTGTTCAGCTGATTTTGTTTCCTGCCAAGTCAAACTGTGACTCAAATTGTCGCGTTGGCATCTTTCTCCTCTAATCCTTACATAAAACCTTGCTGTCAAAGAGAGTTTTTCGGGGGAGATATTTGCCCGATATGACAAGTCAGGCCGCAGGCGAAGCCGACAGATTTTGGCTGTTTCGGAGTTGCTGGGAAAAAAAAAAAAGTGGCAGGACGGATAAATTAAAAACAAAAACAAGAACGAGGCTGATTTTTTGCTGCTGCTAGATTGAACTTGATGGTGACATCAGCGGCGCAACCCCGTTCGGCTGACGCACGCAGGCAAGTGTCAGCTGCCGCCGTGGTAGAGGCTGAGGCCGTAGATCCTTAACATGGGAACTAAAGTAGGTGACGCGGGATTCATCTGAAACCCCCCCTAAAAAAAAAAAACGAAAAAAAAAAAAAACGCTGGGATCCGCCGCAGAGTTTTCGTCTCCGCAGCTCATTTCCAACCGCGGAGCCTCTCCCCTAATTCATTGTGAAAGGCCTCAGTCATATATCATTCATTCTTCTCCCTCAACATTTATTCATGTGTTATTTATTTATTACTTTTTTCTTTTGTCCCCTCAGACTGCATGCTCGCTGCAGACTGATGCCTTGGTTTCCTTTAGCACCTGCCGCCGACCGCCGCCACGGCAAAGAACAAGGGAGCGAGAGGGTCCGGGGGCAAGCTTCACCTTACATCCTCCATTATCACCCGGAGAGCAGCAGACGGAGGCTCTCTCTCTGTCTCCCTCTCTCTCCCCCGTCGCTACTGCGCTCCTTCCCACGCGCCGAGACGGCCGCTCGCCCAGAAACCAGATGAGGTCGAGCGAGGCCTTCAAAGAAGCAAAAAGCAAAAGGAAGGAGCTCATCCGACAACACAAGGAAGCAACGGCAACCGCGCGAGGAAACTAAACAGTGGCGTGGAGATAAAGGAGAGAGCGGGGGCGCATGGTTGAGGGGGGCGGTCTCGGGTTAGGCATAGCTTGGGCCGGGTGGCGTCATGAAATCCCAGGATCGATGCAGATACCTTGACTTTGCTGCCGACTCCTAAAGAATTATTCTTGCCGTACTGATTTTCTTCTTTTACACATTGAAGGTATCAACTTCTCAGGTATCAAAGGCAGGTATCGAACGGCACGTCATGCTTTGGTCCTCGGCACGGCCAGTGAAATTCCGCCCCCGCCCAGCCCTTGACACTCGGCACACACACGCCAAGGTCCAACCACGCCTATGAGGGGGAGGTGATTGTGCTGCCACAATTAGGAAGTGAAGTAATTAGTGGGGTGGGGGCTCTCAATTGGATCAAATGCACATTATTGTGGGTGTTTTCCAAGTGAATTATAATGTGTTTGGGTCTCGTTGTGCGTCTTTCGGCATCCGCACACGGGCGCGTGCGAGCGCCGACGTACGGGCGTTTCTGCAAGCGGCAAACCGCGCAGGGCAGAGCGGGAGAGGAACACGGGGGATAATAGCGGCGAACGCCTGATTGGCGCGGGGAAGGGAGAAGGTAAGCCGAGCGGCGGGGGGAAGAGAACATCCAATTGAATTTGGAAAACCGCACCGGCTCAGCGTACAAACACAAAGGCTTCATTACAGACGGATCCCTGTTGAAAAGCAGCAGCTAATTCACCGTCTTCAAGCACCAAGGGGCGAGAGAGAGAGAGAGAGAGAGAGAGAGAGAGACAGAGGAAGAGAGAGACACACACACAAAGGGAGCAACGAGGAGGAGAACAAATGAGAGGAGAGAGAGAGAGAGAGAGAGAGAATTCAATACCTATGGCGCCGCTTGGAGCATACTAATGCCCCATTAGAACGGAGTGCGGGGCAGCAGAGTAATGGCTTCCATTACGAGTCCACACACACACGTGAGCGCCGTGTAAATAAATACCAGCTAAACAGACGCGTTATTGCGTTCATAAATCTGCAGACGCGTTAGCTGATCAACATCATAAATAAATGATCCAGTCACGGGATGGAGGAGGCCAAAAATAGGCTCTCTCAGCTCTACGTCGAAAGGCAAATGGGATTGTCAAGAACCAACCGACGGAAATGCGGTTCCATTCATCTCCGTACCGCATGTAAACACCCGTGAAATGTCTGCCCGGGCTGCGCGATATCGCGATATCGCCGGCCCACCGGGAGGTCACTTCTTCAGAGTAAAGGCAACTCCAACCGCGACGCCACACATTGACGCCGCATAACGTTAAGCCCACTGCGTCGCTCATTATTAAAAGCTATTACCGTACACCGCAGTACGGCGGTCCGGCCGGAAAGACGAGTCGAACGGCATATGTTATGGGAAAAAAAGTTACATCGACTAAATAGTCCATTGGCCCGGATATCCTCAGGAGGAGAAGCATGCATTATATTCTGGTGTGAGCTATTCTCATTTTCTCAATCAACGGTGCTGAATATATTGTTTTATATTTATGTATTATTTGGGCTCACAAGGGGCAGCGCTGTCATCTGGCAATGGAAGGGCTTCAATAACACTCCCCCCTCCCATTCCCAATGATGTATATGTGCGTGATGTCGGCATAGAAGGACCGGGTGTTTTGTGTGCATGTGTGTATGTCGGTTTGTCTCGGAGGAAGAAAAAAATAAAAAATAAAAAATAATAAATAAATAGAAAAAAAAAAAAGAGAGGGAGAGGTTTTTCGCTGAAGGTCACTGGCTGCAGACCCCTCACCAACGCCGCCCCCCTCGGTCTGACACAAGCTGTGAAGCCCTGAGGTGCGGCTACACTGCAGAGGTGTCTGTCCACACACACACACACACACACACACACACACACACACACACACACACACACACACACACACACACACACACACACACACACACACACACACACACACACACACACACACACACACACCTGCTTCGGGAGGCAGACAGGACATGGGGGTTTGTGGTCCCAGATGAAATGCCGCCGAGAGAGACAGAGAGAGACAGAAAGAGAGAGAGAGAGAGAGAGCGAGCGAGAGAGAGCAAGAGAGAGCGAGCGAGAGAGAGCGAGAGAGAGCGAGCGGTGTCAGGGCAGATTAAAAATGTATGGCTCAGCTCCGGCTGGCGTAACAATGACTGTCCCTCATTTGTTGCCCGTCACCTCTGGGAACTCGTGGGGGGAGGGAGGGAGGGGGGGTGGAGGCGGGGTGGAGGGGGGCTTGACAATACAAAGGGATGGGTGTAGAGCGAGGGAGGAAGGGAAGTGCCGTAAATCACAAGATGGCGAAGGAGAATGATTTGAAGGGCAGGGGAAGGGAAGAGGGCAAGAGAAGTGGCCAACATCAGACACAACCCAGTGACCTCCGCACCAGAGTTTCTTTGAGAAAACGTCGGTGCCGGTGCGCGTGTCCTGGAAGATTTCAATTTCCCGGACAAATGGGAGAGATTCCTGTGTCATATTGTCTGTGTATATTGAGTTTTAAAACAACTGATAGGCAGGCGATATAGAGAATGACAGCATCAAAGCATGTAGATGTATCATATTTTCTTATTGAATATTAAAAGCCCCATCAGTTAAGCTATTTAAAAAAATTAATAAATATTACGAATGCAACTACTTGAAATAAAAAAAAATCCGTTCTCGAACAATACGTAACAAGTGCAGCTGCTTCAATTAACATTTCACAAAAAAACAATTTTGATCAAAATTGAAAACAAAATAAATATGGCAAGAAGGTTGTGGCAGGCCAAGGGGGCGTGGCCAAGCCGCCGCTGGAGAAAGGTGGCGCAGGCTCCCATCCCGAGGCTGCTCAGCTGCGGCGGATCGGGCGACTCCACGGAGGGGCTCTGATTCGTCCGATCCAGAACCAGAACCACCCAGGTAATTTAGGGTTTGTTTTTCCCCGCAGTGAGGGAGATGCGTGCGGACCGGGCAAGACGAGCACTGAGCGTAACGAGCCGGACACGCCATGGCGGCAGTGCGCCTAAGCTCCGCCCTTCTAGACTCTTTCCCCGTTTGCCAGCGAGCCTTTGATATTTTCCCTTTTGGCCCACGAGCCACCTTTTGTTTAAATAATTCATAAATACACGCCAACAGACGCAGTTTTGCCTCCTCCTTCCTCCTTTCTCTCATTCCCTGGCCCTGGGCCAGAACACACATCCACAAGTGGCACCTGGACAGGATGGAGCAACGCGAGGCTGAATCCCGGATGCCTTCCTCCCTGGAACAGATGGTGGCAGCCCTCGCCACAATGCAGGCGCAGCAAGCCCTGCAGTTCCGGGAAATGGCCAGGGTCCGCGAGCCGGACCGGGTGGCGCTCCGGGAGAGCCAGCAGGCCATTCAGGTCCTCCTCCGGGAGCACTCCAGATGTGGTGAAGAACGACCGTTGGGGGCCCCCCTTCCCCCCGCTACAGATGATGACAGGGGAGGATGATCCTAAAGGCTTTCCTGGCCAACTTTGAATTGATGGTCGAGACGGCCGGCGTGTCGGGCCGCGAGCAGGCGTTGCGGCTCGTTCCCCTTGTCCCGCCCAGCTGGTGGTGCATGCCCTACCCCCGGAGCAGCAGACGAGCTACGTTGTTGTCCGGAGGGCAGTCATGCAACGGGTCGGGAGAGCACCTGAGGGCCACCGCCTGCGCCTCCGGTCACTCCCCTACGACCCCACTGGCTGGCCGCTCCTGCACCCCTGGCAGCTCCTGGACGCAGCCCAGCGGTGGCTATGACCGGACGAGTGCTCTCCGCACCAGATCGAGGAGGCGGTGGCCACTGAGCTCCAGATCTGGTCCGGTGGTCAGAGCTGTTTCAGCAGGCGTTTGTCAGATTAAAGGCAGATCTCTGTGCGGAGCCTGTACTGCATACCCCTAACTTTGCTCTTCCTTTCCGTCTGCAGCTGGACGTGTCGGATAGGGGGCTTGGCACCGTTCTGTCCCAGGAGGTCGAGGGTGTGGACCGGCCAGAGCTGTACCTCAGCCTCAAGCTTGCAGAGCAGGAGACGAGGTATAGGACCGTAGAGAAGGAACGTCTGGCAATAAAGTGGGCCGTCGCCACCCTCCGCTATTACCTCCTGGGTAGGGCCTTCACCCTCTGTTTGGACCATGCCCCAATACAATGGCTCCACCTTATGAAAGACACCAATGCGCGGATAACCTGGTGGTACCTGGCCCTCCAGCCCTTCGACTTCCTCGTGGTCCACAGGCCCGGCACCCGGATGGTCCCTATATGATTTGTGTTTGAGGGACACGCGTGCGGACCGGGCGAGACGAGTGCTGATCATAGCACGGCGGCAGAGCGCCGAAGCTCCGCCCTTCTGGACTCTTTCCCCGTTTGCCAGCGAGCCTTTCATTTTTCCCTGTTGGCCCGGGAGCCGCCTATTGTTGAAAAAAATTATAAATACACGCCAACAGGCGCAGTTTTGCCTCCATCTGCCTCCTCTCTCTCTCATTCCCTGGCCCTGAACACACGTTCACATAGGTCTAAATAAATAAAAGTTGTGGTGCTGTCGGTCTTCGTGGGGACGTCCCATTGACGCAATGAATATGTACCGTGTGCTTCTGGTCGGAACTTAAATATCCCAAAAAAACGCCCAACTATGTATGTGACAATGTATGTGTCCCAAAGTTCTAGATGCTGCGGCTCTGTCTCCGCTCTGGGTGTGTGTTTACAAGCGCAACCTGTCCACGAGGGAGGGGGCTTGGTTCTATATGAACAAACGTGATTGGTCAGAGGTCAGCTTTAGATCGTCCAAACTGATTGGCTCCCCGTAACAAGTTGGCGAGCGCGCTGGAATCATTAAGGGCCCTTTCGAAATCCCCCCCCCCCCCCCCCCCACACTTACACTCATTCTGACGTCAACTGGGCTAAACGCCTCGCACTCAGGGAAACAGAACTTGATGCCGTCAAATTCCCTCTTCAAGCATGCTGCCTGCGTGTCCACACACACACACACACACACACACACACACACACACACACACACACACACACACACACACACACACACACACACACACACACACACACACACACACACACACACACACACACACACACACACAGTGTGTGACAGGCAGCGACTGTCAACCGGTAGATTTTCTCTGCGACCTTGAGGGTGTCGTCATGGGTTTTTCCGCCGCGATGAAAAAAGGCTCTCCTCCAGCGAGCGGGACTAAGGTGAGGGAGAAAAAAAAAAAAAAACGACAAAAAAAAAGGGATGGATTGCAGAGGAGGAGGAGGGAGAGAAAAGGAGGGGAGGCTAGACGGCAAAATGTAACGTCCGGACAGCATTTTAATTGCATGCGGAGGAGTGAAGCCGAAGCAGTGGCTGTAAATAATGAGCGTCTCATTGGGAGCGCCGTCGCCGCGTTAGAGGGGAGAATGAATGGGATGCGGTGTGTGTGTGTGTGTGTGTGTGTGTGTGTGTGTGTGTGTGTCATGGAGGTCAGGGCAACTCCCTGACTTACAGGGCCGTGAGGTGATTATGATGGCATCAGAGTGGGCCCTGGCCTGTCCCCGTCCCACCCTCGCACACACGGACACATACGGCATTTACACCCTCCCGCTTCTCTCACCTACGCCCCCCCCCCCTCTCCGCCGGCTACTGCGGACAACGGGTCTCTGGCTCATTGTCAGCCGCGCTCGGGAGCCTCCGGGTCACCTCGCCTCTCGGCATTCATCGGCCCACTTTTTTTTTGGAGTCGGGCAAAGACCTTCCGCCAAACTTGCGGTTTTTTTTGGAATGCGTATAATGTCGTTTTCGGTAATTTGGTTCCCTCGGCTCAGCTTCTTGCATTCACGGATTTATTTGAATAAAATAAGAGGGAGAGCACAGTGTGTGGCTATGCCATTATAGCGCTATTGCTTTGCGGAGACCCCCCGGTTTTTGTCCTGTGCGGAATTGAAAGGTTCATTTTGCCGAGCTTTGCTTTGCTTCCACCTCTGACCGCATGCAGTTGAGGCACATGGAAGGAATTGGAGTGATTTGGTGCGTAAGTATCTTTGCAACCCAGCGACGGACTGGCATCCGATTAAGGCTGTGGCCCTGGGTGGACGGACCTCACTCGGTTGCCTGGTTTTTCGTGAAACAGCACTCAGGAGAATAAAGGCGCTAAGTAGAACCCAAAGATCTTCAGTCACGCTTGAGGGGAGATGCAGCCTCTCACACCAACATCCCCTCAAAGAATGAATCCCTTGCACTGTTTCGCTTCGACAGCCACCATCCAATAACTGGGAAATGAAGAACCACCTACGAAGAACCAACCACCGATGGTTTACCGCGGTTTAAGCACTAACACAGTGTTTTGATTTTAAGAACTGCAGAGACACCGGCTTGTCAACCGGACGATGTGGATTAACGTATATATTTGGGTCCAGAGAGGCTGCACTGAGTGACAGATTACGTTGAGTGCGAACCTCTCTCAATCCTGTATTACACATCAGCGATCTTGGGGATTTAGAGAGAGAGAGAGAGAGAGAGATGTGTGTTCAGCGTGGGTGCGTGTGTGTGCTTGCCCAGGGTTAATTCTATCCATTAAGTGAGTCGCTGTGTACATTAATCCACCGCTGTGCGCACACAACAGATTAAGTCCACTGTCTTTTTTTTTTTTTTTTTCCCCCCCATGAAGAAAAAAAGAATAAACATAAATGTTTAAGGCTCTAAGAGTAAAAAACTATTTCTACCTGCTGGAGAAACGTTGGGGAACTGCCAAACTGTTGTTTACAAGTCGCACTTTTTAAAACGGGCAATCGTTTAAAACGTCAACCGGCCTTTCAGCGCGCCACTTTTGGATTGCCGATGTGGATATTTAAGATGACCTGCAGTGTTGTTAATAAATAAACATACTAAGTCCATTTCAACACGCTTTGTCTCGAGGACAGCCCCCGCCCGGCGCACGCCCGCCGCTTTCACATTTAGAGCCTCGTCGGCCTGGAAACTCCCCCCTCGCTCCCGCCCTGCCAATCACGCGGGGTGACACATCTCCGGGGGACGTGCAAATGAGGGACGAGCCGCGAAAATGGGAATCTCTCCCCGCTCCCATTCACCCTTAATGAGTCTGGGCGTCTTGCATAGCCAATCAAGCCCATCGGCGGTAATGCGAGCCAATGACACCTGTCGGGCAGAGGGGCGCGGCGCTGGGCGGGCGGCGGTTACGCTAAAAAGCGGCGGACGAGGGGCTCCCGGATGATCGACGTCTGCTCCTTTGGGGGCGGGGGGGGGGCGGCCGTAACGTAGACCAACGCCGAGCGCCGTTTGATCTATTGTGGCGGGTTTTTTTGCTGCTGTTTGGTTTATTGCCCGATTGTCTTCATCCCGTCCGCCTGATACCTACTCCTCCAACTCTGACAAGAGGAACCCTCGTGCCTGCTTGTGCCACGGCATATTTCACGACATGCATCACATGCAACACAGCAAAAGATCAAAAGCGAATCGTCCTACATTTACGAGAAATTGCTTAGCGGCCGACCGCACCGCGTCGTCGTTTCACTTTCCCTCCAAATGGTTCAGATGTTTCCCTCTGACAAGGTATTTACATTTACATTTAGTCATTTAGCAGACGCTTTTATCCAAAGCGACTTACAAGGGAGAATAACATCAGTATCAGTTGTATCAATGGCTATTAACCGATTGAAACAATCAAACGGCTTGGATATACATGCATTCATATTTCAGTAGACTGAACAATCCTCCCGAACGGCTGTCATTCCCGCGAGGGGTTCAGGTAAAAAAACGAAACAAAAATAAATAAATAAAACACACCGCTCCTCCTCTCCCGTAGGCAACGGCAGGTTAAGCGGAAATCAAAATACATTTTGACTTTGCCACACGCGAGAACCACCGAACACTCAGACGTTGCTTCACGTCCGCCGCCTTAAAATAGGTGGCGCCGTCAAAATGAAAGAAGTGCAGCGCGCGTTTTAGATCTTCTCCTCTGAAGGAACGACGGCTCGGGAGGGGCGAGGGTTGAAGGGAGGGCGGCGGCGTGAACGGGAGATCGAATAAAACGGAGATAATAAGGGCGGCTTGAACCGGTGTGTGTTGTTCGGCTCCCCGCTACGCATTGAACTCAGCGATTGAAAAGTTTGACCGCTCCTCCAGAATTTAACTCTTTGTTCAATTTTTCCGACTTCGCAAAACCGTTTGAGTCGGTTGGTGTGGGTTCGGGGCGAGCGAGTCCACGGATCTCGTCGGCGATCCGGTTCAGGAGTCACTGCCCGAATCGCGACCGGTGCCCCTCGGCTCTTTTAGTCTCGAGACGTGAGTCCCAGGGGAAGCCCGTGCCAACTGGCCGCGGCTAAGTAGTCGTGAGGGAAACGACTCCTTTGCCAGTGAGGCTCACGACTCCCGGGTCAATTAAAAGGTTTGTTTCGCTGCAGACGGATCGTTCACGAGTCATCACCACCTTCGACCTGTATGAGCTCAGCGCAAAACACACTTCTCTTACAGCCACTTAAATACCGCATTTTACCCAATACAATTTGCAATTTGCGATATTCTTATTTACGGCCAGGGTGCCGCGAGCCAAAAATGAGAAACGCAGCCAAGGTCAGCCAGCCAACGGTGAAGTGCATTCAGGGGAACGCTTGAATTTTGGACCAGCAGGGCTCCCGTTTCTCCACTGCATAGTCAAGGGACGCCTTGGCACTGTTCACAGACTTACTGGAGGTAAGGTGAGGAAGCTGTGTGTGTGTGTGTGTGTGTGTGTGTGTGTGTGCCCGTAAGTGCATCCTCACCCTCCTCCCCAAATTTGTATGACTGCTTTTCATGTAAGCTTCTTCCTGGTCGCTGGAGTAAATTGCGCAAACGCACCGACACCCAGTTCTCTCATTCACCCTGGTATTTGTTGGCCGTGCTTTCGTGTCATCGTCCTGGGTTTTTCCTGGCGCATTTTTGATTCATTAGGCAAAAAAAAAACAAAAAAAAATTGTATCGTCTGGCCAGAAATTGGGTTCAGCTTATTATCCTGCACAGCTATCAGAAATGGAACTGCATTAATTGCATTATCTGCTGTGAATATCGTCAAACAGGACGTGCTCCAAACCAGTTCTTAACAGCATTGGAACTCATTTTTAGATACATTTTGTCAGACTTGTCAAAATCACAGACAGAGGGAGCTGCCGGCACGGTGCTCCGCCAAACGGGAGCCTTTCTGTGTGGAGTATGCATGTTCTCGCCGTGCTCACATGGGCTTTCCTCCATGTAACTTCAATAAGGACCGCCACCAAAAACACGCACATCATGGTCTGACCAGCGATGGAAGTTTGGAACCAGGTCCCCGGGCCCGTCCTTGAATGCTGCCCACTGTTCCTGGCTGCCCCCCCCGCAGAGGAAGGACAAGCCAGGATGGGTTAAATGCAGAGGAGCCATTTCACCAGCCACCATCCAAAGTGTGTGTGTGTGTGTGTGTGTGTGTGTGTGTGTGTTGTAGTCGTGTGACAATTAAAGATTCTTCTTCGAGATAGATAGATTTCCATTACTGAGTTCATATTTATTCGCTGCAGTTCTGCAGACATTTTTCTTTCTTCAAGGATTTAAAGCTTGGGCAATGGGTACGTTTTGAATGAGATCTCAACATGGTTGACATGATTAATCTCTACACTATTAAATCCAAGATGAATTACCATAAGTCAAAAAATGTAAAAAAAACACAACAACAAAATAATTTCCAAAACAAGCACGATTTGTTTATTTTGACGATATTTCCCTGAGTTAATCATTAGCCGTAGTCGTAGCCCCCCCTCCTCCTTCACAAATCCCGAGGAGGACAAAAGCCAAAATCAGATGAATGACCCTCATTTAATGATGACAGTAATTTCCTCATTAGAAAGTCTGACATCCTCATTTTCAGAGCACTTCTGGCAGCAGAAAAAAGATGATTATTCCACTGGCCGTTTGACTGATGCGGGGATGATGAGAAACTCCATTCTCATATATCCCACATTTGCCGCCGCATGTAGACCCTCGCTATGGACACCGACGCTACGGAAACCGACGCGTCGGGCATACCTGTCGGCGGCGCGGCTCCTTGAACCCGCAGGTTGCTTTGCTCGAGGAACACCTTTTTTTTTTTTTTTTTTTGGAGGGATGGAAGTTAGAAAAAAAAACAAAAAAAAAAACGTAGCAAATCAATCTTTTTGCTGCTCTTTTTGCGCGACATTACTTTCGGTAAAAATTGTCTAATTGATTTTCGGACCATTTTAATTCCGCCACATCACGCAAATGACCCCTGACCATTTACCTGATGAAAGCTCACGTTTCATTTTATTGTCTCCCTTTTTTGGGTTTTGGAAAATGCTCACGATGGGGTGATAAAGCAACCTTAAAATGATATCTTTGGTTAAAGCTAACTCCATCAAAAATGTACTGTAGTTGTACCATGGTTATAAAACTCTATTTGACAGCGACTGGGGACCTTTAATCCGTCTATATGACACAATTTCAACGCTAACCCATTTCAATATTAATCTCCATCTTCCTTGATCAAAATGCAACGTTCCCTTTTGGGATATATTTTTATTATTTTTATTATTTATTTATTTTTTAATACTCCATCGCATTTACATCCTGTGAAATTCACCTCATGCCCATCGCTACAGAAATAGGCAGAACTTTTAATTCACTGTCGATATTGCCTCGCTTGTACAGGACGGCGAAGAGCATTCGGATTGATCAAGCGATGCAGATGTTTGAGACTGATGGGGAGAGGCGATGGAGTGGTGGGAAATCAAGGACGGAAAGGAGGAGCGAATGGAGCCGACAGCATAGTGAGGATGTGGGCGCGAAGAAAATCGGGCGTGGCAGATTAACGCCGGCAGAGCAAGGGCGTCGGGGGGGGGGGGGGGCCCGGAAAACTGTCCGCTTCGCACTGCCGAAGAGGCCTGGAGGCGGAGATAGAAGCTGTCTTTGTTGACCCCGAGGCTGGGTCTCCAGAAGACAGCCAGTCGGCGGTCCTCGGGGGGCGCCTCCTCGGCCGTTATCGCACTCATCATAATCTCTCACTAACCGGGCTGGGGGAGAAAAAAAAAAAAAAAAAGAGAGACAGGCAGTCCAGTGCGGCTGTCGCTCAAATCTAACTGAATGGCGTTTCCATTCAGACAGACGGCTTCTATCCGCTCCGCCTTCCAAAAAACCCCCTCACACGGCTCTTAAAATGGATCTAGTCGCCGCTTAGACCCCGTTGTCCATTGTAACGGCGGCGCGGTGGCCGTTGCGCGCATTGTGCGGCGTGTTATTGATTGGTGGCTCTCAGTTACAGTAATAATTAAAGCAGGTTCTTTCAGCGAGGTCAAGTGCCTCGGTTCGAACTCCCACAGAAGGCCACGGAGCTGCGTATGGGTGAGCTGCCCATCAATGGAGATGATGCATGTTTGCATGTTTTGAGAGCTGCGGGGACAACGATGGCGTTTCACGTGCACTTGGGCACATACGTGTATCTGTTTCAGCCATACCATATTTCTCATAGATGAATATACCGTTGATTCCATCTTCCACACCCCCCCCCCCCCCCAGTGCAAACGATTTATGTCCAACCCAAAATTAAAGGAATTACTGTTACTCGAAAAAAGTTCCAGACGGAATTTTTGACCGCGATCGGAGGACCCAAACAAAAGATTGATGTCAAAACCCGGCCCGAGCTGAACCTCTGGAACGGTTTGGATCCAGGGGGCGTCGAATTTGAGCGTTTCGGTCGGGAAAGACAAGCGACGGGGAAAAAAAACAACCAAAAAACAAAAAGAAAAGAACGAGAACGACGGCAGTGTGCAGCGGCGGAGCTGCGGCCCCGGTCTCGGCTGCGTCGGAGTTTAGCCGGGGTGAGTAGGCAATAATCAGGGAGTGAATAAGTGCAGCGATAATCCTATGGCCTTCCGTCAATAACAGTTGGCACAGCCCTGCGTGTCCCTCGCCTCCCCAACAGGATTACACACATGCACTCTCACACCCCCACCCCTACCCCCAGCTAACAATAGCACAATATTCAATAATCCCTTTTTTTTTCCTCTCTTTCCATTGCTCTGCCTGACTTCTTTCACTGGGCCTTTCTGTTGGCACTCCGAGAGCTTTTCATATCTGCTCCATTTTCTGGTCACATCTGAGACGCCTGCTCGGAGGCCGTTCCAGAAAATGGAGGCGAGACAAAGGCAAAGGGAGCAGAAGTGAAGAAGCAATGTAATTGCCCTGCAACAAAAAAAAGGCGCTTGTGTTTGGTGTTAATGGTGCGGGGGCTGCTAAGGAGCGTAATTAAGGCATTTTTGCTCCGTTCCGACGGCACTTAATTGTGACAGGCACAAAACCTGCCCGCGCAAAAAAAAAAGATTCGCCGACCATCGGTTTAATTTGCAGACGCCTGAGTAATCGCCACATTAAAAAGAAAGCAGTGATTATTATTCCTGATGTTACTGACAGAGTCGCTAAGCCTGGAGCGCGTGCACCTTATAAATTAAAATTCTGCCTCATTCAGACAGCGCGCACCCCTTCCGTCAGACACCCGAATAAGCGCCCTGGAAAATAAGGGGAGCTGAGATATAGATCGCAGATACGGATCTGAAGTTTCATGCCGCGCTTTGTAAATTCAGAGGGGAAGCTCTACCCGACGATCCAAAAAACACAGGCGCGCGCGCACGCACGCTCGCTCTCTTGTCGCCACGCTCTGGAAGTCGGCGAGCCGCCCTGCGTCCGGCGACCGCGGCCGAGTCCGCTTCAATTACGGCGAACCGCAGCTCAGGTGGCGTCTCTGAGCTCTCTGAAGAACTCAAGTAGCCACGTTTAACAGACGCCGATGGCAATATTTGCACAGTTTTGGGAGAGAGAGAGAGAGATGCATAAACGTTCATTAAATTTCCCCAAACAATAGTGTATCCCAGAGTGGTTGTGACTATGCTAAACACGGGGCCTTTGAACACAGCTGGTGGCTATCTGCAGAAACAGCATGAGGCGCGGAGCCTGTCCGACCACAGGAACAACAGGAACACTTCAGCGGCGGGCAAGAGAGGGGGAAAAAAAAAATTAAAACCAACGACCTTGACCAAAGGCCTTCCTCTGCGAACGGCGGGAAGCATCCGAGAGAGGAGAAACCTACTTTCCGCCCGCTTGGAACGCCAGGTTCTCGAGATGGATCCCGAGCGAGATGCGCCGCCGCGATGTGCCGCCGCCAGGGCCGTGATGGTTCAATTTCAAACCCTCCGTTTCGCCGACGGATCTCACGCGGCGACGGCGGACGGAAGGTCAAAGTGGAATTCAGCCAGCCCTTGTCAACGCCTTCCGTCTTCATTTACTAAGTCAACCCCTGCCGGAGTCGCCGGCCGCGCCGCACCGCTCCGCGCCCACACAACATTGGGTTTGGTTAATTGAACAGGGGGACGGCGAGCAGGTTGCGAAGAAAGATTAGATATAATGAGAAAGGAATCCGTCTGAACAATTACAGCTTTTAATTAAAACCGGGGAGGACTGCGGAGCCGGTGAGGCTGCCAGCCAATAGCTGTAAAGGTTATCTTCCTGTTGGACAAACAGCAGGGGGGTGAAAAATAAATAAATAAATAAATAAATTAAGAATAATCGCCGAGTTGGAGAAAAGTGACTGCTAAATGGTCGGTCTTGCCAGCTCTGGTGCGTGTTGTACGTGTGCCCACGCTCCAGCAACACGTCAAAAAAAAAAAAAGGTAATGATGCAGCTGGGAATGACAGAATAGAAATGGTGATAAAGACCACGGGGTTTGGGGACTTGGAATGGGGCGACGCACTCCAAATGTCCCAATCCCTGGAAAACGTCCCCGCCCTTGGCCGTGCACGACACCGCCCGAGCCTGGTAATTCAAATTTAGGGGCGATAGGATCTCGCTAGGTTTGACGCTCGCATTTCTGTCCCCGGGGCTGCGGCTTGGGATGCCTCAGCTTGACCCCGCGGAATAGCGTTAATCAGCGCCGATCCACAGCAGCGGTGCGCGATGGGGCGGGCGGGATAAACCCGCGTCTTCGATGACCGCGCGTGACCTTTCCCCCCCCCCCCACCGGCTGACGGTTTGCCGTCATTAATGGAGATGAAGCTCAGGAATATGGTGACAGGTGGCGGTGGAGTCTGGTGGCCATTTCGCACTCTAGCGTGGTAAAGCATCGCGCACGCAGTCACACGTGTCATAACAGCGCGCCCTCGGCCCGACCGCTCCAGCCGCCACCGGGGGGCCCAGAGGAGCGGAGGAGGGAGAGGAAGTCGAACCGAAACACGCAATGACGCAGCAGTAAATAAACCCCCCGCCTCGCCACGGCCTCCCGCCCTTCGTCGCATGTGCCGATGTGCTGATGTGGCGGGCGGCCCTCAAAATCTCTTTCCTAAAATCTTCCTGACTGGTGCCCTTGTCAACGTCACCGCAAACACATTTCCCCGCCGGGGAGGCTCGGTTGAGTGTCTAAAACCCATGAAGTTGAGCGGCGAGAGAAAGGCGGCGCTTATTTCAGTTATTTTTTTAACTTCGATGAAAAGGAAGGAAGGCTCGGCGCTCGGGTCGCAGAGCGGGTGGCGCGGCGACTCAGAAGGCTCAAATAGGTGTTTTTTTTGGGGGGTTTTTTTCCGCCTGTTGTGGGGGCAGAGGATGTGCACCGAGGGAAAAGGAGGGAATGGAGGCGGACGTTATCCACTGTTCTGAGAGGGCTTGTTTCTGTGTGTTGTAGTACACCGTGCGGCAGTGACCCCCCCCTCCCCCTCGTCACCTTTCCTTTGACCCCTGCCGCCAATTTGCGAGTGCGAGGAAGAAGTCCGGCCAAGCGTGTCGCAATGTCAGGGCCAAAGTCACCGCCCCGTCATCAACAAACACACACGCACAAGCACACACACACATAAATAAACTCATTAACAGAAGTGGCATCCGCACTGTTTCGCATTCCATCAAAATGCAAAGTGCTGACTCGGATACACCCTCGAGGGCGCAGTGCATATTCCACTTAATTATTGCCTCGAAAAATTCTCTCTCTCCCGTATTCATTCACCCCCCCCTCCAAACCCCTCCTCCGCCCCTTTCCGTTCTCCCATTTCCTACGCCGCGCATTAGCCACTGCATCGCCTGCCGCTACTCCGCTCGTTTCCTGGAAGGACCAAGTGAGACGTCGCCGAGGAGGGAGGGCGAGCGTGAGGAAATTAGCCAAACTCAGCCCAAATAAAGTTGACGCGAGGAACCTTGTCAGGTGCCGGTATCGTTATTTTAGACTAGATGTTGTCTGGGGTTTCGGTGATCGCAATATCATGATATGGTAAAATGTTTTCCTCAAAGCTGCCTTACAGTTAAGGAATAGCATTTTCTGAACTTCATGCATCTCAAAGCCTCTGTTTGGATGTTTACAATACCCACATTAGGAAGGATTCATGACATAAATATCAATTGTGTGTAAATATCTTAACCATCAAAGTCATCTCCAAGATACCGTCAAAATTATGAGCGGGTGGGTGGTATGCACCTGCATTTGGTTTGCAATCCCCCAATAAATAAAAAAAAAGAGGAAGACTCCAGGCTCTGAGGTGAACGTCGCATGTCGACGAACCCAAACGCAGGACACACGGTTTTAGGAGCTCATACGGCCGGTTAATGGGTAGACAGGCAGGGAATCAGGAACAGGCGACCGGAGGGCCATCAGGGCCGGCAGGGACTCGTGACCGGGAAGGCAGGGACTCACGCACAGGCGGGGGCTCAGGAACCAGGGAACAGGAGCAGAGGAGCCGGCGGAGGGTCAGGGATCGAGAGCTCGGGGCGCACGCACCCAGGGAGACTTGCAGGAACAGCGACATTAAAGCCATGCGAGGACACATGCAACGAACCGACACCGTCAGAGCGAATGGGACCCGGTTAAATACCGAAGGAGTGACGAGGAAGGTGGAGACGGGTGGTAAGATTACCAACTGGGGACAGGTGTGCAGTGAGAGGGATGTGACGTGACACCAGACACAGACGGAGGGAGCCAGAGAGGAACAGAGGGACCTAGAGACAGAGGGAGCTAGAGAGGGCTAGAGGGAGACAGAGACAGATAGACCCAGAGCAGACAGAGGGAGCCAGAGAGGGACAGAGGGAGCCAGAGAGGGACAGAGGGAGCTAGAGACAGAGGGAGCTAGAGAGGGCTAGAGGGAGACAGAGACAGATAGACCCAGAGCAGACAGAGGGAGCCAGAGAGGGACAGAGGGAGCCAGAGACAGACAGACAGGGAATCAAGGCAGGGAAGGATCATGACAATAGCTATGGTTTGGAACCTCGGACATCCCCTTTGCACATCCCCTATGAAGTGGCCTTCGTACGAGTACCCTACAGAACAATGCACCGTGAGATTTTGAGGCCAGCACACCCTTCCTCCCCGTTCCTTGAGCGTTGACAGCATCCCGTTATTCAAGGGACAGACTACACTGTATACACGAAATCCAAGTTCATTTTTTATGGCGGATAAGCTGTTGATACCCATCTCGCGCTTCCCAGCTCGCTGTTCAGCACAAATCTGAATACACAGAATCTGCCCAATAAGCCGGTGATAGTACGACGCTGAGCTTCAACAGCCTGTAAACGCCGATGGTGATTGGATAAGGTGGCTACGGAACATCCCTTCCCGGCTAACGTCAGCGGAAACCAAACGTCTCCGGCCGATTTCTCGTCATTAAGATATGAGCTTAACTGGGGGCGGCCGACATCTACAAACTCAGAAAACACAGCAGATCAGGCGTCAATTAAGTCTCCATAAATATCAGTTTGTATCAGTTCTCGGCAGGTAGAAGGAGGTCGGGGAGAAATCCCTCCGTCCTACTTTGTACCACCCAAGGAAACAGAGATATCAAGTCTGGAGACAAACACCACTGGCAGGCCGAGAGCGAGGCAGAAATGGGAGCAGGCGGTAGAAAAAAAAAAAAAGCGTCAGGGAAAGAGAGAGAGCGAGCGAGCGAGAGAGAGCGCGGGCGAGCGAGAGAGCGCGCACGGAGACATGGCTGGAGGATAAGCGTCTCTTATTGACGCGAGGAGGGAGAGTGGGGGCAAGTTTGGGTGGGGTGTGGGGTGGGGGTGGAGGTGGAAAGGGTTTGTCTGACGCCCGTTGCAGAGTGGCTAAACCCCCCCCGCCGCCCCACCACAGTGTTTGTCTGTATGGAAAAAATAATACCCAAATAATAGTCTCTCCAAGTCCGACTTCATATAACAAATTCAAATATCTCCTGCCGTTTGCCTTAACATCCTCAACATAACAGATGGCCTGGGTGTAAATAAGGTTTTTATATATGCTGTGTAAATAAATAAATGACAATGCCAGGACAATATTCCATATGGCTTCCCCAACTTATCCCCACCTGCCCATCACCCTTCAGTGGGAATTTAAAATTCCAAGCCACGGCCAGACACCAATCCAACCATCCAAGCTTTATATATATAAGCTATTATTAGTTCAGGATAATTGCTCTGTTTATATATATATATATATATATATATATATATATATATATATATATATATATATATATATATATATATATATATATATATATATATGAGACGTAGCTTGTGAAGCTAGTTTTGTCAGACAACTCGACGGCGCCACGTGCTTGCACACCCTTACGGGCCGGCCTCTATAAGCAGCCAATCCCTCCTGGCCGTCCTGCTTTGCTGCTCCTCTTGTATCCAATGGGGAGGGATTCAAGCTCATCACCCCTATATTCTCGCTCATTAAGAAGGCCTTCGCACCTCGCCCAGAAAGCGATGAGCAGTAGCCCCCCTCAAACAAAGCAAAATAAATGAAGATCATTTGAAGTTAAATATAAGAGTTGTCCATCAGAAACAAATATATATTTCGATATGTCAAAATTTAGTCAAGTAGGCCAGGGCAGCATCTCTAGAAATACTGAAAAACAAAACAAAAAAAAAAAAAACCCAACGAATGTTACCTTACTCTCGTAACCTTGTGCCATTAACTAAAATGTCCGTAAACAAACTGATCTTAAGCGTGGAAGCTTTTAAGAGAAGCGGCAATTGTCTGAATATGGCAACTGACTCATCTGCAAAATGAAAATTGCAGCTTTGAAAGTCACCGACCCAAAGCCAGGTCCAGGGTTCTTATGAATTAAATAGACTGAAAATTGAACTAAAAATATTGCTTTCATTATTATTTTTAGGTTTTCTCAACTGGAAAGTTATTGTTATTCTTTCGATTGTAAGTTGAAAGAACCTAAGAACCGAGTTGTTTTTCGGGGGAGTTTTTTGGTAAGTCAGCGTGCATAACAATAACAGGGAAAAAACAGATAGAAGCCTACAAAAATGCAGGGGATAACATATCAATGAGGAATTATAAATAGGGGAATCATGGCCCCATTCTCTGGTACTACATTAGATGACACGGACACGGTTGAAAGCGCTCCAAAGCAGGAAGCGATGCTGCGTTCACGGGAGCTCAGAAAATTGTAATTTGTTTCAGAAGTGATGCCGCCAAATAGTCCAAACTTTGTATTGAACAGCAAAATCCTATTCGACTAACAACATTTTGAGTCAGCCCTCGTGTATAATTAACGATGGCCTCAGTGAAATTGAGCTTGACAACAAACAAAAGACGAACAATTGCAATAAAGGTCCCGCCAAGGGAACCGCCGATTCCTTGTCCCAGATAAACTTCCCAATTCCAACCTCGTCTCATGTTAAAGGTTAATAACGGTGCGTTGAGCACAGAAGCAGTCACAATAGAGCCACGTTCTCAGGAAGCCATTTGGGATTAGAGAACATTGTCTCGATTGAATTCCAGCGTGCATTCCAATAGAAGATGCAATTGTGATTCACAGTTTCAGGACGGAGCCAGAAGAGATGCTATACCGCCTGCACCAAAATATAGAACAGAAAAAAACAACCACACAGCTTATGCACATTACCGAGACACACCACCGATATCTCGCTTGCCGTCTGCACTGAAATGTTCCTTATTTATTTTTTATTTATTTTTTTGCCGCCATAATTCCCAACATGGTATATTTCTAAAGAGGTTAATTTGGAGGAAATCAGCAGCCTTATGGATTATTCGCTTCGCACAAATGGAAGCGTCGCTAATCGGGCTTCTATAATTACAACATGGGAGAAGGTGATATAGTGGTATACATCCATGCACACGGTCACAATATGCCAGAGCGCTATTTTGTTCCTAGTCGGGGGTGGGCGTTAATTTAGATAATTGTTTCATTCAGTAAAACATGAGATCAACCATCGTAGGGGGGTGTGGGGGGGGGCTAAAAATAAACACAAGGAAAAACCAAGACATCCTTTGGCAAGCATCCACCCACCTGCCCACCAGCATACACAGGATGTATCAGTGGGATTTCAAAAACACATTGCAACCACACACACACACACACACACACACACACACACACACACACACTACTGTATTCTTAATATGCAGTACAAACAATCCACACAACCAGAGCTAAATATTGTATGTGTATGTGTGTGTGTGTGTGTGTGTGTGTGTGTCGATACACGGGTGCAGAAGACAGAGAAACATACGCAAATAAGAGGCAGCCGGTTCCTCCCCCCGCTCGCCCCCGGGGGGGGACGGGGGGCCGATCAGGTGAAACTCCGAGACCGCTGACCCCAGCAGCGCCGTCTCTTCCCGGGGAGAGGGCGTCCGAGGGCGAGCCTCACCCGCGGCCATGAATTATTCCGCGTGCGCGCCTCGCCCGCGCGTACCTGTAGTCGGCACTGCCGAGACCCGATCGCGGAGCTCTGACTGACAAAGCCTTTGATGCCGCAACAGCCATGCACTCTATGATCCACCTCTCCCGGAAGGAGGGAGCGCCCCCTCTCTCTCTCGACTACCTCCCCTCCCCTCCCCCAAGTCTCCTTTTGACTCGTCTTTACTTCTCCTCCTGAACTCCGCTCGTCAGTTCGAGTCTGGTGAGCCGCTCCCTGGCGCCGTCGCAGACAGCCCCGACCGCCCCGCTGTACGTCAAGCCGTGAGCTTCAGAGGAGCCTCCGAGCGCTTTATTCAAGGTTAGGAACCCCAAAAAAATAAAAAATGGCGGCGCTCAGGGGCTCAAATAAATAAATAAAATAATAATGGTTAAAAACGGCATGGCTGCACGGAGAAGGGCGCCGTCTCGAAAAGCAGCTCGACAGCCCTGCACAGAGCCACACATGCCTCAAGGTTATCTCGTCGCTGTACTGTACTCCGCGTAAATAAACAAATGAAATCGAATGAATTTCTCGGTGTCCAAAACTGAAGCGGTTCCTTTTTCGCTTTATTCCTTCCCCGACGCCCCCCTGCGGTTGCCTGGCACCACACCTACACTTCCCATCCCTGGCACTCCCGTTGGGGTTTGGAAACGGCCGAAAGGAAAACCAGGACCGGAGGCCAGAATCTGGCCTCGGGCGCCGGTGTGTTTTATTTTTCCTCCACAAGGGCTGCCTTTCCCGCCTTTAATGCGGCCTCCCCGCCTGTTTCCCCCCCTCGCTCTAGATGATGTGTGCTTTGATAACAGCTTTGGCCGGAAGACGCCGGCCAGAGGCACATTTCGAGGAGCGCCCCGGCCAGCGCCGATGAAAACGAAAGTTGAAGCACAGAGTTACGCTGTGTTTGCGCAGCGGGGTCAAGTACGAAGGCGGCGCTGTCATTTTGAGAAGTCGTCACTTTGACGTCAACAGGCCGGGCCTGGCATTGGACCGGCACCCGGTGCCGGGGTGCCGCACGGCGGTTAAGTGAGGAAAAGGGGGATTAGGATCCCGTCGTTGGTTCAACAGGTCTTAATCTTTCTTGCCAGGTGCCTTTAATATAATCCTGTGTGCCGTGCCAGGATTAATATGCCCGGTGCCAACGAGGAAAAGCAATTGGCAACTACGGCAAGCCAAAGCAGGAGTGCTGGCTTGAAAAAAAACCTCCGACTGAATGGAAGTGGAGGGCAAAAAAAAACAAAACACATTTCTTGTTAGAAATAGAAAGTTAATAAGCCCCCCCCCCCCCCCCCCCACACAAGACGTTAAGGTCTCCACATCCAAGTTGATTGAGTTCAACTTCTTTCACTCCCCCACCCCAGCACTAGGGGGTGGACCGCGATGAGGGACGGCGTCAGAGAAGGCGACAACAACCCGATCAAAAGTCTCGCGAGATCAGGCTCATCAGAGCCACCCAGGCTCCACCATGAGCGTGCAACCGTGCGTAACGGGGAGACTCCCTCACACACACACACACACACACACACACACACACACACACACACACACACACACACACACACATATATATACATATATAGTCGTGTAGCAATAATATTCTTTCAAGTTCACTGTAATTTGGTTGGCGTTACGAAATGTATGTCATCCGCTATCTCCGCAATTGTATTTGCAGTTGAGACTATCTAAAATAGATAAAAAGAAAAGAAAAAGCCATAACAAATCAGAAATAATCTTCCGCACGACCCCACACATCGCAGTTTCCGAGCCGCACGCCCGCCCCGCTTACGCAACGGGCCGAATAGGCATGAAGGAGTTAAAGCTTAATGATGGCCGAGGGACCACATGGCGCCGGAACAAAAAAATAAAATAAATAAATGACCTTTACGCACTCAGCCACGAATCACCCAGCGAATTCGTCGGTTGGTCCCTCTCCGCACACAACGGACGCTGAGTCATGGCCCACCCAAGCGGGGGGAAAAGAGGAAGATCGGGCGGTAATTAAAAGACGCCAATGTTTCCAAAAGTCACTGAGGTTTGACGTCAGCTCGGTCACTCCACGCGACCGCGCGTCGTCCGTGGATGTGGGGGGGGGGGGTGGGAGAGGAGACGTATGCGTGAGTCCTCGCCGTCTTGACACGCTCCACCGCAAAGCTCCTGAGTCCGTGGCCACATCCCGCACCGGCGGAGGCCTGGGTCGCGCTCGTCTTTTTTCGTTCTCGTGGCTTTTCGTCGGGCCGGCGTCTTGGCGTCGCGCGCGCTTTGAAATGTCTGCTGCCCCGACCGCCGGCGGCAAGCGGCTAAAAGCGGAGGTGGACGGGCTTCTCGCCAGCGCAACACCGGTCTTCATATTAATTTCATTTGTCATCCGGGCTAAAGGCTCTTCACACATGGGCCGGAATGATGGGCCCAATTTTTGCAGATGAGGAGGGGTCAATTATAGTGCAATGCTGCATCCCAGTGGAGTTATTATGTTTATATTGCCGGTGATAAGTCAGGGACGGGGCTGTCTGCTTTTATGACCCACACACAGCCTCAACACGGCTGCAGCGATACGTGGCCTTGGCTATGTCGGGGTGTGTGTGTGTGTGTGTGTGTGTGTGCACGCGTGCGTGCATCTCCCTTTTCTCCTGGGTAACATGAACGCTTTATAAAAGAGGGAAATAGTTGCTGAAAGCCAAGTTCGAAAAGATGTGGGCAATTCATATACCTTTACTGTATTCAATATGCTGTGTGTGTGTGTGTGTGTGTGTGTGTGTGTATGCAATTTCATCGAAGACGAACAGGAGATTCAATATTCCTTATGCTACAAATGTGTGGTAACTTTACATTACAGTGTTCTTCAATGGGATTAACCTCAGCTTGGGCCGATGAATGAATAGGAGGACATTATGACTACACCTAAAAGACGTACAGCGCAAAATGATCCATATCTCCAGCCTCCTCCTCTCGACATGAAGAGTGGAGAGAATGAGATTTTTCAGCACAGGTCTTTCCCGGACGTGGCCCCCTCCGTGTAGCAAATGAGGTAGAGAGAGACAGACAGGGCCCCGGTCTGTGTCGGCCCACGGGAGCGCTAAGCCTATTAGCTAATAAAGGAGAAGTGGATGGAAGGCGGGCAGAGGTGACCTAATCAGGTTGGCTCGAGGTGTGAAGGCTTAAGTGCCGCCGTAGCGCTAACCGTCTGGAGACGCGGGGGGGGGTGGGCGCGAGCCTTGTAAGACCGCCCGGGGTGCCCCAAAACCGTCACTATCTCCTGGAGTTCTGTACTGGCTCTTTCCTCCCTAAGTTTTACTCATTCTTTTTTTTAATCATTTATGCAGCCTGGGCAGAAAGTGTCGTCGGAAATGAGGTGGTGGGGAACTTAATGGAAAGCTTGGCTTTGAAGGATGGAGAGAGAGCGAGAGAGAGAGAGAGAGAGAGAGAGAGCGAGCGAGAGGAAGAGTGCAGGTGGAGACCTTCTTCCCTGCACTCTGCAGGTGCAGCCTACAGTGACCGAGGAAACGTACGCACAGAATATCTCAACAGTTCGGGCCTACGTTGGCCTTAAACTTATGCTGGACCAACCGTATTTCTGGACGCAAACACCGACCATCACACACCGGAAAAAGAGAAACAAATATGCGTTTTGCATGGTAACATTGCTGGGCAGAAAAGAAGATGGGGGTAAGCCATTGGGTGCACCGCCACGTACAGGCACGGGAGAGTGAGAGTACGCGAATGTGCATGGGTCACCAAGTCCCATCAGTCAACATCCAAAGATAACAGCTGATCTGCGATCGATTACCCGACTCACCTGGAAAATGCGACTCGGGCGCCCCGGAAAAAAACAAAACAAAACAAAAAAAAACACACGGAGGTTGTTCCGCGTCGCCGTAATTGCCGCATGTGCGCCGGGAGACGCCCCGATAAGGCCGCCTCGCTAAGCAGGCGCCTTGCCATTGTCAACCAATTATACATAAACAGAGATGTCAGCCGATAAGGACAAAGCCATCACGCCTCCCGCGCAATTGATTTTTGCGCCACCGACATCATTTTCTTTCCTTCCTCCGCCTCTTTTCTGAATGTCACCGGTGGACATTCCCGATACATAATTTGCTCACCGCGCGGCGCCTCGCCCCCTGCAACTGGCAACCGAAAACGAGCGCTTGCTGGGAGGAGCGCTGATCATGGAGGAGTAGCACCGGTCGTACGCGCGTGGAGGCTTTGCGGCAGTTTCCAATGCGATCCTGTCTTCTGCCAATTCACTAATGCCTACGTGTGTGTGTGTGTGTGTGTGTGTGTGTGTGTGTGTGTGTGTGTGTGTGTGTGTGTGTGTGTGTGTGTACGCCTAGAGAGAGAGAGAGAGGGAGAGAGAGGGGTCGGGCGACACAGACACAGCGCCCGTCAGACCGACAGGGCCAGGAGCCCGTCAAATTTGCGAGACGCTGGGGCAGACACGGAGAGGGACTTATTTTAAACCCGGGGCGGAGACGGACGACCGGCCGCCGGCCGAGACGGAGGCCGGGGTGAGGACGTCCTTTGCTCCCTAAAGCAAATCAAACGAGAGATCTCCACAGGAACGCACGCCGTACGCACCGCGGTGAGGACGCCACGCAACCCCCATCAAACCCGTTTAATGGAGTCGCAGCCATTACCGATGGTGGTTATTCTAAGGCCCTGTCCACACGTATCCGGATATTTTCCGTACAACACCGTATTTTCTCTGCGTTTTCGGGAAAAGTGTGTCTCAAGGTCACCCGGAAACAAAAGGTTTTGGGAAAATACGCCTCCAAGGGCGGAGATTTTTTCAAAACCTCGCGCCTACGAACGACGGCCGTTTGCGTCGCCGCCATTAAAAGTCGAAAATACGCATGCAGACAAAAGCATGAATATTATGAGGAAGCTCAGCGTGTCGCACGCTCCCGATGTTCTTCTGTGGCGTTTGGAGGCGACGCCGAGTTCCATGCCACGTTATCCCCCCCTGCTGGTCCGCCGTGCTTGGGTTTTAGACCTCGCGTTCCCGGGCGGGTGGGGAGGCTTTCTAAAACGCCGCCGCCGTGGGACGGGGCCTCACCCTGCCAGGAACGCGGCGGCGACGCCCGAAGCTCGGGACGGGTGGCGGAGGAGGAGGAGGGAGGGAGGGAAAACAAGAGGAGCAGGGGCACTTCCGAGTCCCGTACAGGAGAAGGCACTCAGGAGGCTCCGGCAACAACATGCATTTTTCACCAGTTTGTCACCTCCCGCCACTTGCCCACCTGAGAAGTTTTTGTCCCTGCCCTCCCCACGCCGCCGCCTTTCCCAGGCTCGAAAAGCTTTTTTTTTTTTTTTGGGGGGGGACAGAGTGCATAATTTCACTCGGGGAGCACAATCAGAACAGCTCTTCAACTTCTGACTTCCAGACGTTGATTGATTGGACGTGGGCCAGGAAAAAGGCGGACCATTAAAAATTTAAACGGCCGAGTCTGCGGGCGGGCGGGCGTTTCATGTATTATTTCAAGTGGAAGACGGGTGGGGGGTGATTTCGATACGGATGTGGATGAATTATTGAAAGGGGGGGGCCCTGACTGCCACATCCTCCTGCACCACCTTCCGCTCGAAGACCCCCTTCATCCAACCTTGCCCCACGACTGGAAAAAGCGCCGAAAAACGTTGATTTTATCCCCCCCGGAATCTGGATTTGAATTTAAACTTGTTTGAGAAGCCGACGTCTCCACCCACCCACCTCACACCACGCTGCCAACATTTTGAATTATGTTTTGGGTGCATTTTGGATGAACAAAGCGTCACCCGGTGGCAAAATCTTGAAAATAAAATTTGGATCCGGGAGCTATCGGCGCGCTGATACTACTCCCCCGTCTCCCCCTCCCCTCCGCCCCGGATCGCGGCTACTAGAGCCGACCGAGCCGGAGCTGGATCCACGCCAAGGTCTTTAACGCCCGGGATCTCATGGTTATCGATCTCCCCCCCCCCCGCGGGCCCATGCTTGCGGTGCCAGGGCTGGACGGGATGATGAGCAGAGGGTGTGTGTGTGTGTGTGTGAGGTGGGTGGAGAGCGGGTGGCAGGAGCCTCCTGGCAGGAAAGGAACAACTCTGAGACCCGTAATTTTGAGTTCTGTTTTTTTTTGGGTTTTTTTTTAATGCTCCTCGCCAAGCAGGGAGTCTGTGCTTCAGTTTAACGCGGACATTCTCAAAAGGGTCTGATGGATCGCACTGAGTTCCATCCACAGGCTCCTGAGTGGGTAATCTGTGTCCACTTGGAATGTTTTCTAGGGTCTACTGCTTGATGGAATGAGGAGCTTTAACTGGGGTTAGGGTCAGTTACACATTGTCTTCAATTTATTTTAAACAGATTTATTTATGTATACGTCACACGTGTGTGTATGGTTGTTGGGAATATGGCTGGATTTCTGTGGGTCTTGTATTTGAAACTCCTTCATACACGTGCTGTGACCCACCACATTCCTGAATTTTGTTTCAGCAAATTCTCATCGAAAAGAATAGACGAGGGATGAAGGGATAAGGAAAAATATCTCGAGATAGATGGAAGGAGGGAGGGAGGGCTGGCTAAATGGATGGATGGATCAGCTCACATCCAAACTATAGGCAATTGAAATTATACAATAAAAAAAATGGCAATACCCAACAAACCAAAAATTGTGATAGAACATGTGAAGAAAGTGAAATAAACATTTTACAATAAACCAAAAAATTTAATATTAAACACAATGAACCTAATGCAAATACGAATAAACCCAATGAAAAATAAACGTGGACTGTTCCACTACATATAAAATTTGGAAATCTACTTTAAAACCTCCCATTTCTGGTTAATTGCAAGCGGGTGACTTAAAAACAAAAAGATTCAAAATAACTGAAAAGTAGAAAAAACAGCAAGATTTAAAAAAAAACACATTAAAATGAACGATAAATTTATAAAAGATGCCTAATCTTTTAACCTATTGAAAAAAATTCATAAGAAGAATTTTGCAATATACTATAAGCCTCTGGCGACGTGGCAACCACATAGGGCAACAGTGTTCCAACACAGACAACAACCGCGATGACGACAACACACACACACACACACACACACGGTTCCACTCTCGCCAAAAGCCCTGAGCCCTTCGTGAAGCCTCGGTGATGGTGTCCGTGTTTCCAAGGCAGCCGCGACTGCGTTCCCTCATCCGACTCTGCCATGCCAGAGCGCCGGCATCAGCCTGTTTTTCCCTCCTCAAAGTGGAGACCCCGCCTGCTGCGGCCACTTCAGCATCATGCTGTTTCCATAAGGACATGAAATATAACACATTGGCGAAAACAACACACACAAACACACACACACACACTCGTCGTTGTTTGTGTTCGGTCAATTTGTCAAGGAGAAAAACGTGGTCAGAAATGAAGCCCCCACCTCGATTATTTTCCTGTCTCCAACTGAATGTTTCATGTTTTGATCTGTCTTGTGATTTTTGTGTGTGTGTGTGTGTGTGTGTGTGTGTGTGTGTGTGTGCGCGCGCGCATAATTCCTTCCTGTCACTGTTTCTATTCTCTTGGGGTGTGGGGAGTTGTTGTTTTTTTTGTTTTATTTTCCCCCTCTCAAAACAAATTTCTCCCTCCTCTCCACTCCATATGACAGGAAGAAAAGTCACTATTTGATGAAAACCGCCCGCTAATAACAATGAATAATTCAGCAGGATGTTACCTTTCGTGAGTCAAACACATCACTTGTGTTTGTTTCTTTGTTTTGGCTTTAGTGTTTTTTTTGTCCCCCCCCCCCCCCGGCCAGGTGCACTCAGTGGATTCGGCTGTAGCGGCTGAAAACAATCACGCAAAAAGCGCGACGCCGACGCGCCGGGCGTCTCTCTCCGAGCCGAGGAGATGACGTCCGTCTTTTCTTTTCAGATTCTCACCTTTGAGTCATCCCTCGGTGCCGACTACGGATCGAAAAGATTCCTCTCAATTATTCTACTCCCCTGCCTCCTATTTTGTCGGCGCTCAGTCCTTTTTCTCCTCCACACACACACACACTTTCATCATGTCACCGCCAGTGCTCCTCTCTCTCCCTCTCCGTACCGGCACCCCGCCGTGTCCACGCCTTTTCCCGTGACAATTTGGACTCTCTAAAGAGCGTCGGGGGTGGACAGCACACTCTGCTCGGCACACGCGCGCATGCTGACACACACCTACAGTCACACTCCGTACGGGTTCGAGCAAATAGCAATTTGACATCAATTGGACGACACAAGATGAGGTTTTCAGCTTGTTGCTTCCAGAAATATTCAAGGCTCTTTTTATATATATATATCTGTGTGTGTGTGTGTGTGTGTCCGGACAGTTGGATTTTTTCTACGACGCATGTTAATTAGAGCATTAAGGCCCAAGGCCCGAGGCCCAAGTCACGCCCGCCATTGTCAAGGAGATTTCCTTCCCAAACACATAATAGTTCAATCTCCAGCTACAGTAGCCGGCTCGCCCGACAAACGGCCAAACAGCGTGTCGATTTCAGCGGCGTCGAGCGGTGAGGATGCGGATCACAGCCAACTTGAACACCCTTCCCCCACGGCGGTGCAAGACGGCTGCCCCCGTGGAAGAGACTGTGGCTGCGGAACTTGCGGAAAAACGCAAAAAAATAGAAAAGATAAAAATTCCCTCTCTAGAGCCGGTGTTGGGTTTGTTCCGTCCTGGGCTACCATAGAGGAAACATGGCGGCGCAACACGGCGGCCTCCGCAGAAGCGTACCCGCTCCCGGTGTAGATATAAAAAGGGCTGATTCTAAGGTAACGCCAACAAAACAATTCCACACGCCGCGCGCATTGCGGGCCGTGAATTTTCTATCGCAACTTTTATTCTGACAGAGAGGAATTGCACTCCATGTACACCGCTAAACTGACGGCGTCCACCATTTTGGACTCACTGCACCTTAAAAGGGTCACCAGAGCAAAAAGCAGTTTCGCTACCGGCGAGGAGGAAAGAATTCCCGGCGCCGAATTTGAACTCGACGCCAAAGCGTTGCGCCGAATTTACTTTGCAAACGCGCTGATTTGCAGCCGCTTTATTGGAGTGAATTAAATTCGGGGGGCGGGGGGGCGACAAATCACTGTCAGCGTTCTGGGCGCTCGCTCCCCGCTTCCAGCAGATTTGCTGACTGGCCTCTCTCCGTGCCTACACTTGAAATTGGGGGGGGGGAAAAAAAAAAAAACTCGTGAGATTTAATTTAGCCACGGCGGGTGTTATTCAAAACCCGCCGTCTCCCACTTGGAGAAGCGCTCCGAGCGTCTCACCTTTCACGCCTTTTCCACTCTCATGCGGCTCTTCTGCAAAACTCGCCCCGCCCCCCCACCCCCCAAAACCCTTCTCACATTTTCCAAAAAAAAAAAAAAAAAGAGAGCGAGGGATTAAGATCACAGCTTTCAACGCAGACATGTAATTATAAGGCGAGGCTATAAATATTCCGCCGAGTTACCCTCGTTCAGTAATTGACAAAGTCGGATGGAACAAACAAAGCCAGCGAAATAAGCCCACTTATCACCTAATCTCGACGCAACGCTTGAATGCACAATGAATGCATTATGATGACAAGGTGCTAATGTATCACGCAGCGAGACTCTACTCTCAAAATGTGCCTCCCCGTAACCTCCTAAACTCCTTTGCCTTTTAAATCTAATGCACGAGAAAAAAAAAAAAAAAAAAGACTGACAATAGAGCGACTTTGGACGCCGGCGCTTTGGACATTTCCCGCTGTTGTTTTTTCTCCCCCAGGCAACGAAGCCAACGGCAGACGTCCATCATCACGCCGCACCGACCGTTTGAAGATTTTGAGACTTCCTGTCCGGACAGTAAGTTAAACCCAGATGATACGATACCGCTGCCAATACTAGCGTCGAGTTTATCCTTGAAGGAGCAATTGCTATTCTCTGAACTCGGGAAGAGGATTTTACAAGTGAAGTTGTCCAGGGATTGGACACATTCCTGACTTGGGCTGCAAGAGATGTCGGACGGTTGCGTGGCCTTGTAGCCAAGTACTGGAATGCTCTCTGCTCGGCAAATGACCTGTTCTCCGGTGTGGAGCCCAGGCTTACCGACGGAGCATGTTCCACTACGGTTGACATGGGTGGTTAAAATTGCACAAAGCGCAGTGAAGGAATGAGAACCGGATGAAGGCGGGTAAAATTAAGGGTCACTGTAAACTGAAATCAGAACGAGAGAACCCTTCACCGATTATCTGCCTTTTGTCCCCCCCCCCCCCCCTCGCTGGAAACCGAAGAATGGCTCGCGGAAGGGGGGTGTGTGGGGGTATGGGAGAGAATTGGTGGTGGAGGTAGTGGCCGGGGGTTGTTGCACATTTGGCACTAAAGGAGTGATGTCAGCCAGGTAACCTGAGCCTCCGGCTAGCCCCTGAGCTCCTCTCTGCGGAGGATCAGCGGGATCGGATCGGCTCGGATTTTGGGGGACGGGGGGAGAAACGCGGTGGTGGTGGCGGCGGCGCGGAGTAGTGAGGGCGCGTGGGGGGGGTGTAGGTCAGATGCTGTCAGGCCGACAGCGGGCAGCACCGGGGTCCGATTCCCCCCCCCATCTGCATGGTTAATGTGGTAGGATCACTCCCTGCCGCCGCTCCCAGGAGTTAAGGCAAGAGCTCTGGGAGGATCAGCTGGATGGGACGGCGGGAGGAGAGGGAGGGGGGGCAGGAAAGGGGAGATTATGAGGGGATCAGAGAGGAGGAAGGAAACGAGAAGGAAAAGCAGATAAAAATGCCGTCTGGTAGAGGTAAACCCTACACTCCAGTCTTTAGAGTGCGTGGAACCGGAGGTGGGTTGGTATTTTCCACTGTGACGACAGCCCCGATAAGAACCGTCAGGGACACGTATTCCCTTTAAATACGACCCTCACCCGGAAGGAAGCGCGGCGCCGTTTGACCGCCACCGCCTGAACACCGCGAGGTGGCGAGGCCACGTCGGAGCGGCGCGAGACAAACGAACGTCGCCGCCTGTGAACGAGCACCCGCGGGACGCCGGCTTCTTGCTCGCGCCGAAGCGAGCGCGCAGAGCGGGCCGAGCCGGCGATGGCCTCCTCAGCTGCGTGGGATACATATGTATCCCCTTGGTATACATATGCATCCTCTTGCTGCTAGCTTTGTACTGCACCTTATTACTTTAATAACATACCTCATTTGACTTGAGTATATTAAGACTATCTTTAGTCTTGTTGTGTGTTACAAATATTACTTGCACATTTGGAGTATGGGCAAACGCAATTTTGATCCTCTGTGTAATTACGTGTTGCATGGTACGATTGACAATAAAGTACACTTTGAACCGTGTGAGAGACATAAAGGGTACTTTGGTTCCCATCTCTCTTCCCGCCTCGTTCACTCTCGGTTTCTTTCTCGGGGTGGGTGGGTCCATTTCAGCCAACGCTGTCAAAGCACCTGCCAGACCACTCGCCCGAGCCTGTGCACGTCAGGTAACATGTTGCATTGTGAAGATCCCTGGGTCAGCTGTGTGGGTCTCGCAGCCTGCACCGGCAGCGCCGCGCGCACACGCGGGCCTGCGGGGTGAGTCGCTGTCCGGGGAGCAGGTCGTAAAGCCAACGCCCGTCCCTAACTAGGTTATTGGATTTCGCTCCTTGTCCATTAGCCTGGTAATGAACCGCCGGCCCTTTTATGACTGTTAGTCCCCTCCCGCCTTGTTCTTCTCTTCTATATCAACCCACATATCTTCCAGAGTCTCCTCTCTAATTGTAGAGAGTGCGGGGGTGAGACAGTGAGAAGCCTCTTGGAACGTCTGCTCGACAGGCCGCCGCTGCTCAGATACGACGGGAAACGCGAGCCAAACGGGCCAAAACGAGCAACATAGCTCCCAGTGAACAAGCCGCGTTACCGCACGCAGTTGGAGCAGAACCGCACACCCCAACCCGTTAGTGGGTTTGATTGAGCGCATGCTGTGCGGTGGAGTGGCATGCAGGAAGCCCACGCCCTGCGTTTGAGTGCTGTAGGTTTTGGGTCAGCAACAAGACATCCGGATCGATAGCGGAGGGGGTCCGGTGGATCTCCTGCGAGCGTGCGCGCGCGGGCTCCGATGGCTCACCGTGGGAGGCGGCAGAATGAAGGGTGGCTCCGGGCTGACATCGATAGCAGACGCGGGGGGGGGGGGGGGGGAGAGCGGCCGATTGAATAAAGCCTCACAAACAAAATAAAAAAGAAATGTTTTTGTTGGTAGGTGTGGGGTATGAATGGATCAGGGCCTCGCAGGGCCCTGTATTATCATCATCATCATCCATTTGTATGCATGCACGTATTATATACATATATTCATCCTGTAGAGAAATATCCCAATTATATTTAGACCCACGGCCCACACTAAAAACAATAATACCACTTAGCCGCTGCCATGGCCATTAATTTGATCCTTTGCATAGAATCATATATTCTGTATAATATGGACAGACAGACATAAGTGGAACGGAGGCATTTTGGCTCTCAAAACCAAAGCCAGTTTTCCTTCCCCAAGGAAAACACTGCTGTGCTAGCGTCAGCAGGAAGGCCAAACTTAAACCCTCTCCCGCTCTCCCTCCTTATCCCTCTCCCTCCCCTTCCTGTTGCTTCCCTGCCTCATGTGGGGGTGATGCAAGGTTGAAGAGACATTACCGTTTGCGCGCGTACACACACACACACACACACACACACACACACACACACACACACACACACACACACACACACACACACACACACACACACACACACACACACACACACACACACACACACACACACACACACACACAGGAAGTGACTGATCAGGAGGGCAGAGGTGGATCTTATAAAATGCAACACACATAAAATGCAACACACACACACTCCATCAAAGGAAGAGCTGCTTTTTCATAAATAAGTCAGACGGATGCAGACCGTGTGGCATGCACACACACACACCACTGTCAACAAACTCTACAGGTGGTAAACCACAGAGCCTTTTCCCACACAAATAGAGTTCACACGTAAATTTCGGTACACACACACACACGCACACGCACACGCACGCTCACCAAATGATGTAAACAAACAACAGGTGGGTGACTGGAGAGCAGTCTGCACACATGCGGCTATGCATTTGCATGTAAGTTGGATGGGAAATCACAGTCTTCACAACATGGGCTGCAGGGGGGCTTCACGGGTGTAGGCCAAAACTACATGGACACAAAAAGGTGTCACGCTGTGGTTATTAAAACATAGTATGAAACAAATTTCCCCAAATGCCTGCCGCGCATTTTTATTGTCTTATTTCCCCCAGTTGAGGTAAGGTGGGCATTCACTTACATGAGCAAAGAAATTTAAAAAAAATATATATATATTCTCTCCCGGTAAGCCGTACAGAAAACATAGGCATACTAGTGAGCTAGAAATATGAGCGATGAGCTCTAGTCCCACCCCATCGTTGGACAGAAGAGCCCGACGAAGGATGCAGGGGAGGCGGAGGCAGCGCAGCAAAACAGGCAGAAAAGCAGATCGGGCGGGAGGGGATTGGCTGCTGTAATCGGCCGACCCATGAGGGCGTGGAAGTGCGCGGCGCCGTCGAGTTGTCTGACAGAACTCGCCCTGCAAGCGGCCCCTCGAATACTATCGAGCAGCAAAACATTTGTGATTTAAAACCAAAGCAACAGTTGAAGAACAATGGCTACAGTTCATAAGTACTTTAGCTCTGCCTTGACAATTTTCAATTAACATTCTGTGAAATCTTTGTGTTGCAGAGTAGCATACTAATAACTACATCAAGTTAGTATGGGAGTGTATTTAGTATGTGTGAAACCATAATATGCATCAAATGGTACCAGGATATCCAAAATTGATATTGTGATGCATTCAAAACCCAAATCGAGATATTATCACCATATTATCATCAACGTTTTTGATGGGGGGGTAATATGGCGGAGACAGTGCCCCTGTTACACACGGCCCTTTTTTGGTTTCATTCAACCACAATAAAAACATACACAATAAAAACACATACAATAAAAACACTATTTGTTTTCTTGGGAGAAACGAGTGAGAAAATACCTATACGGGTAGAATAAGAGGAAAAAGGGACTGTTCTTATTTTGGGATTCTTGGCGCGAGAAATACGAGGTGTGGCGTGCGAACGTGTGAACGAGTTGATATGCGCGAGTCTCAAAGTGTGAGACTTGGCAGCTCTGTATTACAGCGCCATCACCGCGCCGCCACCTCCGAATCCTCCGTCAGCTCCCTCGCTGTTGCGCGCATACGTCCTCTTGAATGAGCGCGCGTGGGATAGCGCATATGGCGCGCAGGTACCTTATCGAACATCGGCCCGAGCCTACGCCGCGCCCATCCCACAATGCACCGCGATAACGTCTCTCCACTCTGAGCCTGGTACGGGTCGTCCAAACGACAAGCGTCAATATTTCTTTTTTGGACTTCCAGATGTTGAAGCCGAGACTTCTGAACGATTGAAGTGTGTTAAAATGGTAATATTGCACTTGGTGACAAAAAGTCCAAAGTCCTAAATGACTTAATATGGCATATGGAACTTCTGCGGGGGGGCGGGGGGGGGGGGGGGGTTCAGAGTCATACGATTTCGGAAATTAATCTAAAACAGCTTTCCTTTACATTCCAAAACAAATCAATCAAACAAAATCAAGTGACACTAATCAAGCTCCATCATTTGGAAGGTCAAACATGAGATTAGTAGAATAGTTTGAAAAGTTGGTCATTCTAGTTTTTGTTTTTTTTATACATGTATTTTTGCTTAATTAAAAAGGAAGAGACACTTATTTGCCATGAATGTTGTGGCAGTTCCTCCTACCACACGGCACGGACCGGTCGTGACAGGGCTCCTATCCCGAGTGTGTGGATGGGAGTTGTTTTTTTTTTTTTAAAGCTGCTGCTCGTTAGCCCAACCAATGAGCGTCAGGTATGGCTGCTCCAACCATCCCATCCACAAACCACCCCGACACCAACCTGAGGCCCGGAAGAATACCTGGCTGAAGCCGACCTCCACCCGCCTCCTTTCCACCAGGGCGACGACAGGCTGCCCTCCTCCTCCTGCCTTCCGGGGCGCGGGGCCGGACTTGGCTGCCTGCGGGGGGCCGCTTGGAGGGGGTGGCCTGGCCGCTGGGCTGCTGGACGCTCCCGGCGGCGGCTGCTGGGCGGAGGACCAAGCGGTCACCCATCGTCGTTGCTGCGGCTGCTTCTCCCCGGTCCTCGGCCGGACCGCCAGGTGCTGCTGCTGCTGCTGCCGCCGGTCGGGAGAGGGTCGGTGCTGTCGGCCGCCCGCCGAACCACTGGTGGCTCCAGGGCGTCTTCGGACGGCCCTTCTGTGTCCCTTCCCCGTGCCGGAGCCCTTGTTCACGTGCCGCTGTGGCAGTTCCTCTTACCACACGCCACCCAGGCGGCGTTTTCAGGGCCCTCCGGCACAACGATGCGTTGTAGACATCGGTTCCTTGTAGAGGAGGAGGCTAGGTGGAGGTAGCCAGGAGCAGATGGAGCATGTCATGACAGGGCTCCTCTCCTGAGTGTGTGTGGGGTTTTGGCCTGCTGCTCATTAGCCCAACCAACGAGCGTCAGGTGTGGCTGCTCCACCCATCCCATCCGCACACCGCAAATGTTTTTTTTTACATCTTAAAAAGGTCTACCGTCCACTCCATTTTCACCTGAGCCTGTGTACCCAGTGAAATGTCGAACATCGACAAAAGCCCAAACCCTCTGAAAATACCAATCCTTGAACATTCTTGTTTTCCTTCATGCGGTCGCAGAGATGTCCGGTCAAGGCGGCACGTTCGGCGACGGTCGACAGAGAGTTCCGACAGTTGCCTGTGAGCTTACAGCTGTCCCCATCCTGCACAGAGCTCGAAAACCAATATGCCGTGCACCGATTGTGAAATTCTGGGCCGATACCGATAACGATGTTTAAAATGATAGTTTTCGATGTCAATACCGACGTTACCCCAAGGCCCCCAGAATGCAGCATCACTTCCTGCTTGGAGGGCAGCAGAGAGCTGCTGTCTTCTGAAGTCAATCGTGGATGGTTAAAAAAAAAAAAAAAAAAACCGCAGCGTTCCCCACGCTCTCCATCGGAAACCCACGGAAACAAGATGTGTGCGAGCACTGCATTGCCACCAAAGTGGGCCCCACACAGGCCCCCTCCGTAGCATCACACCTCGGCGAGCTACCCCGCTGAGCAACAGAAACAGCCGAGAACCAGGTGAGAAAGCTCAACATCTCCTGGACCTCCAGGCAAAGCCGTGGCAAAGCTGACCTGGTCCGTTTCGTAATCCTTTATTTATTTTTTTGTTCCTTTTGGTTAGTGTCGCGCCGCCAGGGGAGCAGGCGCCGGGACCAGACAATGGAGGAGCCGCACTTCATGCAGGGTGACAGCTAATGCCTGATGAAAAAGTGGCCTCAGCGACACCAAAGGGAACTCGGGGAGTGAAAAGTGCGCGCGCACACACACACACACACACACACACACATACACACACACACTAATCTGACAGCTGTGGTACCACTGACTGCCTGTCTGGGCAGCCCCGTTACCCGCCTTGTGCTCCCTGAAAACATTTATTGTTGCCTCTTCCAACCTTGATACCCTATTTTTGGTATCTCTGGCTCTGTCCGTCTTTAATTCTCTCTATTTTTCTCACGAGCCCATGACTATGACATGGCTTGCCATGACTATGGCATCTCGCACAGAAGAGACTTTGGATCGGCAGCTTTGCTCCAAACAGATGGATAGATGGATAGATATGGTGCATTTCACTACAGACCACCACATTGTCCAGTATATACAAATACTAAAAAGTACAAAATAATACTAAAACAGAAATGGTCACGATATATGTAAAATACAGAATATACAAAAATGTGCGACAGACAGACAGACAGACAGACAGACAGATAAATTGATGGACAGATAGACAAATCCTTTGTTAGTTGTGAGGTTAGAGTCTACAGAGGATCAGCCATCCCATAAATCTGGTGCCCGTCTCTGGGGTGCCAGCTCGGCTAAGCGCTGCAATGTTCAATAGCTTTCTACGGTTTGGTCCTTGTTTGTTTTTAGTTGGCACAATATGACCCAATCACTCTTGTCGGGAAACTCATGATTAGAAACCCAAGGAGATGTGGCCAAGAAACTATAATTCCACTTCGTCCATTTGTATGATGGACATGTGGACATCCAATCAGTGAGTCAGCGTTGGTTTCTCCGACCACTTTTTTTATTGCAATCGCTCAGGAAATTGACGACTCCGCAGTCCCCCCCCCCCCTCCCCCCCCGGTCGAGCCAAACTGCACCGCCTCGCGTCGCCACGTCAACAGGCCCCTCCCATCGCATCCCAAGTGGTCGCCGTGGTGACACGGGCGACATCGGAAAAAAAAAACTGACCGGAGAGGTTACCTAAGCAAAGCGAGGCGTGCCGGCCGACCGATCCATGGGACCGATCGATTGATTGATTGATCGCGGCGTCCCCTTTTAAGGGAAAGGCTGACGCAGCGTCGGTCGACCCAAACGTATCGATCCAACTTCTGTACTTGAGATGGGGAAGGGCTGGACGGACACACACACACACACACACACACACACACCAGCCGGAAGGAAAACAAACAGAAATTAATATGATATACGCCTCTTATCTCTGGCCGACTTTTTTATTTTTTTATTTTTTCCTCCACGCTTGTTTTTGCAGCTCTCAGCTCGCTCTGCAGCATCCACGGTGGGACCGCTAACAAGACGTCGCCCATTACATCCCCCGGACGGTGGAAGTCTTTAACTATGATGTGTCATCAACGCCAGGCTTAGAGCGGGGCCGACTGTCAGAATATTTCCCATCCGCGAGTCGGCTAATTGAGGACGAGGGACCCGGCGATTAATTATCCCGTCCCGGCACAGTGTTTACCTCGCTGATCGCCGGTGATGAGGAGTTATTAAAAATTGAGCCCGCGCGCTCCTCGCTCCCGCTCTTCGCGCAAAAGCGCAGGTGTCAAGACAAACCCGCGGTCCTCTCTCCTTGTCGTTGTCGCCGCCGCTGCCGACCCTCTATCCACCCTCCATTTTTGCGCTGTAAAAAAGTCACAATGACGGCGGGGAGAAATATCGCCCGGGTTTTTTGAGCGGGGGGCACAACCCGGGCGAGGGTTAACCCCCGAGAGTTAAACGTCTGCGGTGAACGGAGACATTTTTTTTGTTTGTTTTTTTGGTCGCCGCTTAAAACAGATGGGGTGCAAAGCGTTTACCTTTTAACCCGGAGCGGGCGCGCGCCTCGTCGATATAAACGTCGGGCTGGCGCCTCCTGACTTTGCCGACGGAAATATCCCATTGTTATCAACCCTGTAAACTCAACGTTGCCGCCCTCCTGCCCCTGATGAAAAAAAAAAACCAATCTGATTCACACGAGAGGTGAACGCAGAGCATCTCGAAGGCACCACCCCATCCACCAATTTTTCGCCTTCCATTCAATGTCAGACCCCCGTCCAACAGGACCTTTGTTCTCAACAAATAACAGAGACTTCGCTTCGACCCGGTGACGACTGCCCGCTTATTGAGCTTTGTCCTCCAAACTATAGTTCATTCAACTCCCCGGGGCTTTTTTTTCCCGGAACGATACCAGAAGGTGGCCTCATAAACGCCGATGTTTTCTAGCCGCTTTGAGGCGCTCGATCTCAAGGTCGAAAGCGGCAACCCCCGTCCCCCTTCCCCAAAACCCCAGTGGCCTGTTTCTTTCTCAATCCTCTGACCTCATTTCATCCACGATTGTGAATTATGACAAGAGTTATCAGCGTGCACATCGGTGATCCCTCCGATGCATCAGAATTTATGAATACCGCTGATTTTTTAAATTGAACCCAGTTGAAGGGGTTTAAGGGGGCAGTAGCTCAGGAGGCAGAGGGGGTCGTCTAGTCAGCGGAAGGTTGCTGGTTCAATCCCAGGCTCCTCCTGGTGGCGTGCCGATGTGTCCTTGAGCAAGACACTTACCCCCCTGACCGCTCCCCAGGCGCCTCCACATGGCCGCCCACTGCTCTCAGATGCTAGGATGGGTAAATGCAGAGAAATTGCAAATTTCCCTATTGTGGGACTGATAAGGGTATATAAAAGAAATATATATTTCCAGGGCGACTCCCAGTCGTACCAGACGCGGCTTGTCACTTAATTTCGTTGGAGGCTCTTCTGATCCCAAGTGCGCGACGTTTGATTGGCCGTTCGAGGCCGCTCCCTCCTCCGCCAAGCGTCCCGCGCGCTCTCGCACCTTCAATGATCAATCAGCTGCCAAATCTTCCGCCGTCTTCTCCGCTCCTGGCGGGGACGGGCCTCGGTTCCCTCCGATCAAATGACCCGGTTACCCATTTCAGCAACCCCTGTCCGCCCCCCTTCACCGGGAGGTGAAAAAAAAACACATTTTCTTATATATTTTACTTGATTTACATTTCCGTTTCATGTATTCACCGTACACTGGGACAAATTGCTTGTATGCGTAAACTTACTTGGCAATAAAGACGACTCTGATTCTGATTCTGATATCATATTCCACCTGCTAGTGTCTTCCAGTATTCTGGATCAAATTCCCTCTACATTTCTCAAAGAAGTCCTCCCAGTAATGAGTCCCTTGTTGCTCACCATTGAAAAGTGAGTCGCTCATTTTTGGTTGTGTCCCTGATTATTTTAGGGAAGCCACTGCCACAGCCTCTCTTTCAAAAAAAAAAAAAAAACCTGGATCCGGCTCAACTAAAGAATTACAACTCTCCAAAATGCCTTTCATCTCGAAAAATTCTCAAAAAGAGTCGTCACTAAGCAACTACTAAAGCTTGTTGAAGGTGATACTATTTTTTTTTTTTCCCTCCGCCAGCAGTACGGTACTGAAACTGCCCCACTCACGGTTACTAATGATATACTCATGCATGCTGATGTAGGTGGATGCTCAATCCTTGTCTGGCTTGTCCTGAGCGCCACTTTTGACACTTTTGATCATGCAATTTTAATTGACAGACTCGGGGAAACGGGTTCGTTTAACTGGAAAAGGCTTTAGAGTGTGTTCTCATCCGATATTCTGCCAAAAACACAATGCCCTGATCAGTTTGCCCTGATCACATTGTGAATACTGTAATACTCTTCACTGTCTTGGCCCACTTGCTCCAAATATGCAAAAGCCACCGCTAAGAACCCGGGTGTTATTTTGGATTCTCAACTGAAGTCGGAGCAACACGCGACTAAAGCGGTGGGGACACGTTTCTTTCAACTGAGAAACATTGCACAAATCAAATCCTCATTGTCTTTGAAAGATATGGAGCGCATCCTTCGCGCTTCGGCTTGTTCAAAATGCGAGGCGGGGCCCCGCGTAACTCCCGTCGTGGCCTCCCTGCGCTGGTTGCCGGTGGGGCCCCGAGAGGATTGATTTTTATTTTTTTTTTAAGATCCTTGCGATCACACAGAAGCCGCTGCACGGATTAGCACCAAATGACATTACCGAATCGCTGAACCCCTCACGGCCCAGTGACGCCTCTCAGGTCATCTAATCAGGGACTTTTAACTGTTCCCTTCCCTGGACGAGCGAGCAGAGGTGACCGTGCTTTCGCGGTCAGGGCGCCTCAACACTGTGGAACCGCCTCTCATTAATCATCAGATCAGGGACATCTGTTGGAAGTTTTAAAGGACTTTTCGAGAAGTTTATCTATGTATGTATATATGCTTTATTTTATATTTAAGATAGGACAAGATAAACCTTTATTAGTCCCACAACGGGGATATTCACAGCAGCAAAAAGGGGAACAGTAGAAAGTAGAGAGCATATAAGGGTAAGCACTATAAACAATATAAATATATAGAAAAAACACCATAAATAGAAACCAGAGTACTAAGCGTATTGCACATCAGGGATTTTACTTTGTTTTTTGTTTTTAAATTGCACTTGGAGTACACATATTTGTGTGCATTCATACTTGTTTTGCATTTCAATATAGACTCAAGATTCAAGAGATGTAGTGAAATGTCTTTGCAAGGCACCCGGAGATTATGCACAATAGTTACTAAACCGAACATAATAGCGAACCTAGATACAGCCGCCAGTTCAGAACCTCTAGTGTACTCTATGTGTGCTTTTATATTAATTATGTGAAGTACTTTGTAACTCCCATCAAGTTTACTCCTCAGTTTAGTGGCTCCCGGGCATGATGTGCCTGTTTCACAGCAGCGCTCTGTTTTTATTCGTAACAGAACCAAATTAAAGTGCAGATCTTTTTTTTTTTTTTTTTTTTTTCCACAGAACCCCTTCTGCACAATAAAAAAAACAAAACAAAAAAAAAAAAAACTAAATTTGTGCCAATTAGCAGGAAGAGCACCTGCCATCCACAACAGGAAGTGAAAATGAACAAAAAAAGATACACTTAGCACATAAGGAGCTTAGCTTCAACACGAGGGAAGAGTATTTTAACACATCACTTAGGAGTGAATAAATAAGGACGGGACATTTCTCATGGCCCCAGCTGCTCACGTGCATTGGACCGGACACCCAATTGGAGAGCGACTGTTCTGGACTGTGCCGGACAGGCTTATCATTAAGGGCCAATAAGAAATCTAGTCAATATCCTAGCAACGGTTAACTCTCCAAATGAGGTGATAATGGTACGGACAGATCTGCGGTAACGCAGCTTGATGGGGACGCCGCATGCAAATCTGCCTCAGAGACCCATCAGAGAGACACACATAAGAGACTTATTGACTTCCAAATAGCCTTTCATCGTCTCCCCATCTGCATAAGAGAGTGTCCTGGCAAAAACAAGCCACGCGAGCGAGCCGAGAACGCGGCCTTGGCCCTCTGTTTAGGGCCATTAGCCGCATGATAAATGCCCCGGCAGGAGCGCAGCACGGCACGGACACCCGGGCGGCGGCGGCGGCGGCGGCGGCGGCCAGGCGGGCGGGCGGGCGGCCTTAATGACTCGCTGCTGATGAAATAAACAGATCCGTTGGCCCGGCCAATCCAAACACGGATGTGCCAAAAGCGGAGAAATGACGGCGAGGGGGAAAGCGGGGGAGAGAGAGAGAGAGTGAGAGAAAGGAAGAAGAGGAGGAAAAAAAACCCCAAAAAAAAAAAAAAAAAAAACAAAGACGTGAAGACAGAGACCGAGACAGATTAGTCTGTGTCTGCCACGCTCGACGGCGCCGGCGGTGCCACGCACCACAATTAAAACGCGGCCGCTGCGCGCCTCGGAGAGCCTCCCGCGCCCCTCGGCCACAGCCGCCCTCAGAAATAAGACGCTCTGAAATCACGCACAGTGGGGGAAGAAAGCCCGGAACAGGGAAACGAGCGGAAGGAGAACAAGGAGAAGGAATGAGAGGGAGCGGGAGGGAGGTTGGAGGGCGGGTGGGTTTAAACCGGAGGAGCTGCAAAGCAAAGGCTTTTCTTTTTAAACGTATTTGAATATCAAATGACAGCAATTTTCTTGTCCTCTGCCGGAGCCGGGAAACAAAAGCGCGCTTCCGAAAAGCCGCCGTTACCAAAAGAAAAGTGAATTCATCAACTTTTGCTTTCACAAAGCCACTCAGCCGCCCCATCCCTCTTCCCTCGCGTTATTTCCTCGGCTAGCCATCCCATTCCCGTCCTACGTCCTTGTGTGTCAAATTGCGCTAAATTCATTTGCGATCATTAAAAGCCGACCGGAGGGGCCGACCAGCCCCCCTCAATCGAGTTAAGGGCCAGAGTCGCGGAAACGCGGATCGTTTTTTGAAGGACGCATTTAATCCCGGAGCGTTTGATTTATCCGCCGCCGGATGGCAGAAGGGCAGGCGGGGGGGGAGGGGCGGGGGTGCGGCGGGACTCGCCAAGGACGGTTCCGGCAGAGTCGGACGGGTTGTCGGTCAAACAGAGGACGCTTTGGCGACACGTTCTGTGATTTTAGCGGCGGAAAAAACACCCAGCCGCTCCGTTTGAGACCCCCAGCCGCCCCCTTTCTTCGTTTGAGCGACTCTATCGCCTCCCGTGATGGACGGTGGCCCGGTGAGAGCCGTGACCCCCTTATGCACCCCGCCCTCGGCCCGCAGGTGTCGACGGATTAACTCCATCCTTCGCGGCTCTTCCGCGGCGGCAGGCCCCCTCGCCGATAACCACCGCAGACGTCGAACTTACGCGGCCAACTCCGGATAGCTTGTCCCTCCCTGAATTAAGCGCCGCGACATCTTACGCATCCGCGCGGCTTGTTCTCACCGGGTCTCACGACGGCGTGAGAACGTGTGCGCGCATTTAAAGACGCGGGCGCGGCACCTGTTCGAGACTGCGCCGCATATGAAACGCCACCTAATCTGTTTGCGATTTTATCCGCGTCACGCGCGCCTGGGCGTTCCGTTCGGTGCGAAGCCGTAGTCTACCCAACCGATGAGGTCGGGGGGGGGGGGGGGGGGGGCTATTACAAGTAAGCATGTTTTAGGCAGGAAAGTGTTTTAGGCAGGAAAGTGTCTCGGCAAACTTTCGGTTGCTTTGGATACCCCGCGGGGTCGGGAGCCGGCGAACAAAATGCGGCCGCAGCGACATGCAAATTCCAAAGACGCCCCGCCGGTGGATTATATGGATCTGCTGAGGTGCATTATCTCAAAGCAATGCGGTGCGCTGAACAGTTGATTGGATGTGTGTGTGTGTCTGTGTGTGTGTGTGTGTGTGTGTGTGTCTGTGTGTGTGTGTGTGTGTGTGTGTGTGTCTGTGTGTGTGTTTGCGCGGTTGGATTTTTTGGGGCGAAGGGGGGGATAAATGGAAGTCTGGGCAGGGTGTGTGGGGCAGGGGGGGTAATAGGGAATCTGCATACATATTTATTTTCCTTCAATACTTGGGTGGCTATGCTAAAGCATGCTTACCTGACAGAAGGCCAATTGAAATAAATGAGTGTGGACCAGCATTTTCAGCTTAGCTGCAGTTTGTGTGCGTGTGCGTGTGTGTGTGTGTGTGTGTGTGTCTGAATAGTAAACTCTATAGAGAGGATCCATAAGTGCACACAGGACCATAACTTCTCATGAACATAAGCTCTATGTATGCATAACGCCTTAAAAAAAAAATACTTTCCTCGTAGACGAAATGCAGCCGCATGCCGGTGTGGTGCACCAGGAGGGCCCCGGGTTTTTCCAGCCAGCAAATACCCAGAGAACCCCGATTGATGGACGTGTCCAACAGGCGTTAAACGTTCCCGGGAATCTTCTGGGCCCGGTGATAAAGCCATCATCACACTCTCGGCGGCGCTGACGCAAAATGTTAGCACGCACACACACACACACACACGCGCGTAGAGATTTGTCTTTCTTAGGTACGGAGACATTGACGTTGGTTAAAAGCAGAACCGGATTATTCACGGTGCGGCACTCCACGTCCAAAGTAAAGAAATTTAAAAAAGATGATCGCCCCACAGGGGAAATAAGTGAATTTGAAGAGGCACAAAGCGGGTTTGTTAGCTTTCGTGTAACAGGCGGCCCGCTCACTTTACTCTCCCCTCGGGCCAGTCGGCACCGCCTCAGTCCGGGGGAAATAATGGACCAGGAGTGGAAGAGGATACGTGAACGGTCGGGCCGAAAGTGGCGTAGCCGGGGTGGGTATTCGTGTCTACAAACCGGTCAGAAGTTGGTCTTTTTATCTGACGTTCATCAGAGAGCTGACTGATATCCACCTTCAAATTCCAGACCTGTCTGTTCGCCTTTCGTAGTGGTTTGCGGTCTACGTTTAAACTTACCGGCCATCTCCAGTTAGGGCACATAACTTTAAACGGAGGCTGTACTCTTCATATCCGGGTTTTTGACAACAGCCATTTTTAGCCGTTGAGATACACATCCGCCACACAAACATCCTCATGTCTCAAGGTCGTATCAAGACTTCCACTTCTTCTAGCCACAAAAACACCACTGTCCTCGCGCCGGAGTGTGAAATCGCCGTTAATAGATACAGAACCCCCCCGAAAATATTCTAAAAATAGCTATCTAAGCCCTTTCAGCGTTCTTGGTTTAGAACCAAAGCCGGGGGATAATGTTGATCGGTAAACTTGGCTGTACTTGCCTTTAAGGAAAGGCAAAAAGTGCCACCGCTGAGTTGACAAACACTAGTATATAATACATATATAATAAATCTGTATATGCGTATACGCCCCCATGCCCACCACAATTCCGTCCGCATGTCGATGGGTTTGCACGAGCTCTAACTCATCCCGGTCTATCTCTCTGGAGCCAGTGTGCAGCGCGGCATTAGAGCTCAGCTTGCCTCTGACACGACAGGCCATGAGGCCCAAGCTAATTTAATTAGTAGGCCTCCACAATCGGATGGGCAGCAGCTCCACGAGAGGCGGCGTCTATTCTCCGAGGCCTCCCGTTGGCTATAAACAAGGCCACGGGTGGCGAAGAGTCTACAACTCAGTAGTCACGCGGGTGAGGCTGTTCGAAAACCGACCCGAGCAGACGCTAACACGTCAAAGCCTTTCGTGAAAAACAGATTAAAAAGGAGGGAAAGGGAGAGGCCGGAAGATGACGGCACGCTCTCGGTGCGGCGCCGCCGGGCCGCGGTTTATGCCCCGAGATGTGGCTCGTTCAGCCATGATTTCATCCGGGGCGCACCGACGGCGGAGTCGCCAGGGCGGGGCAGGGAGGTCAGCGGGGACTGGAGACGGGGTTTGTCTCTGCAACGCCGCCTGTCTCTCTCCCTCGAGTATAGCAGATGCTGAGAAAAGCAAAGTGGGAAAGAGTTGTGGTGGTTCTCTCCGCAATACGATTTTGAATACAGAGTTACTAACTATCAGTAAAATGGGGAGGCTCCACCGCTCTGCACTCGGCGTCAAGGGTCATATTGCCCTGAGTTTAAATGCCAAGAAAGTCAGTCGAATTTCCATAGTATATTTTCAAGGAAAACTTTTATATTCATACCATAATGCCACAGTATCCAAAGAGCGGCATCGCAGAAAAAAGCTCAGTGTATCATTTCAAACTGTCTACTTATACCACACATATTTAACACTCTGAACTCTTATACTTTCTGCAATTCCCTTTTTATTAGGAGTGGAAGAGTTCACATTTCCATTATTTACACCGATGAGCACCGGCAGCTTACACCGGCACCCACTGTCACGCTAGTGCCCAGCCCGCGCAGGGCCCTGTGGATATCAGCCCCTCGTGAGAAAGGATTCGCACGGCCACCGTGCGGCATATTTACTTTTAAAACAGGTCTCTGTGTGTTAGCTTCACCCGACCGAGCCGGGGCGAGAAGGGAAAAAGGCACCGCGCGTCTCACACGCGAGCCGGGACAAAAAAAAAATGTCACGCAAACGCCCCTGGCCGGAGACGGACATGGCCCCCTCAAGCAGCGGGAGGGTACATCTGGCGTGTCGCAATGGGTGGGCACGGAAATATTAGCATCGTGGCGAGGAGGGAAGGGGGAGGATAGGAGGAAGGAGGAGAGAATTGGGTTGAGGGGAAGTGTCGAAGCAATTTGGGGCCAAGCACCCGGACGGGCGATGCAAAGCAAGAAGTCCACGGCGAGCTCCGATGCGGCGCAACATATGAACCTCTCCTCTCCCGCGCTGTTTGGAAATAACTTGATTGCGCCGGGTTCTGCAGTCTATTAAGGCTCGCCTGCCCCCCCCCGTTTCAACAGCCTGCGTATGACGTGCTCTCGTGAGCGATCCCGGCCTCGCGGATCGAAGCCCTACCATGGGCTGACTTTAGAACGGCGGACAGGAGCAGAGAAAAGCGAGAGCCCTGCGTGAACCCTGCGTCCGAGGGCGGCGTGCGTGTGTGTGTGTGCGCGCCAGTGTGTGTGCGTGCGTGTGTGTGTGTGTGTGTGTGTGTGTGTGTGTGTGTTCATGTGTGCGTGCGTGTTTGCAACTCTCTCCCTTGACCGAGAAGAGTTGCGTAAAAGTCTCCTTGAAAGGCCGCCTCCGGCGTTTTTTTCGTTTTGTTTTGGTTTTTTTTTTTTTGCATTTTTTTCCCAGCCATTCTATGACATTTCCACCTGCGCTAAATCGATTCCACTGTCCCCGCCACATGTCTTTGACAAATAACAAATCTTATCCCTCGTTCCTGCCTCGTTGCAACTGACCGGACCGCAGCCCGCGGACAAGAGGTCTATTGACTGAGCCGGCCTCCCACCACATAACTTTGGCGCGAACGTATCGACCGCTTTGGCGGACGACGCATTCCTTCTCGCTCTCCATTATCGAGGCTCGCTAGTAGCCTTGCCTTGGTGTGACTTATACGGTACATGTGTCAAATGACTAACTGCATCCCCATTTTCTATTTAGAGGAACTTCTTTGGACTGGCACCGGTCTTCAACTTGAAAATGACTCCCCGTTGCTCTGCCTCCCGATCGGTGCGGGAGGAACCAAGTCGCTTGGAAATAGGGGTGGATGTGATGATATCAGATCGGGAACAATTCAAATTTCTCCACGATCCGCCCTGACAGGGAGAACGTCGGTATCGCGCGACAGCGCACGTTCTATCGGGTGCGGTCCGTTCTATCTCGTGCACGCCTGCCGAAGTCGTTCCCTCGGCCAAGTCTTCAAATCACGCGATTTTGCTCGTCCGTGATTCGGAAAACAGCGAGGCGCCGCGACGCTGCCGATCCGGCGGAAGGAAAAAAGACACGGAACGCGCGGAGGGGGGGGGGACGTTCTTTTTTTTTTTTTTTTTTTTCCCTAAATGAATACAAGACAGAATAATAGATAATAAACCATATTAGGTGGGGGTTTTGTTGGAAGATGATATACTCTAGCTGTGTGAAATTACAGCCTTTTCGTACTTCTCAATCATCCAGCTGCTCTTTTTCCCTCCTCACCTCTCCTCTCCTCCACCCGTGCTTTTATCCTCCCTCCAGCTTCACTTTTATTCTACCGTTCACCTTCTTTTATCGCCCGGACCATTGTGTCCTTCCGCTGGTTAAGAAGGCTGCGAATATCCATCCCCACATCCACTGTCATATTCATATTTGCCGTCCATGATTTTTCCCATTTAGATATTCCGTGCATATCCTGTTCCGTTTTAATACGCGTTGTGTGTACTGTGACGCGCCATGCCGCAATAATATTTATCTGTAAGTCTGTGGATCAGGGATGCGCGAACTTCTTATCCTCGGAGAGACAAAACCAAAAACTTCAAAGTGGGTCATGGGCTGACAGCCCGGCAAAATAGGGGGAATAGAATGAGGCCTTAGATGTTATGAAAAACAAGCTTCAAGTGGCTGTTTTTACCTTCAAAATATGTCACTTTTTTGGCTGAGTTTTTTTTTTTAATTGTGTCTGTATTTAGGTTGAGAAAAATCGGAGACAAATACATTTGTAAGTCCGCAAATAATGTATTTCGTCCGTTGTGTAAAACCATTTTACAAATGAATGTAACTGAAGCGGGGGGGGGAGCTCTGCTGAGACAGTGTCATTTCTGGTCAAGCTTTCACTGTGGGCGGGGCTCAGGCAGCTGCGCCACACGCACGCACGCGCACACACCGAGCAAGGCGACGATAACATATGACTCGAGCCAGAGATGTGAATTTTATTTACTGTTTTCCGTTGTGTTTATTTTGTTGTGTTCATATTTATATTATTTATGTTTTATTTATTTGGGATACTTCGATATAGATTTTTTTCACACGACAAAGTCTGAACACTCTTCAGAATTTCACGTTTATTGCGATTTGAAAGGGTGTCCTTGCATTGTTATGCTGTTATATAATCATAATATCGGCGGCAAATAAATGGTCCTAAAATGACAATAATAAATGACAATAAAAAAATCATCCAACAAATGTGGCTATCGCGACAGGCCTAGACGCTGGTGATAATTCCCAAGCCTGACATCTAATTTATTTGCATCTGTGCGTAATGAAGGAGACGAAGGATTGGATATAAGACTGTTTAGGTTCTCCAAGCTTTCAAAGAGCAGCAGTCTCGCACAGACAAAAACGTATTATAATTATTATTGGCCTACAAAGGGCTCCAAAGCACTTTGATTCATTACCTGCATTAGCATATATAGTACTTCAAGGGGAGCAATATAGAGTGCTGCAGGGATGCCGTATTGTTGTAGGCCGACCCAGAAGTTAGCATCTCCCTGGTTTCTCTCGGCCAAAAAGCCCATGAGATTTTTCCATGGGATTTTGGAATATTGCAGAAAAGAAGTTCTGTGGCAAATAAAAGTTTACAGCACCACCTTGATGATTTCGGAAGTGTTATTGCAATCGCGAGGAGTAAAGGATTGCCGTTTGATTCCGCGCGCTGAGTTAGAAGAGTTTGCCGGAGCACGAGTATAAACACAACGAGAGGCCGTCAAGGCCGATCACTTTCTGCGTTCGGCGGGATGACGTTTAAAACGTCTCCCCCCCGACAACCTCCGCAGTCCGCCTTTTTTAAGACGTGTAAAAAGGCTTTGAAATTCACGAGCGGGGTGTTTACCGACCTCTTTTATGTCGTAGAACAAAAACGTCATTTTAGGCATCGAACCAAAAACCCAGTGACTTCAGAACGAGGGAAAATGCTAACTTCTCCGGGTTTGAGGATTCATTCCTGCAGCACTCTATTGGGATAATAATAATAATACCTCTATATTTCCCTGACCCGCTGCACATATAGGATATTTTGTACTTATCCCTCCTTCTATTTTACTGTGTCCCTGAGTTTATTTCTATTTGTCACCTCCCCCGCTCCCTCCGTCTCCCTGACACCAAGCAAGAAGATATCGTTTTGCAGTGCCCTCAGACCATCTGCGAGGGTGGGAGAGGGATAAGCCGCACACCACTGCCTTTCTCCAGGTCACAGGTGGCGCCCAAGGACGCCATGGCAGCGGCACACACACACACACACACAGCACACACACGCACACACACACACATACATACACATACACACATACATACACAGCACACACACACACACACACACAGGAGAGGAGGAAAATAAACGTTGAGATTTTGATTTTATTTTGAGATTTAAATATGACTCGCTGACGTACTTCCCCCCCCGTTTCTAAAACTTGTAAAGGTGACGCGCGGTAATGTTGGAGGTGTGACTCACGGTGCCTGCGTTCTCTTTCTAAGAATGAATCATCCGTTTTCGCCGGTTGTTGAGGCAAGAATGTGAGTAACTACAAAAATGTGCATTGTGCAATGTCCGAGCGGATTTTATAATCTAACAGCAGTAGCAACTTCACCGTGCAAGAATGATAAAAGGTGTCAAATCTGCAATCGGCAAATCGATAATTTACAGGGGTATTCAGGCACACGCATGCAAATCCTCATTTAGATGGAGGTGTACACATACTGATGCGCTAACACACACACACACACACACACACACTGTAGGGCTGTAAATCAAATGCAAGAGGGCAGCAGATATCGCAAGGCATTCCACAAATCACTAAGATAGCCGCAGTGTTGAAGAGCATTCATGGCCCGCAAACCCCTGGCGATTTACATGTTACGAGACCAAATTTATGTACTTCACAAGGACTATATTCGGCAGCCACCTTAAATACCCTAAATGGCCTCGGTGTCCACGCGCCACGGCCATCATCGTTACACTTAACACTGTGCCCTGGCTCACTCGAAGGGGCCTCAGTCAGCACTTCTCTCAGCCCCGGTCCCTGATTATGTGGCTCTCAAGTTCAGATTAATTCGACCACAAAAAAAAAAAAAAAAAAATGGCGCAAAGGAGGGGAGGTGAGGAGGAACGGGACGGGGCGGGGGTTGAATCCGAAAGTGGGAACCAGCAGGATCTAATGGGTCGAATTGATCGATGAGTGTCAACGCACTGGCGCCACGCTCTATTTTCCCTCCTCCGTACTCGTAAAGGCTCCAGACTGTCGGGGATCAACTCATGGCTCGTGGCTGTCTCTCGGGAGCGGCTGCGTGAAGTACATTCGCAAATTGACAAACAAATGTCGGTGTGATTCCTCGAAAGAGAAACGTCCACCCAAATGATAAACCCGACCGGTGATTATGCTTCAGCGCCGCAGTGCCACCTTAATAACGATCGGAGAGACTAGTAGTGACCGAGGAGGAAGCACCGGAGGCTTAATGTACTCACGACGGCAAGGGAACCTCGATGCCAGTGACCGTGAATAATGCATGACTTTCTTTTCTATTTTTCCTTTTTTTTTTTTTTTTTTTTTTTAAAGACGCTGATCAGAGCATTTTCAATTTAACAAAAATAATTTGTAAAGCGAGCCCCCGGGAATTAAGGGCGAGAGGAAGACCGACTACACCATGAAAGCACACGAGGGAGTGAGAGGGAGTCAGGGAAAAACAGAGATTACAGTCTGACTCAGACGCTCCCCGAAAGTGAGGGGCGAGGGTGTGTGGGGGAGGTTAATGATGGAGGCAGGAGTCCCCCTCTCTCTCTCTCTCTCTCTCTCTCTCCCTCTCCCTCCCTCCCTCCCTCCCTCCCTCTCCATGGAGCCAAAGCTGTCAACAGTTTTGTTTTGTTTTAGTCTTTTAAAGGAAAGTTTTAAACTCTTCAAGGAGGAGTGGTCCAGGAACGTTTTTATTTTTGGGGTTAGATACTACAGGGCCAACGCAGAGAAATGCCAACGCATCTACCTCACGAGGAACAAACTGAGGGGAAAGGAGAGTGTTTTAGGAAGAGTGTTTGTAGCGTTGGTCAGGGCCAGAGTCTTGATTGATTTTAACTTTCACAGGCTGATGAAGAGTCTGGACGTCTTCATCAAGCTGTGGTGTTTTAATGACGCCATCTGTTCCCTGGTGGAGGACGACCTGTGCTTCCAGTCTGTTTTTAACGTGTAGGACTCTGTTAGTGAACAAAGTGTGTTTGTTGTATTTGTCTGCAACTGTGAACTAGAGAAAATGTTAAAATAAAGATGCTTTAAAAATCTAAAAAAAATCTCTCTCTCTCTCTCTCTCTCTCTCTCTCTCGCTCTCTCTCTCTCGCTCTCGCTCTACGCTCCTGGCGGTTCACAGCGGTGGATATTGATTCCTCGTGTTGTGGTTGGCATTGCTATTCTTTTGTTCTTTCTCATGTAACAAACGCTGAGGAAATCATCAAGATTTCAACCACCCGTCTAGGTGAAGGAAGTGATGAAATGACACCAGACTAATATCTGATTTCATGCATGAAATCCCATTTTGTGCATTACAGCCCCCCCCGCTCCCCCCACACACACACACACACACACACACACACAAACACACACACCATTAACTGTAGGCCAAGTCAAATCCAAGAACCCAGCGAGGGAGCAGCCACATAGACCGTCCCCGGGCCAAATGGTGAGTCACACCAGCTTGGAAGAAGGGAGTGGAATGGGGGGGGTGAAAGTGCCCAATTTACAAAAACCACGGAGAGAGGAACTTGGATGAGGGCACACTACGGGCTCAAGCCCCTTCAATTTGTGCCAGTGACGGTAAGAGCCTCATGATGCCCGTTGTATCGGGATTTCTGAAATCTCCTCCCAGAGGTGGAGACAATGGAAAAAGGGGTGGGTGGCTGGGGGTGGGTCACACTGTAGCTTTGGGTTCCTAACATGGGAATAAGAGTCAGGGCATAACAGAAATACAAAGCGGTCGTAGGGCTGAACGATTTGGGAAAATAATCAAATTACAATTGCAATTTAGTATGCCATTTTTTTAAGTTCCTTATCTTCTGCATTATTCACTCAACACAAGCAATAAATCATTCTCTAGTATAACCAACACAACACTGGATCCAGTCAACATATAATCTGCTCTTTCCGATAGGCCAGGCCTATGTGTTATGATGAAATGAGATGAATTGATGCATGTATTCATATGAATAACATATCTTTATTTAACTACTGAATTTCAAAAATAAAAACCTTCCCTCACAGCATAATTCTGACTCATTGATTTAACTTCAAGCCCTGTAATTGTTTGAATCTGAAAATGAACATGCGAAAAATACGCAGCGTACGTCCACATACAGGGAGCACCACCCCGTGTGCTCAGGGACGGCTTTATGCTCATTGAATAAAAAAATTTGAAAAAAAAAAAAAAAGGCAAAAAACAAAAAAACAAAACAGATGCATTATTCTGGAAGAGGCGCCGTCTCTCTCTCTCCACACAAGAGGTACCCTACAGGTGTTCCGGGCTCTGCCAGCAGCACACGCCGCCCGCAAGGCACTGTGGCCGGGGCCGAAGCGCCAGGTCTCACCAGGGGCAAGCGCGGAAGGGTTAAAACAATCGGGGGGCGCGAAGAAAGGGTGCCCATTGCGCGCGGTTCGGCAGTGGCACGCGCATCATCGGTAGCGTCGGACAGGGAGACGGGTGCGCAGAATGCGCCCCGATAGCTCCCTCTCCGCGCCAAGCGCCGCCCATCTCGCCGATAGGGGGAGGAGGAGCCGGCCCTGGACAGCCCCATCGGTTAGATCGTCTCGCATTTAAAAAAAATTAAAAAATTTTAAAAAAAATAAAAAAAAAAGAACAGAGAAATTTTAATTGCAGGCTTTGCGACTTGGAAATTAAGTTCTGTTAAATTTGATTAACCGTTCAGCCCTAGTGAGCGGCGACGAGGAATGGCGTCCTGCGCAACAGCGAAGTAACCCTCACCCTCACCCGGGACGGAAGCCAAAACACCGTTTCTAAGTGGGAAGAGGGAACGGGCGTCCAAAAGCCTGACGAGAAACGCTGAGCCGATTTTAGCCTGCACGTCTCTTATGCCTGGTGACGCCTGTGATACTTCCCCCACCCTCCTCCTCCTCCTCCTACATTTCCAAGCTCCATCTTGCCCTTCCCTCCTCGCTCCCTTCTCCCTCACAAACACAGGCTTCACACACGCACTTCCTCCTCAGGCTCCGGGAGCAATGGCGGTCGCTAAGCAGGCAGAGCGCTCCCTCTCGTGAGCCTGGTAAGTATCCTCCCGCCTTCCCCGCCCCCCAGAAAGGGTATTAATGCTACATCCCTGCGGAATCATGGGCTGGGAAAAAAATATGATCACTCTTGCAGCGACCCCAACCCCGCCGTGACTGTATTTTAAAGAGTGGTAAATGGGGGGGGACCTGTCATCACATATAATTACCACATCGAAAGGTGAACTAGCCTGAGTGCTAGTTAACAAAATGGTGACTCTCTCTCTCTCTCTCTCTCTCCCCCTCTCTCGCTCGCTCTCCCTCTGCGGGGCTCATTACAATTTAGAGTGGCGGCCGGTTAATTGCTTGACCCCAACCCCGCGCGGGGCTACGTCCTTGGCTGCCGAGCGCACGTTCACCATCAGAGCCCAAAGGGAACGACGGCGGCTATTCCCCGCCCTCTGCCCCGGTGAGGTACGTACCCGCGCTCCACCGGTAAACGGGGCTGACGGTATTGCTGAAGGCAGAAGACCTGTTGGAATGGCTCGGCGGCGGCGCAAAGACCATCACCCGCTCTCCAAGAGGGAACCACCGTGCCATTTTCGACCCCTTTCAGCGCTGACGTGGCAATTGCGGGCTGCCGTCTGGGGCGTCGCTCGCCACCGCCACCCGGTGGATGTCCCGGTCGAAGAACGTCTCGGTATCTTGACCCCTATTGCCAGGCAACCCATTCTTCCCACTGAAGGGCACAATCCAAAGCCAATTTCCAACAGTGAATAGGAGGGCAGAGAGGTACAGGTACTGGAATCTGGCTTAGCCGCAGAGGAGACTTTCAATAAAGGCGTTAATGGCAGTTCCAGAGTAGGTAGAGCTAAATTGCGACTGCGATTCTTCAAGTCAAGGAGCCATTTAGATTTTGTTAAATTTTTGTAGGATAAACAGCAGGATAAACTAGTGGACTCGTTCTCTGATATTACGTTCGAAGACGCAGACAAGGCCATCGCGTAGAAAGTGGTCCAAAGCCGGAAGCGATGCTGCGTTCAAGGAAACTGGGAAAATTGTAATTTGTTTCGGAAAAGTCAAAATCTTCTGAAAATCTCTCTCTCTCTCTCTCTCTCTCCCTCTCTCTGCCTCTCCCTAAATCTTCGTATTGAACAGCCAATTCCGATTTGGCTGACCACATTTGGAGTCGGGTACGGCCCTGCTCTTTACGCTCCGATCTGATCGCATGGATGCTGCGGAGGTTGTTGTTTGAAAGGACGCCTCGGTCCCCGACAAACAAAGGTTTGCGGAAGGGAAGCAAACGGTGCCGGTGCACTCCAAATGTCTCAAGGGCACTTGTCTTAGAGCAACCGCCGTGAGGAGTTTCAAGGAGTCCCGTGGAGAGGGCTGTTGTGGTGGTGGTGGTGGTGGTGGTGGTGGTGGTGGTGGAGAGGAGGGTGAGGGGGCGGAGGAGGAGGAGGAGGGCGGCGCGCGACGGATGGCTTTTGAAATAAGAAACGCGGGAGGGAAAAAGGTACCAAGTAAAACAAAAACAAAACAGAAATGTGTCTTATTAAAAGTGATTCCTGGGGAGTCTGTCTGGCTTCCTGCGCTGACAGGATGACTCATGTACATATCAATGTGGGGAGAACACAGGCGCGCTTTTGTTAAGCGTGACAACTCTGAACTCATTCTGATTCCTCAACCAGCACCAGTCTGTATCCGCCATCCATCTCTCAAACTCTCGAGCCTGCCGCGTTCTAACAAAGCGTACTAAGAGCCCTTTTTCCGATGAGGGCGCTTTTTTTCAGAAGCACAAAAAAAAAAAATTGCACTGAACAGAATTGCACTCTTCTCGTCAAACAGAAATAAACGCCAAAACCCGCGGCCGATCGAAACTTTATGGCGCTTGCGGTTCGGCGTTGCATCTTGCCCGATTGACTTAAGTGCAATAAGAAATGTTTTAACTAGTTGCTTTTTAAAGAGCGAATGTAGTCAGTCATGCCAGTGTTACGCAAACATGCGCAAGTGGTTATGCAAAAAACATCAACTAGAATCGAGCGAGCATCAGCGTTATCCCAAGGCGTGAGGATTAGTTACTGACACCCACTCTTCAATTAACGGCACATAAACTCCTGTTGTTTTGCGCCTGTGTATGTGTGTGTATGTGTGCGTGTGTGTGTGTGTGTGTGTGTGCGCGCGCGCGCGCTTGTCTGTGTGCGTGCGTGTGTGTGTGTGTGTGTGTCGCACATCGGCGTTACGTAACCTGCTCCACTTTGGAAACCGGAATCGCTGCTGTTCTCCGACAGGCGGCGGGTGAGGGACTGGGGACAGGTTTTTCCCTTTAAGGCTGAGCCAGCTCCGGCTGACGGCCTCCCCGGGGCGGCTCGGAGCCAGCGGCCTCAAAGAAAGAAAGAAAAAACAAAAACAAAAACAAAAACAAAAAAACATGGCCGCCTTGAAGGCTTTGCAAGGTGAACCCCATACATCACCTTCGGGCCGTTGGGGGGGGGGGGGGGGGGGGGGCGTAGGATATTTGGATATTTTTAAACCTGAGAAAGCAGCAGCTGCCTCTGCACTGGAGAAATTCAGGTTAGAGAGCTCACTGGCGGGTACTCAGGGGATGCGTCACGCTCCGGAAAAAAAATGCCAACCACAAATCCCAGAGTTGGCGGCGTCACTTAACCCGGCTTGGTTGAAGGCGCTCCGGGGGGGGGGGGGGTCATATTAGGGGCGGCGGGTTAAAAAGGTTGGGAAACCTCCATGCGTCAGTGTAGCGCCCTGGGCTTCAGTCAAACCTCCTTTAAAAAAGGGAGAACAATATGGAAATGCAAGTCTTTCAAATCGGGCGCTCACTGGAGAGTACAACGAACATCTTCATTAATTCATCGGCGGCTCCTGCTTTTTGGGACTTTTCAGATATGGGGAAGGGGGGGCGGGGTGTTGCCGAAAGGGGGAGTGGGGGGACTGGGATTACTGTACTTTCAACTATTTGAAAAGGGAGGGGAGAAAAAATATATATATATATCCAACCATCCATGATTCAGGCCTGCTTTACCAGCGTGTGGGACGGCGCGGGGATTTTTCGAGTCCCTCGTGCGGCGCCTCAATTAAAAGAGAGTTATTAACAGTGCGATGCGAGGCTTTGAACTGGATTTCGCAATCGTCGCATGACAGTTTGGTCGCACCCCCCCCCCCCCCCCCACCCACAAGATGGCAAAGACACGAAAGATCCGTTGTGACTTTGACGTCCTCTCCTCAACCGACTCGCATGACTGACCGCCGTAGCCACACAGGAGACACCGTGGTAAGGGAGAGAGAGAGAGAGAGAGAGAGAGAGAGAGAGAGAATGGTGGACAATGCCAGGGAATGATAAGAGGAAGAGACGCAGAGAGGATTGGAAAGGACGGATAAAGGCGCCAAAACGCCCTTCACTTCAGGGCCGCGAGAAGAAAGGGGGAAGGAGAGGAAGACGGATGAGGAGGGGGCAGGAAATCCTTCATCTCCATCACGCATCCCGCTCCCCGCCTCGTTTCTTTCTTTTTCTCCCCCCTTTCGGGCGGCGCGGAAACGCATCTTCCACTTTGCGGCTTTGAAAGCTCCTTTTCCCCTCGCTTGGCTCCTCCTCCACGGGGCGGACGGGTGGATGGATGCGTGGACGGATGGATGGATGGATGGATTGATGGCCGGGCGCCGAGCTTCCGAAGAGTGAGTTAATGAGGCAGATTGCTCTCTCCGCCGCCGTGTGAGGGGATTACCGGAAGATTACCCATTCTCTCTCTCCCTCTCCCTCTCTCCCTCTCCCTCTCCCTCTCTCTCCCTCTCTCCAAGAGGTGTGTCGGGTAAAAATGGCAGCTGCAGCAAACGCCGCCCCGTCGCACAAAACAGACCCAGTGCTGGGCCAGAGGGCTCCCCTCACGCACCACCATCTGACAGCTGTCCAGCGCCGGGAGGGCAGCGCTCACTAGGGCAAGAGTCGCTCGTAACTGTACCCGGTAAGAGGCTGGATGTTATGTGAGTCCAGCCAACTATTGTTCATTCACTTAGTCCATCGTTAATGAACTCGGCCGACGCGACCGCAAAAGCCACTTTTTGGCATTCGAAAATGGGTTCTCTCACCCCCCCGGAGGACGTAACGGCGCCATGACACGGCGGTGGGAACGCGCGGGATGAGATTTGCATTCGGGAGAAAGTTATTGAAAAACCTCGTGTCGGGGGGCGGGTGGGGGGGGGGGGGGGAGCACCCCTTCCCGCTCGCTGAAAAAAAAAAACAAAGTGAAAAGGTCGGAGGGGGGGAGAAAATTATTCAAATTGCGGGGGAATTTGCAATTATTATAAGTCATCTCAACCCACAACGGCGATGTTAAGCGCTCCTCGTGAAGTGCGACTGAAAGCTCCCAGGACGCGAAAAAAAGGCGCGGAACCGTGCGTGCGCCCGCATTCCACTGCCAGAGTCGCCGTAATGTGTGTAATGTCTGTAATTGTAGAGAGAGAGAGAGGGGAAGCTATTTAGGCATTTCCAATCATGAGAAAAAGCCGTCGCCAAAGCCACTTTACACAGATGAGTGAGCTGGGGGTGCCAGCGTCGCTCCTTTTTGTTTTGTTTTTGTCGCACGGGGGGGGGGGGGACCGCTGAACTCGTGTTGTGTTAAGCATTAGTCATTCGCACGCCATGCGACCGCATATTCAATCGGTGATATGAATACGATAAAGACTCACTTGTGAGAGTCGGGGGATAGCCGTGTTCCTTCACAAGGCCCTTTGTCCTGGAATGATGAGGGCATCGATTTATTTTCTGGCGGAGGGCCCACAGTGCACAGCACCAGCAGACCCAGCGTTCTGCAGCTTAGAACCGGATCAAATCGATGACCATGCAAACGGACACAAGTAGCCCACACCTGCAGCAGTGATTCTCCACCTCTCTCAAGTCGAGGACCTTCCATTCGCTACGCATTCGATGAGAACGCCGGACTAGTGCTGAGCGATGAACGACCGACCTTTCATCGCCGTGGCGATACGAACACGTCGCGAAGGACGTGGCTGAAACACGGTTGTTTTATTGACGCGCGCGGTAAATAACTCGCGATGTACCGATCCGACATGTATCGGCTGATGAACAGACGCCCGCGGTGAAATGCGTGTGTTCTCGTAGCCGCTACCGGTGTATCCGCAGCTCATTCACGACGTGTGGCGGCCGCGGCGGCGGCATCGTGGGACGTGCCGCAAAGAGACGTCACGTGGTCACCGGGACAATAACGTCGGCGAGGAGAGTTGTTTTAAGACGGGCTGCAGAAGCGCCACAGCGGAATGTAAGGCGCATTTATGTTCATTTTAATGATCGAAGTTGTTTTCCGCCGGACGTGTTTTTATTTCAAGGGTTTGCGTTGAGTTTGGAAGAAAATATTTTCAGGGGAGCGGGGGAAATTGAGCTGTCATTTCTTATCGTTGTAATGTCTTCCTTAAATGAACGTTCTGTATAATTACTTGGGTATTCAAGTGCAATTTGTTCGATAAAAGCATGTTTGAAAAAATATATTTGATTTCTTAATTCAGTGGGCATCGGCTATTCAATGTTAGGGGTCTACAGTATGTTGGTAGTGTACCTATTAAAGCAGGACGACATAGGAACTGTATAGCAAATATGCACACTTCAATATTTGTTTATTTTTTTTCGCAAGTCATATCCTCCTCACCATATTGAACAATGTTATTGCACACTGCAGATTGTCCTCGTATGGTGGAGGCCTATGCTGGACCCCGTCCCTTAAGGTTTTGTCTCTGGGTCCCCAATCCGAGACGATGGACGACAGAGGATAACAGTTAAACTACGATCAAAACAGCCGTAATTGTAAACGGTCCGAATCAGATTACGAAATGAGGGTGGAGTTTAACTCGTGATCAATTTGCCGGGGACCCCTTGGAACCTCGCCAAAGGACCCCCCCCCCCCCCCCCCCCCCGGTGGGCGTTGGGAACCTACTGACCTGTAGGTTGCCCACGGAGCGGGGCCGCGTCCCCTTTTAAAGTCCCACCAGACTTGAGGCCCTGGCCGCTCGCCCGCTCTGCGTAAAGGGCCACTGGCTGTCACCCTCCGCCGCCGCTTTGGTCATCCCTCCTTATTTCCCCATGAAGACCCCGTTCACAGTTGTATAATACACCAACCGCCCGCCCCCACCTCACCACCCCCACCCCCCACCCCCACCCCTCAGTTTGATAGGAAGTTTCTGAGCGGAAAGACGTTTACGCACCCCAGTGGGCGGATGGCGACATCGTGGCGCATGAGTTGTGTAAAGTCCCGACAATAGGCTGCAGCTGGATATGGATATGTCCATACTCGTGCGTTTTTCTTTTTTCTGATCACACACACACACACACACACACACACACACACACACACACATTAATACACACATACGGTGGCACTGTGGAACCTCGCAGCCGATCGGCGTTTTTGTCTCGAAAGCAGCAGAACGGATCCCCCGGCGCGCTGAAGTGTTTGCGGTGCTGCTGCGTGGAAATGAAGGCTCTGCGGATGAGAGGAGCGAGGCAGCCTTCGCGCCGGGGCAGAGTTATTTCCACCGGCTGGAGCCACGCAGCCCCGTCGAGGAGGCTGCGTGGCTGCGTCTGGACCTTATTTCTAGCGTCGATCAGTTGGAGGCGTCCGAAATAGAGACAGGCAGACAAGCGGGCAGATAATACTTTTTTTTTTTTTTTTTTTCCCCCCCACCCCCCAAAAAAACCCCCAGCGCGCATTATTTTGGTCTTATCCTCGAGACGTTATTTTTGCGCGTCATGACACGTCCCCGCCGTGGGTACGCGTTGTCTAAACCCCCCCCCCCCCCCAAAAAAAAAACCCCCCACAAAGAATCCGCGGAAATAACCAGGACATTCGCTTCCCCGTCGTTCCTCGGGATCTCAAACCCGGGGAGGAGCGCACAACTCGCCTCGTAAATCCCCGCGGACACAACGACCCATTGCGCATTGCTCTGGGTCCTGCGCCTTTCTAGGGGGGCTTGGCCATTTCCCGGTCAATTTAAAACGTTTCCAGCGGGTCCCCCCCCCCCCCCCTCCCCAACACATATCATAATTGTTCCCCCCTCAACATTGCCAGAGACCACACGGACCCCCCCCCCCCCCCCCCCCTCCTCTTACCCCCACTCCTCACCGCAAACCCAAAAGCGAAACATCCATTAAACACAGCAGAGAAAGGAAAAAAAAAATTAAAAAGAGGAGAAAAGGTTAAAAATAAAAATAAAAACGAGCGCTTACTTGTTTGTCGTGGAAAATCCTCCGGGATAATTCACAAGAGTTGGAGGAGGCGTTGTAAATATCCCTGGGTGGTATAGGGGGGGCTTCTCTTTTCTCTTTCTCTTTTCCTCTTTATTTCTCTCTCTTTTTTTTTTATCCACAAAACAGGACGGATGAGAATGCAGGTTTTGTCGGTTGTTTCGGGGGTTGTGGGGTTTTTTTGTTTTTTTTTGGGGGGGTTTTTTGTTTTGTTTTTTTTTTGTTGTTTTTTGTTTTTTCCGTCCCCCACCCCACACACCGACCAAAGATGCGAACGGCTCTAGCCCGGTCCTTGCGCCCGCATCCCTCCGACTCCAACGCGCAGCAGCCTCAGCATCAGCAGCAGCAGAAGGCGGACGAGAGGCGGCGGCGCGCTGAGGCCGCCCACAGCGACACGCCCCGCTCCGGCTGGAGACGGCTACTTCACCCCGGCGAAGACAATTGAGGACTCCAAACGGTCCCGCGAATGAACTGCTGCCTGCGCGAAAAACACGCACTATTTAGACGGATCAATCATTTAAACTGTTTTGGGGTTTTTTTGTTTTTTTTGCACCGAGAGCGCGGGCAAAAAGGCGCATTTTTTTTGGTGCGTAATAACCGGCGGCCGGCGCTGGAGGCGACACTTTAAAGTGCAAATGCATTTATCTCATTTCATTAATACATGTGTTTTTATATTTGTATATTTTCTTTTATTTTTATTCAACTGGAATATATTTTCATGTTTTCATATTTGATTTATGATTTTCTATTATATTTATTACATTTTATTAACCCTTTTTTGTATCATATTGTTATTATATATCATTATATTTGTGTTATCCCATCATATTTGTTTCAACGAGGTTTTTCAAGACAGTCACTTTCTCTTCACGATTGATGAGTTTCCTTTTCCGTCTCGGCCTCTCGGAGTGGTGGCGGACATTCTTTCACGAGCCAGGGGCCGTCACGCAAGCCCAACTGCTTTTGAACTGCAGAGAAATAGAGAGAGAGAGAGAGAGAGAGAGAGAAAAGAAAGACGACAATTCGGTGCGCAATAGTCCGGCTATTTATGCGCAAAAAAAAAACAAAACAAAAAAAAGGGAGCGCCTGGGAGCGTCTGGGAGCGCCTGGGAGCGTCTGGGAGCGCCTGGGAGCGTCTGGGAGCGTCTGGGAGCGCCTGGGAGCGTCTGGGAGCGCCTTTCCCTCGACGTCCCAGCGCCTGACGTCTCTTCTTCCACCCGCTTCCGATAAGCGTTGTGCCTTCCCTCTCCGCCGTACCTGACCGGGCTTGAGGGGGTGAATTGTCCCCCCTCCATATGCAGCATCATTGTAAGACCTAACTATATCATTTACAATAATATAATACTATGCATTGGGAGCGCTTGCGTCCCCGTCCCCCCCCACAAAAAAAAACCCAAAACGAATGCATGGTCCTAATGCAGGGGTCTCAAACTCAACTTAACCCGGGGCCGCTGCAGGTAGAGTCTGGGTGAGGCTGGGCCCGCGTCAAGCATTCCCCAACAAGAGGGTTTCAAGCGTTCCAAAAAAAAAAAAAGAAAAACGCTCTTCTCAATCTTCATTAATAACCGTGCGGAACATGAAGGGTTCTTCAGAACGCGGGCTTCTCTTACCCACTACTCTTTTTGATTAAATTGTTCTCGGTAAATTTGTTCTCTCTTGCGATCGCACGTGTCTGAACCTTTCTCCTCCTCTTTATTTCTCTTGTAATAATAATATTATTATCTATTTGCTATCCATGTCATTCTTTTCCCTTTCCTGTTGCAACACTCTGCTGTCTTTGTGAGGTCACTGATCACGCTTGTTGAGTCGGGCCACTTCCTGAGTCCTCTGTACCTCGCGCTGGGCGACAGGATGTACTTTCCTTCCACTTGGTGTCACTCCGGAATCCCCTTTCAACCAAGTGACTTACGTTGCTAATTCGCGTTGGCTCACCTGTCAACAAACACCACCGGAAGCTGTCACGAGCTCTGAGCTATGGTAGCCCATAAGTCCAGGCCCAGGGCAACGACTCGCGCAACGACTCGGCAAATAGGAAAAAACAGGGGGCACAAGATATCATCCCGCGGGCCTCTATTGGCCCGCGGGCTGCGAGTTTGAGACCAATGTCCTAATGCATGTATGTCAATGGAGGCAGGAGGTCTATCCACAATTAAAATCAGAGTCCAATTTTCAAGTGGTTTGTGGTAGACGGTAACAGTATTATTTCTATACTATATTTAAGATTAATTTACCCTACATCATTTGGCTATATATTATTAGAATATATTACTATATATATATTTTTTTTTTACTGCATGTAAAATGGCTGCCATGAAGAAATATTGTTTATAATTTTTGAAATAAATGGAGACTTAATTCATAAAAAATACATAATTACTAGAGTTACTACTACTGTAAATAACCTGCGTGCTGTACAGGCCTTAAGTTATTTACCCATCAATTATCCAGTATATATAGTTGTAATAAGGGTTTCCTCGATACACATTAAATACAACAGTACTTTTGGTGGCAGCTTTGGTGTCCCCCTCAGGAATTGCCCCTGAGAAAATCTTCTGTTAATTGCCCCCCAGCCAACAGTGAAACGAAATATCTGCTCCTGGGGCGGCAACGTGGAGGCACGTATCGTTAACGGTGAACAATGTTCCCTTTGTATAGGTTATTATTTATTTAAACACGTATAACGACGTTCTGAACTGCCTTAAAACCAAAGTCGCGTCTTATAAGTGGACTCGGTCACTCTTGTGTGTGAACTGCTGTCGCAAACTCTTGGAAGAAACCAATACCATAGGGAAAGTGGGTGTGTGGCTTTTTGAGGTGTGACCTATGACATAATGTGAAGAATACAATTAACTCATGGAAAAGGATTGTAACTACTTATTATGAAGATAGTAGTAATAGAATAAAAATATGACAAAATCCAGATATCAAAGATCTGTGGGCAAGGTGCCCCCCCCCCCCCCCAGCTTGAATGGGCATGACGCCCTTGCATCGGAGGGTGGTGCTTTTTGTTTATTTCCCCTGGAAAATGAGGTGCCAGCTGAAGGAGCGTGACCATTTGATTTGGATGGAGGGGGGGGAGGCCATTTGAGTCAGGGAGACCATTTAAGGGGCAAAGCAACTTTCTCGGCAGCGTTCTCCTTCTCCGGCTCACCGTGTCGGATACGGGGGCTGGCGTAGTTCCTCATTGGCGGCCCTGCCTGACTCCAATGTAGTGTGTCACTCCATCTCGCTACCGCAGGTGGGCAACCTCCTCTGCACATCCTGTCCCCCCCCATCATGTCGGCAAATTGGCCCGCCTAAAGACTTCTGCATCGGACAGCTCGGCTCTTTCGGCCGATTTACAGTTTCCCCCCCCGGTGCTGTCACAATGGCGCGGTCTTATGGCTTATGGTCCTCTCACAGGGTGAGGGTACGTCTTCGGGGACCCCGGCGGTGTACTGGATATTTTCTACAAAAGGCGGGCGGGCCGATCCTGTGCTCTGAAGGGTGTGAACGGCGAGTTCACGCCCGAGCAGGTGATCAAGCGGAGGCCGGGAAGCGTGCGCGCTGATAGGCGTGCGGTTCAATAAGGTGTCTTTGGGGTATTATCACAGGGTGTCAATAGCCATCTAGAGATTCTGTTCCTTCAACTCCGCCCGTCCACATCTGAAGCAACAGCTGTGAGTCAGCGGAGTCGCTGGGATTCAAACCCGTTCGAGCTGTTGCCAGAAGCACTCAGAAGACTCTCAGAAGGGTATTGGCAATTCTAAGAAGTTTCCTAATCCACGGACAGAGACAGCCAATGGCTCCTGGTTGGTTCTTCAAAAGGCTGTGTAGGTTCCATGAGGGCCAAAATGATCACTTCATTAAGTGCATGGCTCTCATGTTCTCGAAATAGCTTCCAAAAATAAACGAGGAAGTCTCCAGGCGACCAGATGTCAACCGGGTGTATGAATGACATCAAATATCGTCAAACAACAGCCTGCCTGTTATTGCGGCCTGATTTCAATCCGATAGAGATTTTCTTTTTTATGTATTTCTGTCCCCCTTCTAAATATCGTGTACCCGTACCGTGTACAGATTTCAATTGTAGGTCGTCCAGAGTTGTGATTTAATATGCCCAATATATAAAAGGTTGCTGATTTGATAAGCTTTCACTCATGAGTAATTCATTTCATTGTTGGGGGACCCCGTGCACTTGTTTTGATTCCACCACTTCCCTTTTTCACCATCTCCCTCCACCGCGCTAATTAAATCTAATTGAATTGACGGTACCAAGCTCTTCCGTTGCGCTGTGACCATCTCAGTCCTGCTCATCCCTGAAATGAGACAAATAGAGTGTTCCGCGTAATCAGTCATGAAAATGAATCAGCACGCCGAAGCCAAGTCTTATCCCTTGTTTGCCATTATTGCGATTATATAATTACGTTACCATCGAACTCTCAAACAAAAGCGTGGCATTAAGGAGCAGAGGGAGCCTCAAAAAACAAAACAAAACCCCCGTGTCTTTGGATGTTTTGTATTTGCGTTGACATTGTTCAGAGGGGAGTTTTGAACTTGTGCGAACGAAAGGGGACAGTTGTGTAAAAGTTGCATCTCCAGATGTCTCCTGTTTTTAGGCTGGAATTCTGCTGGTTGTAAATTCACATCCAAGGCGAAATTCATATCCAGCTGTGCAACCCATGCAATGTGGAAAATTATGAGAATAGCTTGATTTAATTAATTTGGTTGGTATGGTGAGAAATTGGCTAAAGACGCTTTATTTTTTCGTTATACTATTGTAGACATGCGTTTTCAGGTCTCCATGTTCTTGTTTTAAAAGAATATATATTATGGCTTAAAGGGGACCGATTTTGCTACTTTTCAACATGTTAATAAGTCTCTGACGTCCCCAAAACACGTTTTTGAAGTTTGTTGCTGAAAATACCACTCAGATTATGCATTCTAGCCATTCAAACATGCCTCTAAATCACCCTATTCCTGACAGTCTGCTTTTGTGGCCCCTAGTTCTTTGAGCCAAAGGGGTTTGAGCTTTACTTTGGGGTTCCGTTGTATTAAGTCCATAAACTGTCACTGATTTCACCTTGTCAGTCCAACAAAATCTGTTTATGAACAAATTTTAGGCGAGAAATAAGCAATCCAAAAGTTGCTGAATCTTCACTCATATTGGATTTAAGAGGCCTAAATTAAAAGTTTGTTTCGACTTTAGTTGCCGACACCGCACACAGGGATTCTGTTTCATGTAAACGTTGGAAAATAACATATAAATTAAATAAATACATCTACCATAAAAACACACCATTTTATTGTTTTTGTTTGAAGAAACGCACAGCGGATCAGTTTTTCACAATAGGTCGCCTTTAAATTGTGAAAGGATTTAGCCTTTTTGTAGGACAGTGTAATGGCTGAGACGGAGTTGAATCAAAAAGCCCAACCAGATACACAGTCAAGTAGACGTAACAGCTCTTTGATGGGGCGCGGGCAAAAGACAGTGCGGAAGTCAAACCAGGAAATCAGTCCGTACGGCTAACACCCCGAAAGGGGCAGCCGAGGGGTAAATCCAGAATCGAAAGGACAGGAACACAGTCAGAGCCAGGCAGACAAGGAACGGAATAAGACGCGGGAAAGCCGGGTGGAAGGTACAAGACAATCTGGCACCGCATGAGTGAACATGACCGATATATATAGACACACGTTGTCACAATGCCATGATGTAACCATGCTGATTGGGAGGGGCAGAAATCTAGGAGAGACCGAATCTGAGACGACAGGAGAAATAAACAGTATAAGTGACTATGATATATGTGATGTGAATAACATTATGCCAACCTAAGTTGTGACAGGACAGAGTATATTCAATAATATCACAAAAGGACGAATGCGTTTTGGACCTCAGTGCAAAGAGGCGACAATCAAAAGCCAGAGTAAATATTACCACAGCGCCGGCTTTAAACGCTGGTGTTTAAAGCACGTTAAGTAATGTGTTGAATAAAATTCGCAGGCCTTGGTTTCAGTTCGGTTCGGCTGCGGGTGTTGATTCAAACGCCGTGGAGACATTTTCCCAATTATCAACAAATGTGTCCCAGAGGAGGGAGAGCTATTTTGCTCCGCAGAAAATTGACGCTTTCACGGCTGTCTATCATTTTTGATATTTGATAAGCCACAGTAAGTGCTGAGGAGAGTTTTTAAATTCAATATGTGCCGACTTTGATTGGTCTTGGGGGACGGGGACGGGGGGGGGTCTGTCACATTGCTGTGCACTCTAGCCATTTTAGTATCTCATCATTTGTACCTGATCTGCAGACAGACAATGGATTCACTCCAACATTTCTCTCAACGTGCTGTGCATGCTGTTTCTGGCGTGCGATACAGACGTCTTGTGTAAAAAGGTCTGAAGGATGAATTCGGAGGGAAGGGCCAATTCCTACCGGCCCTGTTGTCATTCCAAGATCATCAGACATTATGGCTCAAATATCCCACAGGACCAACTGCAGATGAGTGTTTGTGTGATAGCCTGTGTGCTTTAGTGTGTATTTGTGTGTGAGTGTGTATGCATATCAACAATGTCAACGTCAGCATGTTTCCGGCGAGCGGCGTCTTAAAGGTACAGTGTGGAGGCCACCATGTTGAACGACCATGGGGAAGGGTATTCGCTTGGTTGCCATCTGCAACCTCACTGCTAGATGCCACTAAATTCTATACACTGCACCTTTAAGAGAGAGAGTGACGGAAATAAGAAGAGTGGAACAAAGTGCCTGGCGTGCGTTACGCTTTGGTGTGTTGTGTCAACGTGTGATGAAAATCTCCCAAGGTGTATATAATAAGCCCGGTCTCACGCTTTTTGGTGCTCATAGTCCAAAAATGTTTCTACATTGCATAGTCTTAAATTCAAGGATGGGTGAGAATAGGGATATATGGTTATACCCTCAGTATGAATTTCTTCATAGATACAATTTAACTGGATATAAATGTCCGGTGAGCCTGTTTACCCATCAGCCAGTGCGGTAAATATTTCCATGGTAACATTGAGCTCCACCAAGCAGAGACGTCGCAGGTACACTTGGGATTATGGGTGGTTTAGTCTCAATGACCGTTAATAAAACATGTTTTTCTTAAAACAAGGTTGATATCATACAGACTTGTGGCTTCCACAGGAGCAAAATTATATTATTATATACATTGCGCAATATTTATGAAGTCGTTTCTAAATGTTTCAAACCCTGATGCTAACCCTAACCCTAGAAACTACAAAAACTACAGTTCTGTGCCATTTTGTTGTACATCTTGATGCATGGGTAAAGTGGTTGCAATATTAAAAACATGAAAATGAAACAAATTAACAAATTAATTTATTGTCTGACAGAACTAGCTCCGCAAGCCACGCATTATTTGATTTGATTTGATTTCCTTTTTAGCTTTGAGGGACTTTTGCAGCACACCTCAGGTAGACATGAACGTTATATACACTAATATATACTAAAAAATTGTAGCAGCCCCTAATTTCGCTCCCGGAATGACACTTTAACACTGTTGACTTGTCCTGTTGCAATATGTAAACATATTGTGCTTCTCTAATGCCAGTGTATCTGAATCGGTGTAAGGTGTAAAAAAGAAAAATAGACCAGGGGCGGTGTCCTTGTGACTTTTCAGGTGTTTGCATTCAGGGCGGGGTTGGGGGGGATTGAAAAGTCCAGTGTGAAAGGGTCCCCCGCCACCTTCATCTCAGCTGGCCATTGACAGGATACACAGATCCCCCACGGTGCGAGGGTAAGCAATTATTCCCACTCTCTTTCATTCCCCGCAGATGGAGACAGCCCAGAGATAGAGAACAATACAGGCTTTTGTGGTGAGCTATCAGGCCTGTGAGAATAAGTGCACAACTTCCCCGCTGCCGTTCCTCTAAAGCGGAGTGGAAGCACGCGCGTGTGTGTGTGTGCGTGCGTTATGGTGTCTATACGTCCGTATGTGTACACTATTGATTGCAGTCATTCCTTCAATCTCTTCATTCGCAATCTCACCCTCCTTGTTCCTTTCTTCCTCTCTATCTGTCTCTCTCTCTCAGTCTATACTTTCCATCCAGTGTCATTTCTACCGGCCACCATGAGAAAGTGTGCACTTATGCCAGCCGAGCATGCGGGGAGGGTGGTAAGGGATGAACGCATCAAATGCGGGGAAAACACGCCTCTCATGCGGAGGGGAGCGAGTTATCATCTCCGAACCCCTCTCAACAATGGAAGGTACACCGTGCGGGGGCCGGGGATGACTTGTCTTTTTCCGCCGCCGTCAGATGGTATGGTTCTACGCCCGGACCAGATCGGGAATAGCCGCGCGCCACCACAAATTAAATTGTTTCCTGCGTATTTCCGATGTGAAAGGAGACCCGTACCCGCATGCGGGTGTGGGTCTTTTTTGGTATTCCACAGTTTGAATTATACATTGAACTAGTCTCACGCAAGAGGATGTAATAGACTTTAATAAAGAACTGTGACAAACTCCTTGACAGCACAGGACTGTACTGAATGATCAGGAGCCCGAGGGGTTCTGGTGGAGCTATCCCTCTGAAGACAGAATATTAATTTTAAATGATTTTATATGACTGGTTAGAGAGTTTCCACTAAGAAAAGTAGTCCGTAGCACTGTAGCAAGCCCTAAAACAATTGTGCTCGTGGCGCCTGGCGATCTGCAGATGGGGGAGGGCGAGCGCTGGCATCCGGCAGGGGATGCAGCTGTTGGAGATTGAAGTAATTAGCAGAGTCTTTAAAGGCTGCTGTGTGTTTGATCCCGCTCTCTCTCTCCTGACAGTGAGGCTGTGCTGCAACACCAGTACTGGGTTGTGGATGACAAACCGTCATCCACAACCTGAAAAAAAGTGAATAGTAAAAAGTAAAAACTGTTTAAACTGCCTGCCTGTGTCCTGGTCCATCAATTTACCCCTCAAACACACGAGACGGGTTAGAAATGGTGCAAACTATTTGTCCTACTAATAAAATGTTTCCCTACATATGACTTATGCACTGTTATTGAAATTTCACATTATGTGAAACTAGACATACCCGCATTCATGTCTTAAAGTCTTCCGTTGTAGTTTCTTTGTAGCATCACAAGATGTCGCCGCTAGCTAGTGTTAGCATTAGCACATAGGGACGTAAAACCAGGGATGTAAAACCAGTTGGAGAAGTGGTTGCCCGTAACAACGGTCATTATTAACATACAGCAGCCATTATTTAGAAATGATTTACTGTTGATCACCGCGATTGACCAATCATAATCAAATATTCCATGTATTAAGAAAACAACAACCTTTGGAATCACAGCTTCTCCCTTCCTGGTTGCACGAGCCAGGCGCCCCTTACTGGCCACAGACAGGGGCGAGCAACCCAACACTGATGGGGGTTGTCTTCTGATAAGCTGGATGGAGGCCTGGGATTATTAAATGCGGTTGGCGAGAGCATCTGTTAAGGATCGCTGGAGTAGGCATTAAATACGCTCTGTCTTATTGAATTGATGAGTTGTGACCTGTAAACAACAGCACGCCTGACTCTGTGCCCCGCCAGAGTTCACTCCACCAGACCGGCATCTCAGTGCGGACGAAATAAAAAGCCCGAGGTCCACATTGTTTTCGGTCACTTTGAAAGCTATGTGTTTGTGGCAGACCAAGGGGCGTGGTTAAGCCGCGGCTGCAGACGGCAGCGTGGCCTCCTTACCTGTGACCGCACAGCTGCCTGGAGTCGTCCGAATCAGTGTCCACGCGGCGCTGATAGGTCTGATCCGGGGCAGGGAGCTCTCTTAATGTTTGTCTGTCTCGTAGAGGGAATCGACGCATAGGCTCGTCAGCCAAAGAGGAGTCGGAGCAGGACGCCACCCCTCCTGTGCCTTAACTCATTATTCTCTATTATCTATCCCTTTGGCCAGCGTTCCTTTTTGTTCAGTTTGTTTAATAAAAACACTTGCCATGTCGGCAACCCACAGCACGAAAGACTCCGTCTCCGTCCCTAAACCTCTACTTGTGGGAGTCTCTGCCCACAGGTTGGGGTAGAGGGATGGAGTCAGTCAGTGTTTCATGAATGTCTATATTTGAACAGGCTGTACAATCTATTTCAACACAGGAAATAAGTCAGATAACGCTATTGCCAATTTGATCACTTTAACCTTGAAACTTGGAGGACTTACTCTTCAGGGCACGTCTATAAACAATAAATGATTACAAACATCGGGTACTGACTGAACACATTTGTACTTCTAAAGTGCAGTTCAACAATAAATATTTAAATAAACAAACAAACAAACTCTAAATAATATCCAAAATGTAAGTACTGTACATTGTTTGGCCTTAAGTTAAAGACCATTACTTCTGGTATTCTTGGTATTGCTGGTCTATAAACAATAAAATAACATTGAAATGAACAAACACCAGTTTGTATACATTTTTACTCGTGCTCGGGTATTGCTGGTCCATAAATTATAAATAATATCTAAAATTGATATATTAGACACTTGAAGGCAGCACAGTAGCATTTCCGACAGGCCTTGAATGCAGCGGGGCTACCTTTGAAAGAAATCCCTGCAACTTGGAAAAAAGAAACGGGAACGTCAGATGTCTGCGACATCCCGTTTCTGACAAAACCTTAACCCTATCCGTACCTTTAGCGATCATCCTGTCCTGACACTTGGAGCCCACACAATTCTATACCTTCAGGCTTCTATACACTTGGTTTTATAAATTCAAAAACATATATACTTTTGTCACTTATCTACTTTCTATGTTGTTCTATTATTTATATTTAATTCAACATCATACGGTAATTGGGGAAATTTGATTGATTTGGTGTATTTGACCAAGGCTCATTTTCACTTTGTCACTCAGTATTGTCTATTAATATTAAGGCTTTGCTTGCTCAGCAAACTCGTTTGATCTAGCAAGGCAAAAATGAACGATCAAACCATTTTGGACGGATCGTTCTCGAACTTGAAATGTACCAGCTCTGCATCGGTACGTACTGCTTGAGTTGAACCTCCCACTAAACTTGTGGTCATCTCCTCTGGGCTTGTGTTCACACTAAGAAGGCCACCACATACTGCCGATAATGTGTATACTGTAGAAATTAATGAATCATCAAATGTGATTCGACTCGACATGGAATGAGCCGAACGCTCAAGACATTGCTTGGGATGTCACGATGTTGGAGATTACTCAAAAACACTCAAAAGTTTGATTAATTTTGATGGACTAACTCGAAAGGAACAAATCCCCCAAAACACTTTTTTGAAACCAAAAGCCTTTTTTTTTAACGTGTACTTTAATGATGCACTCTCAATGGTCAAGTTCTCTAATTAAATAAACACAGTAACAAATGTTTCTTTAAGGTCGGGAAGAAATTATACTCACCGGCCTGGGTGTGAATCGTCTGCTCTAAAACGCATTGAATAAGCATACACAATGAGATGTTGGCACTTAATGATGTTGCGAGGGGAAAAAAAGACCTGGTTATTTGGTGCATTTATTTGAACAAACCTGGTCATGCTCCAAAAAACATACCGACAACTCACATAATTGACATATTGGTCCATGGGTAACCCTCCCCAAGGGTGATGACAGACTCCCCTCCTCCCTTTGCGTGGAGCGTGAGGTTTTCGGCTGCTGTGCTCTCTGGTTCAAGATTCAAGATTCAGATTCAAGAGGTTTATTTGTCACAAACATATACATACATTCATAGATTTATGCAGTGAAATGTAATTGCAACGCACCCAGAGATTATGCACAATAAGTTCTAAACTGAACACAATAGCTTCCTAATTTCTACCTAGCTTACTAACTGAAACAAACTAATTCCTAAAACGTAGTGCAGTTAGTGAATAGAATAATATAAAGAAAATAAAATAAGACTCAAAAAGGTAATACTGAGAGGGGATACAAAATAGAAGTAAAGGGAATATACTGTATTTGGGATAGGCTATATACGTATACATATACATATATATATATATATATATATATATATATATATATATATATATATATATATATATATATATGTGTGTGTGTGTGTGTGTGTGTGTGTGTGTGTGTGTGTGTGTGTGTGTGTGTGTGTGTGTGTGTGTGTGCAGTAGAGGGGCATGTGAATAAAGTGAGGTCGTGTGTGCGAGATATACAGTATGCACCAGTACGACACGGCAATACAGTAACACCAAACAGAACAGCAATACAGCGCAGTATGCAGTAACCCAGAACAGAACAGTCTGCTACATACAGTACAGTAAGGCAGTGGGGACTATGTGAGTGTCTCAGTGAGGACCCCTGGTGAGTTCAGCATTGACAGCCCTTATGGCTTTAGGGAAGAAACTCCATCTCAGTCTCTCTGTCCTAGCTGTGTGACTGCGGAGGCGCTTGCCCAACCACAGCAGATGGAATAGTCCGTTGTTGGGGTGGTGAGGATCCTTCATGATCGTCCGGCCTCTCCCAGTCCTGCAGGGAGCGGAGGGTAGTTCCGATGGTACGTTCGGCTGAACGCACCACCCTCTGCAGGGCCCGCATGTCCAGAGCAGTACAGTTCCCAAACCAGGCAGTGATGTTGCCTGTCAGGATGCTCTCCACTGCTCCAGAGTAGAAGGACTTGAGGATCCTCATGGAGACTCTGAATTTCTTCAGCTGCCTGAGATGGTAAAGACACTGCCTCGCCTTTCTCACCGAGTGTCTATGTATAGTCCATGTTAAGTCCTCTGTGATGCAGACTCCCAGGTACTTGAAGCTGCTCACCCTGTCTAGAGAAGCCCCATTTATCATTAACGGCGCGTGTGTCCTCAGTTGTAATCCCCTCCTAAAGTCCACAATTAGCTCATTAGTTTTACTGACGTTAAGGAGCATGCTGTTGTCCTGGCACCAGAGTGACAGGCCAGCCACCTCCTCGCGGTAGGCCTTCTCATCATCGTCGTTGATCAGACACTACGGTGTCGTCAGCAAACTTGATGATGGTGTTGGAACTGGACCTGGCTATACAATCATGTGTGTACACTGGGGGGCTGATGACGCAGCCCTGGGGGGGATCCTGTGTTCAGGGAGAGGGAGCTGGACATGTGCCTCCCCACCCTAACCACCTGGGGCCGGGAAGTGAGGAAGTCCAGGATACAGGCACACAGCGGAGTGTACAGTCCTAGCTCCTGCAGCTTGACAGCCAGTCTGGTGTTGACTATGGTATTGAAAGCTGAAATATAGTCAATGAACAGCAATCTCACATAGGCCCCCTTCCGGCCATCAAGGTGCATGAGTGTGGTGTGCAGTACCTGGGGGACCGCGTCGTCAGTGGATCTGTTTGGCTGGTACGCAAATTGCAGTGGGTCCAAGGTGTGGGCAGGGAGGCGCAGATGTAATCGTTAGTCAGCCACTCAAAATACTTCATGACCAACCATGCACGGCTTGTAAACAGGAAGGAAAGCGATGGCAGCTTGGTTTGATTTCCTGAAAGCAGGGAGCAAGACAGTCTTTTGTCCATTCTTGTAAGGTGTGTAGCAGTGGTCCAAAGTTATTTCTCCCCTGGTGGGACCCGTGATGTGTTGGAAATTTGGTAGAACTCTTTTAAGGTTCGCCCTGTTAAGTAAAGTCCCCAGCCACCACCACCACCCCAGGCGCATCAGGATGTTCGTTCTGAAATCCGCACAACACATCATACTAGTGCTGTGCTGTGTCGGTGTCCACCTGCGGTGCAATATACACGGCTGTGATGATGACTGCTGAATTTCCACGGGAAGTGGAAATGACGGTATGAGATGGTCAGCTGCTCCAGGTTCGGCAACGAGATTGGGAGAGAGTCTTGGTGTTGTTGTGGTTACAGCAGCGACTGTCTATCATGAGGCAGACACCTCCATCTTGGATTTCCCTGACTCCTCCGAACTGTCGGCGGAGAACACGGAGAAAGACTCCGCTGGATGTATTGTGTGGTCCGGCATCAGCGGGTTCAGCCATGTCTCAGTCAGGCAGAGGACACAACAGTTTCTCGTATCCCACTGGAATGTAATCCTCGCTCGAAGGTCATCCATCTTGTTCTCTAGGGACTGGACATTGGCAAGAAGGATGCTTGGCAGAGGTGGACGGTAAGGTTGCGTCCTCATTCTGATCCAAATGCCGTCACGTTTACCGCGGTGCTTCCTCCATGGGCCCACCCGTGGAACAGCGGCTCCATTGTTGTGGTTGTTGTTGAGAGTGTTGGTGCGTAAAATCTCCGCCGGCCACTCTGGATCCGCAGATAAAAAGTCCCCAAGTTGTTCTATCAGGGAAATTTTTTAGCCACGAGTGCATTGCGTCTGTAGGACATCAGTAGGCCTGATGTAGGCCTCCTTACCAGGACGGCCGGGCAGGTGGAGAGTGCCTGAGCACCTGCCCCTTTGCCCAATGGTCCCCTTTTTTTTAATCAGGCAGGTTTTTTATTTTTTTATTTTTAAGTGTGAATGGGCATAGAGGTAGCGGATTGTCTGGGCAAGATATGTATATTTATGAGGAACATATCCTCGGTGCACACCCTCGCGGGTGTCCCTTTCATTATGGAACGAAACAAAACACCGTACATAACTGGAACACTTCCCCACTCCCACCTGCTCCTGTGTAATGAGAAGAAGTTGATATTAGGATATTCGGTTTCCTCATTAGTCTACCGCAGAGATTTTTGCAAAAAGAAGCGATCATGGGTGCGCATAGAGCCACAGTTGCGTGTGCCTACAAATCACCATTCAAATCACTGAATTAAAAGACAGAGATTTAGACTTATGGTGGTGTTAGGGTTTGTCTAACTAAAACGGTTGGGCACTGTTTCCCAACCTTTTGTCTTCCACGCCACACTTGTCGCAAATGAAATAATCCCACAGTACACCACTATCCTAACGACAACTTAAAATTTCAGAAACATGCATAACTGTGCTTATCATTATTGTGGCTCACTAGTGATGCAAGACTACAAATATTTATAAATATTTTGAATGACTTGAGAGTGTGCCGCAGCACAGCGGTGGAAAAACACTGGTCTTAGGCAATGGATTATTATTACAATGGGTTATTTTGTTGCATCCGTCGATGTGGTGTCATGAAACAGATCTTAAAAAGCCCCCCCCAAAAAGCTGAACAAGCAGTAAAAATGCTAAAAGCGAATTTCTACTCTCCCTTGGCGCCTGATACGGAGGTGCAATGTGCCCATAGTAACACTATTACACTTTGCCCAGCAAAACCTTTTATAAAGTTAAACCTACTCTGGTATAACATGCATCCAGTCATTCTCTATCTCTCTCTCTTTCTGAAATAATTTTTATTTCCGTTTGATCAGCCTTTCGGTTCCACCCGATTTCCACATAGGAAGAGCACAGATAATATGTCTTGAACAGCGGCGGCGGAAGCAACATCTATGTTTCAAAGCAAAGCCTCGATGCTCGTCTCTGTGCTTTGGAGGATATTTCTTGAACAGGCGCCGGGGACGTGGAAACAACAAGCATCCCACAGCAAACATTTATTTACTTTTGGAATTATGGCGCAGCGTTTCATCTCGCAGGAGGCGCGGGAAAGCTCACTGCTCTGAAACAACCTTTGGATATTTTCCCTAGCTGTGATTTTTTCCACAGCTTCCCTCTCCCCTCCACTCACCATCAAAAAAAAAAATCGCTCTTGGTAACAGTAGAAGGGGGGGAAGAGGAAAATTCCCTACTGAGTGTAAGGGCCCAGCTGAAGTAAAATAGCCAGTAAATTATCTCTCTCTCATATATATGTATATATACAGTATATAAATATACACACACACACACACACACACACACACACACACACACACACACACACACACACACACACACACACACACACACACACACACACACACACACACACACACACACACACACACACACACACACACACACACACACACACCAATCAGCCACAACATTAAAACCCCCTGCCTAATATCTGACCCATCGAGGCAGGGACTCCACAAGACCGCTGAAGGTGTCCTGTGGTATCTGGTAACAAGACATTAGCAGCAGATCCTTTAAGTCCTGTAAGTTGTGAGGTGGGGCCCCCATGGATCAGGCTTCCAGCACATCCAACAGATGCTCCATCGTATCGGACCATCCACATGATGTAGAAGAAAACGCGATTCATCAGACCAGGCCACCTTCTTCCATTGCTCCATGGTCCAGTTCTAACGCTCACATGCCCATTGCAGGCGCTTTCGGTGGTGGACAGGGGTCAGCATGGACACTCTGACCAGTCTGCAGCTACACAGCCCAATACACAGCAAGCTGTGATGCATTGTGTGTTCTGAGACCTTTCTATCATAGCAGCATTAACTTTTTCAGAAATTTGTGCTACAGTAGCTCTTCCTAGGGATCGGACCACACAGGCTAGACTGCATTTATGAATCCATGGGCGCCCAGTAGAAGGTGTGATGGAGGAAAAATCCATACTGAATATAATGGCCCTGCTGAAAGAAAGTAAAGTATTTCTCTCTCTCATATATATATATATATATATATATATATATATATATATATATATATATATATATATATATCCCCATCATGCCGCCAAAACCGACACCTTCGTTCGTGCTTCCAACACATCAACTTCAAGATCTGACTGTTCACTTTCTGCCTGATATATCCTACCCCTTGACAGATGCCGTTGGAACGAGATGAGCAATGTTATTCACTTCACCTGTCAGTGGTTTTAATGTTGTGGTTGATTGGTACAGTATATATATATATATATATATATATATATATATATATATATATATATATGTGTGTGTGTGTGCGCGTGTGTGTGTGTGTGTGTGTGTGTGTGTGTGTGTGTGTGTGTGTGTGTGTGCGCGAGTGTGTGTTTGTGCATGGATGGGTAGCTATCTATCTAGCTAGATAGTGTTGGTATCTGGAAAACGGATCCCTCCCAGGTTGGTTGATGTGTGGAGCTTCTTCAATTAGACGGAGATGGGTGCTATGCAAAACAAGCCTCTTTATTGGTGCTACTGCAGTAGGGTCGGTTCGTAAAGTCTCGACGATGACAAGACCAACGAAACAAGACGAAAAGACAATGACGACAAAGACTACAACCCTTATAAAGTCTCCCCTAAGCAAGTCGTCACAAAAGCATATATGGATCACAAAGAACTGTGTACATGCAATAAAGCATGAGCAACATGCACGCAATAGGAAAAGTACTGGAAACAATATGTGCGTGACTGGTCACAAAGAGCTGTTTTCCAACCAGAGGTGCCATTTTATAACAAGCGCCATATTATTTCTAACAGGCGCCATTTTATAACAAACACCATATATTATTTCTAACAAAAGCTAGCTAGATAGATAGACAGATAGGCGGTGGGAAAGATCACATCCTGATTTTTGCGCCCTCCCTCGCTCTTTTTTTCCCTTCCAGTGGCTGCAGAGGCTTTTTAAGGACAAGTCTATGTGTGTGTATGTCTTTTCCCTTGTGCGTGTTGTGTCTGTTGCATCACACAATCCGGGGCTTCTATTGGGAATCAAACCGGGTTACTGCAAACGCACATTTGCGTTGTTTGCTGTGACTTTGACCTTTTGACCTTTTAACCCCGTAAGCCCCCCCCGTGTGTGCATGTGTGCGTGTCTGTGTGTGCATGTGTGTGTGTGAACTAACCTTACGTCAGCCGGTTGCCAGTCACGCATTTGCATAACCGCTCGCAAAGCTAGCAGCATCTAATTAGATGTAATCATGAATGTGGGCATAAGTGCTCACACTCCCTGTGAAACGCCCCCCACCGACGTGCCACCTTCGTCGGCCACGCCCTTCCGCTTTCCGCCCCGTCTGGACCGGGGCGGAGCACGTGGACGTGGACACCTTTAGCTGGGAGCTGCCCAACAAAGTCCTGCCCACCAATGTCCCAATTCACAGGGACAAACAGCATTAACATTTGAGGGTGTGTGAGTCTGAGTGGGAGTGATGTAATAAGAAAAGTACATATTTTGTGCCTGATGCAAAGACGTGTCTGTAAGCTCCAGTCTCTCTGCATATTTGAGATGCGAGTTTTCCAGAACAAGTCATGCTGGATCAGAAAGGGTTTAGCATTTCAGGAATAAATGAGAATGTTTTCTGTTGTATATGCACACTTTTTGTTGAACTTCTTATGTCAAGTATGCAACCGGGATCGAAATTCCAAACGAGGCCGGACGACTTTTGGAAAAATAATCTCTCCACCACTACTATATACAGTATTTCCTACAAGACAGGGGTAAGTATCAAGTGGAAATAGGGTCATTGATAAACGACATGATTCCATGAACTGTTATTATAACGTTTCCTTGAGGTCAGACAGCAAAGTAAGCAATTGGGAATTGAAACGGTGTACAGCACTTCTCTAGCCACTAAGGCCACTCAGAGGGCTTTGTCAGCTGTGCAAGGACACAGCCAACTCGCCGGGAGATCTTAGGGGTCAGAAGCCTTTCTCAAGGACACCTCTGAAATCCCCCCCCCCCCCAGTTGTCCAGTCACCAGGCGACCATTCTACCGCCGGAGCTACTGCCGCCAGAATTAATAAGTGTAGCAGGTATCAGGGAAGTGTCAGGTTCAGGGTTTTATCAAAGGGTTTTTTAACATCAGAAATGTCGACACTGACAAATGAGAACAACCTCCCACTTGAAATGGTCTTAAATTCGAGACAATTTGCTGACTTTGAAGACCTCATATATGTCGAAACTAAATTTGTGACATTAACAACAAAAAGGCCTTCTCGGGACCCGCAGACACCGGGTGATCTCTCGAAAGAGATGAGACGAGCAGGTCTTTGATGCTGAGGTTCGTTTTCGAGGAACACCGCGAGGCAACAACACAAATAAAATAAATAAATAACCTCCCCATCTGTCGGGCGGACGGGCGCTCTGTCATCAAACTCCTCGCCTCTGACCCGCTGTCCCACCCCGAGTCGCCGCGCAGTCCCAGAATGATGACGCGGCGTCTGACAGTTTAAGAAAAAAAAAACCCAAAAAAACAAAGTGAAATAAAAAGGCCATCGGTTTAACAGAGGAGCAGCTGCCTCTGGGAGTTCAAATAGTGTCTTCCATCCTGTACAACCCGTGCCAAACATTCTCTCTCTCTCTCTCTCTCTCTCTCTCTCATCCACCCCCGTACTTGGTCTGCTCCAAAATGGAGAAGAAATGTGGCCCAGCGCTGCCTGCTCCGCTGTTACATCGCAAAAGAACAATTGCGTCAAGAGTGATGGTGCTTTCAAGGCGGCCACTTTAGGATGGCTGGGTGGTGGTGTGTGTGTGTGTGTGTGTGTGTGTGTGTGTGTGTGTGTGTGTGTGTGTGTGTGTGTGTGTGTGTGTGTGTGTGTGTGTGTGTGTGGTGGTGGCGGGGGTGCTGCGAGTGGAAATGGTGTGTGAGGAAAATCCACTCATACAATTTTTCTGACAATATGTGCAGTATTTGGTGACAAATACTGCACGAAGCAGAAGCCAATATCTCCAAGCCAAATGTTAGCCCCAAGCAGCTGAGGGTGAAGGTTAGGTGGGCGTGTGTGACTGGGTATTCGTGTGTTTTGCGACCGGTCATGCATGCCCATTTTGTTTCGACCAATGGGGTTGGCGCTCCTCCCCAACGCCCTCTCAAACTGCCGATGCTCAGAACTTCATGCCTGCCCGTGTGGCCATTTCTATTCTCATCATTTCTGGGCATATTGCGGGGCTCGTCCCTTGGACCGCGGAGGATTCGGGGTGATCGGTTGTTCTTGTTCCCGTCAAACGCCCCTCAAGGGCAACCTGTTTCAGCTGAAGCTTCACCGACAGCTGCTCTTCCTCCGTCCCTCCTAGCGGGTGTCCCTGGAAACAGGTCCCTCCCCCGTCCACGGGCGTTAGCTGTTTGACCGTGACAGCCTGGAAGGGCCTGCAGCTCCCCAACCACGCGTCCCTGCGTACCAGAGGATCTGTCGTCTTAAAGTGGCCCCCCCAGTGCCAGTGACCTCATGCAGACCCGCGGGTAACCTTAACCTTAACCCAACGGGTTTCAGCCTCTGGACTAGACGATGACCCACGTCGATACCAAGAGACGGAACACACTGAAAATTTGACCACAGCGTTGACTCCAGACTGGGCATTGATGAAGGCATCGAAGCTTTATAAATCCATTGACTGTCAATTATCAGTAAACATGAGAAGCAAGCCACCCCTAGTTCCACGATAATGATCATTTCTTTGGAAAACCCAACATCTAGGTCAGACTGCGTGATGCTTACAGTGCTGGTGCCGTCACAATTGATGAACACATCAGCGAATAAATTAGATAGTCATCCCAACAGGTGAAACTTGGCTTGTTTTGGCGCCGCCTGAACCGAAGCTGAGGCGGCACCATCCTCGGCAATAACACGCAGACACGAGGCACATAAACACACACAGGCATCCACAGAAAACACGCCTACACGTACGTGGCCTATTTGCACTCGCTGGGGCGGCGGATTAAGGTGCCCACGGTGAATTTAGGACACTGAAGCACATCTTTTTTTTTTTCTTCTCTTTTAAATCTTGTCTTTTCCCCACTCCTCACCGACTCTGTCCCTGTGAAGCCCCCTCATGCTCCAGTACCCTGCTCTAGAAAATGGCAATAATTTTTGGCAAAACATTACCCTCCACAGGCTGCGAGGCGTATTGCCAAGGATGTGGATCTGACAGGCAGCCCTCTTGCCACGCTCTTGCCCCCTTTCATTTCTCCCCTCAGACAGACAAGGCACGGCAAGGTGTTGGGACTACGCCTGCTGGAGCCGTTCATCCAGATTGCGGCTACAGACCGGCCGATACCAACTGCTCCGCGGCCTCGTGGTGACTTGGAATGATGTCGGTGTCACACCCGGGATGAAGCCAGCCATGACACGGATTCCCTAAAAAAAAAAAAAAAAACAACTACAATTTGACAGCATTAAAGTGGTAATCCATGCCATCATTTTGTTAAAGAATCCCATATTTGAGTCCTTTTTTTGACTGACACTCCTTAAGAAACAGTCATTCAATGTATTTGTGTTAATGCGTGTGCTCCTCCATGTGACGTTTCCATTGCTGGTGGCGGGATCCGCCCTTTCACGGCAAGAAGAAGATTGGGCGCATGAAAGAGGTGAATGGCAGCCGCCAAAAATTTAGTAATTTAGCGTAGCTAGTTATGATCAGTAAGCTATCAATATGGATGAAGATAATCATAAAATATATAAAAAATATCCTTATCATCAGAAGAAGGTAAAACTTTGGAAATTTTTATAGCAAAGATGAGGGAATTTATTAATTTATTTATCTATTTATCTATCGATAACCTCACAGAATCCTATGTCGCAAAAATCTAGGTTAATTGGGGGTCAATAGGGGTTGTTCGTTTTACTATTAACAAATGACAGGACAACATGAGGACCTCCGAGCAGAGCAGTGGCCAATGAGTATCCGCCACCCATTCAGCAAGCAAAAGGTACCTGGAAAAAAAAAAAAGCTGAATGCATAAGCTATAGCGCTTGTGCGGCTAACAGTGGCTGGGGAGGCCGGGAGGGCATGCATGAGCGGCGCAGGAAGCCGGGTCCACCTGCTCAACCCCAAGCCCGGTCATAGATCTGGTTGCGGATGGAGACCCGTGGCAGCGGGCTTTTAGCCTTGGCGTTAATAGTCCGCCGTGCAGAGCCATGGGAAATTAGCCGTGCACTCAAGCGTGCTGCCGGGAGAGAGAGAGAGGGGGGGGGGGGGGAGATCGGGGAGGAGAAGAAGCAGTCGGGGCGAGGAGAGGTGGTGGTGGGTGGCTGGTCAGCTTGATAAGTCTCTGTAACCTCGGCCAGTCGCTAACAGCTGGAGACTGGGGCAGGAGGAGGGATGGACCCGTGGAGGCACGCACACGTAAATAAGTATTACATACACCAACACACACTTCCAGAGATACTGTACCTCACAACAGCAAGTGGCGAGGGTACTAGCTTAACTCATGATTGGACCTTGGCAATTTAACAAAACAAAGTACCCTTTTCCGCGAATGAGAAGCTTTTTCCATCAAAGCGTTATGTTGTTGTCGCTGCTTTTTAAAATCTTGCGTAGCCACAAAAGCAGTTTCCCCAATACACACACCCACGCACATCGACACATATCAATTTATATGTACGTGTTTTTAAGCACAAAGAGAGCTTCCGCCAACATCTCACATCCCCGCTGTTCCCGCAGCGACAGAACATAAGGAAAACATGCCTGTTCCACAACTAATAGTCCCTAAGTCGTGCTGGCAAACAGTTTAAATCTCCCGTTTGTCTTTCCTTCACCCTCAAAGCAGGATGAGTAACAGTACGCATGACTGCGAGATGACACGCAGCCGGCAGCAGTGAGTTACCTTCATCCGTGCTGATAGCGGTGTTGGCTCCGGGACGTACTGTATTGTTTGTAGAGACGCCTCTATCTCACCGGCTCCGGAGTCCGGACCTCCATCTTGCATCCGCCCCCCCTAGCACCACCCCTGCCCCTTGAAATTGCAGGTATTAATCTGTCGAGCCTTTTACCGACTTGTGCTACACGTTTACCTTCCTGATGTCGCTTCGCTTAGCCCCTGGCCCCCCTGTCAAAACAGTACAGTTGAGCTGATTTTGTGTTTTTGCGTGATGCATGTGATGCTCTATACGCTGTTTCCCTTGTCGGTGGCGGGGTCCAGCTTTCCCAGCAAGAATGCAAAGATGGCGGCACGCGGTAGAGGTGAAAGGCAGCCGTAGGGAATTTTATAAATCGACGTAGCTAGTTTTGGTCAGATCGAAGACGAGGGTAAACCTGAATGTTGAAATAATTTTTTTTCACATTTTTAGAATGGAATTCCGAGACTTCCACCACAGGCGATGTTATGGGTTTGCACTTTAAAGACATCACAGCTATGAAATAAATCTTGCAACCCTCGGCAGCACCCGGCATTATGTACGATTGCTTCTCATGCAGCTCATAAAATGGCGTCAGGACCAAAACAACCGGAACAGGAGGGTGTGGCATGAACCTTACAAGGGAGTAAAGTCATAGAAATGACCTAAAAGTCACCCCCAAAGCCCTGAAAGAACCCATCTGGAAAGGGAGCCTCCTCCTTTCACTCGCCACCCCGCTTCGTTAGGAGATGGAGGGGCGCGGCTTGACGACATGGCCGTTTCCGTCTCGGATACAACGGAATCCCTTACCAGGAAATCACAGTACGGTGAAAATGAAACGAATGGTCGTCATTAGTCACGCTAATGTCACTTTGGATATAATCAAAAACTACTGTATATAATTCAATGGATAGTAGTGTATTAGGTCTTTGGCTATTGTCAAGTTTGTTCCTGACAGTTGGACCACTTACTTCTGACTTGGGAGTATCGCCAAGAGAAAGATCTTGTATTCCGTTGAGTTGAAATTTTCCGGGGCTGGCATGCCAGCCGAATAATTGTACCGACCAGCTCGGTACAATTATTTAAAATGATTTTCTCTCCAAATGTCCCCCCACCCCCCCATCCGTTATCTTCTCTCCTGCTCTCCAGACCGCTGCCCTCCTGTTCGCCTTATTAGAGATAAACAGGCAGGTCAATAAGTCAGCGAGGAGAGGCCGGGCTGGACCAGAAAGTTTAACCTTGCGAGGGTATAACGGTGTAATATTAACACTCCTTTGGGGTATCCGTTTGCGGCTATCCATTACAACGCAAATGGACGCGCACACGCACGGGTAATATCATACGAAAAGCTGTGTGAGGGTTCCATAAATAGTTTTTTTTTTTTTTTATGGAAACCAGCTCGTCGGAAGCTCTTAGTGGTTAGGGGTCTTACTCAAGGATGCCACAAATAAGCCAAGGAGGGACAGAGGATCACACCACCAATCCTCCGGTCACTAGATGACCACACTACCTCTGGAGATATTGGTGGTGGACACCGGCAGATACTGTAGATGGTCTTTGCTGTGTGTCTGTTTCTACACCTGTGATTAAATCTGTTATACAATAAAAAATAAAATAAAAATGGCTTCATCAACGACTGTCTCATTTGCCGCTAAGGTCAAAGCGCAGTTTGCTTTCAGTGCGCCACCTCCGTGCGATGTGCCTCGCTTGCACACGGCACTTGAAAAAGCAAAATCTCACCTCCCTTCACAAAATCTCATATTCACTTCCAATCCATGTGAGGGCATTACAGTTGTTGTATTTGGTTGTTCCAGGGTCTCATCTTGAGATCCCGAACAAGAAAGACACCTTGACAGGGTGACCGGCTCCTTTTCTGAGAGCGGGTGCTCCAGTGGTTGAGAGAACAGAACGGCACTCAACACGGCGGCGATGAAAACGTTTTTCTCCCCGCTTGCGACTCCGCACGCCGCCCTGCGCTGAAGCCCTCCTCGCAAAACAGGCAGCACACCTCTCTCACGTCTCAATAGGAGCTGTTTTGCTGGTGATTCACACCCCATAGTGGCCTTGAGTGCTGTGGTTGGCACGATGATAAATAAGCCGGAGTGATCAAGCTGGAACCGCCGGCCGTTTAATGGAGGAAAACAAGTGGGTTTATTCTCCTTTGTATACAAACGCAATGTTTTCTGAACGCTGCCCCCTAAACCCTTTGACCGCCGGAGAAATGAATCAGGCGGTCGCCCCTCTGTCGCTACCCTGTTTCTGTAAGTAAATCAATCAATCAATCAGTAAATCAATTATTACGCTCATATTATGGTTACTATATACTGTACAGGTACTCCCCTCACATAACGACCTATCCGTTTAATGACCATTCAAACTTACGACCAGTTCTCTGACCAGTCAGTATTGTGTGCTGTGTACAGTACCACAGCGTGCGTGCGGCGTGCGCGGCTACACTAGCATTCGCAATCGCCACACACCCTTACCGTGAAATAACACGGCCCTCGCTTAATCGCCAATTCGCTTAAGGACGTGGTTGGAGGAACGGAACACGGTCATTAAGTGAGGAGTACCTGTATTTATACTAGGCTGATGTAGGCCGTATACACAGACCAGCCACAACATTAAAACCACTGACAGGTGAAGTGAATAACATTGCTCATCTCATTCCAGTGGCACCTGTCAAGGGGTGGGATATATCAGGCAGCAAGTGAAGAGTCTGTTCTCGAAATTGATGTGTTGGAAGCAGGAAAAATGGGCAAGTGTCAGAATCTGAGCGACTTTGACAAGGACCAAATTGTGATGGCTAGACGACTGGGTCAGAGCATCTCCAAAATGGCAGGTTTTGTGGGGTGTTCCCAATATGCAGTGGTAGGCACCTAACAGAAGTATTCCAAGGAAGGACAACCGGTGAACCAGCGACAGGGTCATGGGCGCCCATGGGCTAATTGATGGGCGTGGGGAGTGAAGTCCAGCCCGTCTGGTCCCATCCCACAGAAGAGCTACTGTAGCACAAATTGCAGACCAAGTTAATGCTGGTTATGATAGAAAGGTGTCAGAACACACAATGCATCACAGCTTGCTGTGAATGGGGCTGTATAGGCGTAGACCTGTCAGAGTGCCCATGCTGACCCCTGTTCAAACCACCTACAATGGACATGTGAGCATCAGAACTGGACCATGGGGCAATGGAAGAAGGTGGCCTGGTCTAATGAATCACATTTTCTTCTACATCATGTGGATGGTCGGGGTTAGGGTCCGATACGATGGAGCATCAGTGGGATGTGCTGGAACAACAAGCCTGATCCATGGGGGCCCCACCTCACAACCTACAGGACTTAAAGGATCTGCTGCTAACGTCTGAGGAGCCAGATACCACAGGACACCTTCAGAGGTCTTGTGGAGTCCATGCCTCCACACCAAGTAACATGAACTGATTGTCATTTTAGAGATATGCCAAAGATACTGCACTTCACTCCATTGAAGCTTCCATTCCATTCTTCTATTCCAAAAGACCAATGTGTCACGATCATATCATCAAAAAATGCTTGGCCTGCCACGGGAAAGCAACATTCTCTGCTTAGTGGAGCGCATTATGTGAATGACTTTGCCCGTGGGGAAGAGAAACCCAACCCCCTTGTTGCGATGACACGCGTTGACATTGCTCTGAGGCTGTCATTGCTATCCTTGTGACTGCCCCGTGTAAATGGCAGATTTGATTGACTGATGGAAGTCATGACTAAGTTAGTGTCGCACGCAAGTGCGTTATAACCAAATGTGTATGCATGTATGTATGTATGTATGTTCGTATGTAGCCGTAGGGGAATAAAACGACATTGAGATATCTTGAATGTCACCAACATCTCTATCTTTTTCGCCACTGAAAACATCAGAAACATCTAGAACTGTTCTTATTAATATGACCTACTGACAAACGACTGTTTTCACTAAGTGACTGTCAAGGACCGAATCCCAATAAAGAGTTGAACCTTTCATCACTACGGATAGTGTATTCCGAATGAAATTTCTTCAGCCGGAGCCAGCGTTCTGTCTGGAAAGGATGAATTCGATGAATTAGTGCAGGCTTGCAATTTTGATCTTGCAACACAAGAGGTCAGTTCCTTTCGTTCTTTTTTTTTTTTTTTTTTTTTTTTTGTGGAATTTCAGGTTGTCGAAACACTGAGATCGGGAAAATAACGTTTAAGTGAGATCCCTCCGGAGCGACGCAGGTTAATGTCTAGGTCTTAGTGGCGCTCATTCAACCCTTAACTAATGTGCGTCAGATTCATGTTCTCTGTCACTCCCGAACCCCACCCCGCCCGCCCCCCATGCACTCCGCTGTGTAATAACCCTAGTGTGATGGCGAGGTTATTCAAAGGTAGGTTAATTGCGGGAGGATCCCGTGTATTTTACGTGTAAAAATACACGTAAAATACACGGCCTGCCACTGTAGTGTGTGGACGTTCATGGACGTGACCGAAACGGATATCCATGCTGTTCCGTGAACAATTTTGTGAGTGCCATCACTGCAATGTGTATTGACAAACAATGCAAGCTGTGATCTCTCTCTCTCTCTCTCTCTCTCTCTCATCTCTCTATCTCTCTCTCTCTCTCTCTCATTCTCTCCTCTCTCTCTCTCTCTCTCTCTCTCTCTATCTCTCTCTCTCTCTCTCTCTCTCTCTCTCTCTCTCGTCTCTCTCTCTTCTCTCTCTCTCTCTCTCTCTCTCTCTCTCTCTCTCTCTCTCATCTCTCTCTCTCTCTCTCCTCTGACACGGCCTGTCCTTTCCAATCAGGCCTCCATGATGGAGACTGTCAGTGTGGCATGCTCGACATTTGTCCCTGACTCAGAATATATTCCTCCTTCACCACACATACACACACACACTGAAGTGCTCACACAAACTCAATGCACATATTGCTTCGGGCTCACACACACACACACACAGACACACACACACACTATCGCATCTCTGTCAATCTCAGGGCCCTAAAAATGTGAGAGGAACAAATCTGCCGACCCCTCTAGGACAATAACGAAGACGGCGGGCGTTTGACACACCCCTGACCCAAACTCTGACACGTGCAGCCAAAGCACACAAGCGCAGCCGCGTGGACAGTGAAGCAGAAGTCATCCTCGGCTCAGGCTCCCACCTGGCTCGCGCTGTGGGCGAGAGGGGGCGGGGAAGGGGTAAAAGAAGAAAATCGGCTTCAGCGTCTTCCCCGTGGCTTTGAGGCTGGGAGAGTGCGGCAAACCTAATGAGAGACACATAACCCAGAAACATGGACGCACACGCACACGCACGTCAGCCGCACCCCACTGCACCCGTGTCTCCCGACGTGATGTATAGATCAGTCATGAGTGCTGCCTAATTGACGCGCCGTCTGCACTTGCCCTAATTGCCGATAAAAGTAGCTCTTATCTTTCCCCCTCCCCGCCAAAAAAAAAAAAAAAAAGAAATAAAGAAAATCTCTTCCTCTTTCTCAGCGGTATTACCATTAACAGGAGGAGCTGCAGAGGCGATAGTAAAGACGTCCTGACACTGACGCAAACGCAGACAAGGAGAATGAATTTTTTACACGGCAAAAAAAAAAAAACCTCAAAAAAACAGCCATACCACTGTTAATGTAATCGATAAAAAAAGCCGACAAAAAAATGGCCCCGAAGCCGTTCCATTCTTTGAATACGGTGAGGGGAGATTCTTTGAGAGTGTAAAGTGGAAAAAAAACTCGGCTGTTCCCTCTAACAGGGTCCTGAGCAAAAGACACTTCGTTGACGCCCATGAATGCATCAGAACGCTAAAAACACGTCGGACCCGCCCTGTTGCAAAGCACATGCGCTCTCAGACAACCTTTGTGCTCCAACACAACGGCTAAAGCTGCACTCGTGTTGCTACCCGGAGTCTCGCCGATACTAATGTGTGCTCCTGTAAAAATCGTGCCTATCTGTCAAGGAGATAAGCAGCCAATTCAGTCTCAGTTTATATTGCCTCCTCTCCTGGGACGTTCCACATTTTCCAAAAGGCTCTGGTGTTGCCCGTTCGGAGGCTTTTGGGGAGGCTTACCCGGGCCTATTTGTAGGCCTTTTCCCGGCTTCGGTTCCAGCCCCTCTTCGATCTCGCCCTACCTGAGCCTGGCGGACGGGATTGATTGTAGTCGTGGGAAAGGAGCAGTAGGATCTCAGTTGGAACAAGCTTTAGGGGAGGAGCTAATTCTGGTCATCTCCCAAGGAGGAGCCTTTCTGTGCGGAGTTTGCATGTTCTCCCCGTGCTCACATGGGGTTTTCCTCCACCTAGCATCAGCAAGGACCCCCACCAAAAACATGCACACATCATCATCGTCTGACCAGCGATGGACACTCGGTACCAGGTCCCCGGGCGCGTCCACGAATGCTGCCCACTGCTCCTGGCTGCCCCCCCCGGAGGAAGGACAAGCCAGGATGGGTTGAATGCAGAGGCCTCATTTCACTCGCCACCATCTAAAATAAGCATGTGCATGTGTGTATATATATATATATATATATATATATATATATATATATGCATGTGTTGTAGTGTGGTCATGTTACAAATTAAGATTCTTAATTCTTCTTAATTCACGGCCAGACACTCAGAAACACCCAGAACGGAGGGAAACATATCAGTACTCTGATCTTTTCTTTTCAAATTTGCAGTAGGTTGAAGTGAAACTCCGACACGGTACACCTTTAAATCAGCGCCGATAAGAGGAGAACCCTGGAAGAAAAAAAAAAAAAAAAAGGGGAAAGAGGGTTGCCGCATTCACCCTGATAAGGCGGTAATCCACCTTTCAGCCCTCTTTTTCCTCAAAAAGACTCCCAAAAAAAAAAAAAAAAAATAGGACCAGGCCAAACACCAAGCTCATCCTTGGTAATAATGGCGTCAGAAAGCCGCTGGAATATCGATGTGGCATTCACGGGCGGTGAAGCGAGAGATTCCTCTCATCTGCTGGGAGAACGCCGACCCCACCCCACCGTGAGGCGGGCGGGGTCGGGGGGGGGGGGGGGGGGGTTTGCCGGATCATGGGAACAGGATGCGAGGCGGGGCTTGTCCCGGCGCCCTCGATCTCTCTGCCCCCCCCCGCACATCCATTGACAGGTAAAAATAAAATAACCCCCCCCCCCCCCCCCACTTTCTTCTTTTCCGACAGACTCGTTATTTCGTCTGACGTGTTCCCGAGCCGCCCGTCAGAAGACAAAGCGACAAGCGGGAGCCGGCTTTGAGGTTTTTGAGAGCTTACGCGCGTCCGTCTCCCGTCCCCCCCCCCCCCCCCCCCGATGTATTCGACTTTTGTTCGCGAAGAGAAAAGTTTTAATTAAGGGCACCTCCATGCGCGGCGGAGGCGCCCGGGTTTCGGAAAAAAAGGAAGAAGAAGAGCGGAGAGGAAGAGCCGGAACGAGTCAACTGACGGGCGGGCGAGGCCGTTTTGTTGGGGGGGGGGGTGAGCCCCCCCCCCCGGGTTCCCAGGGCTACACGGTGCGACTGGCTTGTCAGCGAGACGCCTGCCTGTTTCCAGGTGTGGAGGGAAATGCGACGGGCGGATAGTCCGACACACACACACACACACACACACACCGAACACACACACACATTTCGTCACCGCTTGTCCCTCCGTCTGACAACGTGAGAGGTGTCAGAGAAACAAGGACGAGGGGAGCGGGCTGAGGAAGGTAGGGGAAGGGGAGCGGGCGTCCGTCCAATCTCCGCTGTGATTGACACGTAACATTTAACAAGGGACGTATTCCTCTCACCGTCTCCATCTCTTCATTTGCCTTCGACGCCCGCTCACATGTCACAACAAAGTCAGCGTGCGCCTGGCTTGTTGCGGGGACGGCCAAACGGAACAGACAAGGTTGAGGGGTCATCAGCGCGTCCTGTCCATCCCCCGGTCTCCTCGATCTATTTACCTGTCCGTCCGTCCGTCCGTCCGTCCGGGCCACTAGACACTGTTTCTGCATTTCCGCCTTGGCCGATAAAAGTCGTGTTTTCCCCGCAAGAGGTCCGATCGCGGATCACAGATATATATTGGGGCTCGTGATCGAAACAAAAAAATAAGAACAATAAAATTCACGAGAAAAAAAAGACAAATCACGGTTCCGACCACACAACCCAAGTCTCAGCTGTTACCAGTCTAATGTTTATGAGTTCTCAACTCAGTTAAAAACGCGGTGGAGTTGAGAATCAGCTCCCACCCGATGTAGCTGGCATCCAGCCCTGGCCCTAAGATCTTCCCGGACTCCCTCCTCGCCTGAGTGCCGCACAACCTCATCTCCGCCGGGTCACCATATCTTTTTTTTTTTAAGTCCTGAACGCTGTACATTTTTTAAAAGAGCTTGCGAAGGGACATATCACCTTTTTCCGGTTGACGTCAATGAATTCTACTCGGATTTAGCGGTTGAATCGTCCCGTCAGTTCGAGGACACTGTAACCGACGGGGACGGAGGGCTGAGGGGCGACGCGGTTGGCAACGTGGTTGTAGTTCCTTGGGCTGCCTTCGGGGCTCCTTAGTCGCTCCCTTTCAAGTTATTCATGAGTTTCCGCGTTCATTGTCAAAAGATGCTGCGAAGTACAACCGACTGATACAGAGAGCCTTGTTAGGGTTGCTCTCACATCCGCCGGGTTTGCCAGTGAAGTACATTTAAATTCGAATCCGACATCAAAAGGGAGAGGGGGATGGAGGTGCGAGTATCCTTGATTTAGCACATCTAATATCTAATAGCCAATATCTACTACCGCTGTTAGATATTGGCTTAGATATTTGGCTTTTTTTTATTAGATTACATTTTTAGGTGCTTCATTGGTATCAACCCAGTGTCCGAGAACGGGGGAGGCTGGTCCAGTCCCAAAACCCCCGCGCGAGACACCCTTATGAGAGACACCCGGTGGTCTTTGAGTGGGGGCGTCCTGGAGCCCACGACGCGTCTCGGCAACAGGACCCGACTTCCGCAAAGGGAGAGCCCGCACTGCAACCCGACGTCCGTGTCGTCATTGTAAGGAAACGAGTCGCAGCGTGTGCGCTCCGCTCCGCCCGGCGTCGCTCGGCCCATTTGCCTCGCTTGCGCGGTTGCGGGTTCGTCCTTTTCTATTGCACGTGATCGTACCCCGTGAGAGTCGGGCACTGAAGGCAGGGTGCATTAAGTATGGTTTCGCGGGCTGTATACAGACGGTGGAGAGCCTGTTTGACAGGATGAAAACGTTCTCATGGATTGCATTTTACAAGAATTTCGTGACCTGAAATTTGTCAGCCACCGAATGTGTTTCGAGGCGCTGGCTTTGGCCACGGTCATAGCTCAAGGAAAAAGGAAGCTCAGTTCAGGGTACACGGAGCCGGGCGTGCAGACTGAGAACCCCTTCAGCACCAGGAATGGCGTTTTCACCAATTGTATTTTACAAAATTGTTATTACTTTAAATGATTTAGTTACCGAATGGGTTTGATGCAGAGTTGGTTTTAATAAATGCCTTATCTCGTACTCATGTTGTGATACTGTAAACATCGAATCCCACAGTACTTTAATACATTTTACAGTAATAAACCGTTAACGGGAGCACTGAGTTAACAGTGTAAAGGCAACCAAACAGGTGACAGTAATATAATGTAAAGCTTGTATTCTGTACAGCACTGGAAGATCAATTTTTCCGAGGAGAGGGAGAGGGAGAGGGAGAGGGAGAGGGAGAGAGCGAGAGCGAGAGCGGTTTGAACTCGAACATACGGTGTTGTAACCAACTTTAACGCCGGCCACCCAAAGCACCCTCTGAATTTTACAGTTTATTAGCCCTCGTGCCTGTGGTGCCGCTGAAACTTTGCGAGGAAATAAAAGGCTAGAGAGAGAGAGAGAGAGAGAGAGAGAGAGAGAGAGAGAGAGAGAGAGAGAGAGACCAGGACAATTATGTTAACCGACTTGAAAAGAAATTCCGCCATTACCATCCAATTATGCTTTGAGGTCAAAAAGACGAAAGGGTGTTAACAAAAGGACGCCATTGACTAACCTCGCGTCGCGTAATTGATAACAACACATATCCCGGTGTTTGTCTCGTTCCGAAGAGAGGGAGAGAGAGAGAGCGCGAGAGAGAGAGCGCCCGCCGTCATGTACCGATATGCGGGGAAATATAATGGCGAGGCATTGTGGGTCTGATTGATGTGCTTAACCGGGACAATAGCAAAGTCAAGCAAAGAATAGCAAAACAGGGGGAAGAACAGAGGAGTGGATAATGGAAATTAGAGAAGCGGAGAGGGTTGCGCCAGAGACACCTATTCTATTATCTCGCGCACGCGCACACGCACACGCACACACACACACACACACACACACACACACACACACAGAACAATATAATCTCCAGGGTGGAGTTGGAGACAGGTGCTCCTCCGCAGGGTAAATGCCAGTAGGTTCGGTAAAGTTATTGATGAGGGATCAAATAGCGTTCACGACGTGCCGCATCAAAAGCCGGCGGCCGCCCCGCCGACGTCTGTTTTGGCAGTCACGCGGAGCACACAATGAACGGGAACGTCTGGAAGACACACCGACGCACGCGCCCGGCCGCGCCAAACGAGCACGCTCGCAGCCTGCCGCGGCTGATGAAAATGCCATTCCTGATCTTCAATCAGGTGAATTTAAATAAGGCAGAAAAAAAAAAAAAATCAAAAAAACATCCATCGCCTGCACGCTCCTGATAAGCCCATGTGGCCCAAGCACGCGGGTAAAGAAACACCCTTCCTCACACACTTTAATACAATTATAATTATTATTTTTTTTTTTAATTCTCTCTCTCTCTCTCTCTCTCGCTCCCCCTCTCCCCCTCCCTCCCTCTCTCTCTCTCTCGTTAACTGTTGCTCTACCTCTCTCAGGCGCTCCGAGGGCGTACGTATCTCCCCTCGGAGTACCCCTTCATAACGGTGTGTTTTTCAAAAGGTGTGCCGGGGATTTCATTTTATGGCTTACATTGTTTGGCCTTTTGTCAGCGGAAAACAAAGAGACAATTCAGGTAACTCCGAAGCAATTACGACGAACGGCTTCATATTTGGAATAATTAAAATACAGGATCCCGGGTGCAGACAACCATTTACTTGATGGAGGAATTTGGGGAATGAAAGCAAGTAGTGTCACAGCATGTCAATTTGTAATTAAATGACTCCCAACGGAGCAACTGGGGCAAAGAATGGATTGCGGCCGGTAAAAGCACCATGAATTGCGCATCAATTGCGTTGGCTATCTGCGCCGTCTGAACGTCGGATTCAATAAAAACATATTGCGCTAATGATACACTATGACAGCGCAAACACGGCCATAAGGCTATGTTCCTGAGTGCAATTTGCCCCTGTTTTGCGCTGTCTGATCACAATTATCCATGTGGCAAAGTAAATAAGGGCAATTTTAGAGAAAATAAAAATAAGAAGGCAGCGGGGCCTTGATCAGATCAAGGCCCCGCTGTACCTGTCAACTTTGGGATTTGAAAATAATCAAAATGGTCAAATAACGAAATGGGGCAGAGCCCAACACTTGATTGCTGATCGCAAAATCCCCGTTGAGCGTTATGTGTAATGGGGAGACCCCATTGGGATGCGTCTGATCGCAAAATCCCTGTTGTCACGTAACTCCCCCGCTCACCCACTGGGTGCTGGATCATTTCCATTAATTTCAAATCTCAATGTTTAACTTGACAGGTATATAGGCTGTGATCACACAGTGGGCGGATTGGCAACCGCTGCCTTTTTTTTTTGTCAGCACAATCACCACAATGTCTCTCCAGGCGATAATTGCTTCACTCTAACTGCGTGTAGCTATCAGCGCCGGTGTTTGTGAATTGGACGTTTTTTGCAACGAGGCTCATTTGCATAGAAAGGGGCCAATTTTGCACAAAATATGTGTGCATAATACCTTATTAAAATACGTGCAAAAAGCACTGGCGCACCGAGACACTATTTGCATGGCAGTGCAGTTAGTGGTGCTTTGTGTACGCATTCTTTATGTGTTATTTGCACACGTTTGGAAGCTGCAAAAGCCGGCAATCCTTTTGTGGGGTTGCTCCTGAGTGTTGGTTGAGAACGGACAGGGTTTCTGCTGAGGTAAGGCCAGCGTTGGCTATAGGAAGAATGGACAGGATAGAAAATGATGTTTTGGTGATGAGGACATTCTCATCCCACTGTCAATGAAAATGAGTCTTTTAATTTAATTGTGAATTGTGTGACTGTGCTTAAACAATGTAAAAGTGGAGGTGCAAAAGCTGTCAGCAAAACAATCATTTTAGAATTCTAAACATGGGTAATATGCTTTATAAGTGTTTCTAGCAGCATAACAGTTTTTACTTATCCCCAGTATTATACGAGGAAATTAATGATGCAAATACATTGAATGGCTGTTTCTAAAAAAAGTGCCAGCTAAAAAAAAAAAAAAAAAAGATAAAATATGGGATTTTTTGAACAAAAGGATTTCACGGATTGCCACAATTAAAAGGATATGAGCTCCGGGGTAGGTAACTTTGATGTCTTCGGCGCTTTGAACGCCATCGAGACACTTTCAGGGAAACGGTGGCACAAAGCGTGTTTGCTTGGATTCCAGACTAGCAGAGTTCACGTCGTTTCCCCACATGCCGCGGCGCCTCTAGGAACTGCACTGTCATCTTCTTTTTAACCTCCGAGAGACTCGAGACCTCAAATTCCACTGTCTGAAGTTGGCAGCCTTGTGAATCACTGTACCTTTTGACCAGGTCAGAAGAGCCTCCTGTTTTCATAAAGATGAGAATGTGAAGAAATGCTACAGTCTTTTGAATTTGTGGCACACAAAGTTGCGCACAAAGCAACAAATGCCCTACAGGCCAAAGCGCAAACTTATGCAGGAATTACAAAGTATGTGAAATACCATCTACTTCATGGAAACAAAAGAGCTGTTCCTGCATCTCGTCTTCTTGGCTCTATCCCATATCCACAGCCATCAACAGCTCAGATATGTTGGTAAACTGTCCTCTGCAGTGCATGCATACGTATGTGGCACCGTTAATCCCTATCCCTCCTTCACTCCAATCATCCACTGCTGAACATTCAAAGAGAGATTCAGAACATTGCTTTGGGCTAGATGATGCTACACAATGTCTCGCTAAACATCGCTTCCTTGGAATATAAGAGTTTGGCACTGTTGAGAGAGTGAAAGAACTTGCCTTTCTGCATTAATTGATCCAAGTGACATTTCACTGCATATATGTTCAAACATTTGTACAGTATATATCTGTGACAAATAAACCTCTTGAATCTTGAAGCTACCGGGGCGTTTTGAAATATTTGAATATTGGAACATTAATCAGATGAAACAGGATCTAAATGGACTCATCTGAAGCAATGGCAAACCCAACTACCGCACACGAAGCATACAGAGTGCATTTTGAGAGTTGGTCAGAATTCCACACAATGGACCAAGACCAAGACCAAGACCTAGACAAGGAGTGGGCAAACCCTTTGGTTCAATGGCTGGTTTAAGGGGCCGCGTTCCAAGTTTACAATTTATGATGTTGCTCCATGTAACGACTGTTGGAAAGACAGCCAGGAGGAATCAATAGCAATCAAAGGCCTTCCAGAACTGGTAGATGAACTGAAGTGGGAGGCACCTCCCACTGAAACAACCCATCAAGAACAGGGTGGGTTTAGAGGCATGCTAGAATGGCTAGAATGCAGCATATGAGTGATATTTTCAAGACTTCAAAAACATGTTTTGGGGATCTCAGAGATTTATATTAATTTGTTGAAAAGGAGCACTGTAGGTCCCCTTTAACAGTAGTGCAGAAGTAGCTGATTCGTTTTATCAACAGTCCCGTTTCCATATTGATTTTATTCAGGTCTGCAAACATCCTTTTCTTATCAGTGCATATAGTTGTCAGTTCATATTACAGTTTTTTTCTCTCTTCAGGCAAGTTTCTAAACCTGTACATTTTGCTCCAAAACACATTCAGGTATATGACAATACTTTTTTCTTTTCATAACCCTTTATATCAGTGCATTTAGTTATTGCCATTTCATATATTCGGAACTCATCACCAATATATGCTGGATATCAAACCACTGTACTTCCTGCTTTGTCAGCTCATTCAAGTCCGGTAGCATTTTTCAAGTAGAAACCCTCAGCATGCCATGCTGGTCATTGAGCCTGGATCCGTGCTTTGACTTGTTGATGTGATGTTCACCCAAACAGGACCAACCTACTTTGGGGCTGTCTCGTGTTTGGAAACGTGGCCTCGCTCAAAGAGGCGTAGCACTCAGGCAGAGTGGACATCTCAAACTCTGAGGGTAGAGTCGCAGAAACGCAGATCCTTTATATTTGCTGTTTTGACAGCAAATACCACTGGAAACGGCAAAAGGCACACTGAAATGCATGTTGGTACCAGTGATGATAATGTGATGAGTGTGATTAAAATAGAGCAATATATGTAATATAATCTCTTGATCAGTTGAAGCTCTGAGCGCCACGTTAAGACGCAGCGCAGGGTTCAGGCTGAGCAGGGATTTCGAGAAAGATTTCTTTTGTTTCCTCAGTTTCCCGTGCCGGTTTCCACGATTGAATCGCAGGTGCGTTTGTTTTCGTTAGTTTCTCGCCGATCAAACTGACAACACCGGCACATCCAGGCGACTGTCCCGCTCCACGTTGGATCAGGACAGTGGCTTGCGTCACGGAAAGAAGGGGCAATCTCCGCCCTCTGGGTCCCCGAACGAAACCAATGTGTGCGTTTTTATTTTAAATGGTTTTATTTTCCTCCGTTTCCCAATTGAACGAAACAAAACAATACAAAAAAAGCCGTGCGCAACCCTGGCACTACAGTACTTTTCCAGGAAGTATGTCATGAGTGCATCTACTGCAGAGTTATCCAATGGTGTCGCTCGACTGAAATCCGACACTGTTAACACCGTGCATCGGCCATCGTTATCACGGTGACTGGGTTTTTGCTTCCAGATCTTGGCGTGAGCTACAGTTCGATCGGTTGCTAATTTACAGTATGCTGATGAAATCCCTTTTTTCCAGAACAGGTTTTCAAGTTGCACCGCGAAAGATTTTTCCAGTGGTGAGCCTCTAGCTGTTTACAGGGGAGGTAAACAACCTTAAATTGATCCATTTATTGATAAATGCAAGCGTACGAGGCTGACCCTGGAGTCCAATCAGAACATATTTACAGTGTGTTACTGCTTAGATTTTAGATGTACTGTATATTTTTGGTGAGAATGTGAGACAGGTAAGGATAAACATGCCATACGCCACTCTCCTTATTTTTCCATATTCATTTGGTTTTTTTCATCCGTTTTCATTTCACATTTGCAAATGGAGCGCACGCACTTCAGTACTTCGTTCAAGTGAACATACGTTGACAAATGTATTGCAATTTAGGGTTGTTTACTGTTTACTCACCCTGTAAACAGCTACAGGCCCAACACTGGAGAATCTTACACAGTGCTCCTTCAAAGTTTGGACCGGATCACTCTCGCTATTGGACATTCTGAAAGGAGTCGAGATGAATGGCTCATTAGAATATTTGATTGCGTTTGATTATAAATTCTTGAGCAAAGTCTGGAAATGGTAGACGACTGAATTCTAGTCGCTTGACTCGTCGTAATCATTCATTTCCTGCTTTCACGCACGGCTTCGCACTGAATTGGAAATAAACATGTAATGACCCAAGGGTATTACAGCATCTCGGATCTCAAAACAGCAGTGATTTTTGAGATTTGGCTGTTGACAACTCACTCAGTAAAAAGAGTCGTTCGTTTTTTGACACCGTTTTATCATTTGATTCAGTTCGTTAATTACTATTTCTAATAATTATGCCGGGGCAAATTGTCACTCCGACTCTGTAAATTCCCGCGTTCCCGCCTGTGGTTACCGGGTCGCTGACGGGGCGACGGGACGACGCCCGACCCATTCAAAAGATTTGTTCGCGACGAATGAATCGTTTGCGAGCCGTGCGTCGCCAGATCGAAATGAACCAAGGTTCCCTCCGTTCAACCGCGGCGCCTCCCTGGTGCTCTACTTTCCTTTTTCGAAATGCTGCAGTTCCGGAACAAAGTGCTTATGAGGAGAGGCCGAGGCGTTTCAATCGGGCTTGGAGGTACACCTGTCGAGAAATTAGGGAATTTCAGCCAACTGCCCGACCGCAGGGGAGCTGATAACAGCACAGCCGCCTCGTAATTTCGCCATCTAACTTCATCATTCTTCCCCCCTTCCCCAAAAACCAAAGATATTTATGTCTACAGCTCAGGTGTGACGCTACGGTATGAAGTCCATTTTGTTTCCATATACTGTATATACAGTATACTTCATATTTCTAAAATTGTATTGTGTTCTCATGCTCTGGTATTTGCTCCTTTTTCTTTTGACTCTTTTCATTTGCCGTTGTTTATTTAAATGACACGGCACACCGTGTTTATTAACCCGGCAGTTATTACTTTTTGCACGCCGTCCTCTTTATCCCCCACCCCCCTATATTGGCTTGTGCGACGGCTCAATTTCCCCGCGGTGAAAAGTTTCATTTCATCTTATCGCCTCGGTTCAAAGACCACCTTTCGCGCGGCCTCGCTGCGCCGCCGGAGCGCACTTACCCCGGGAAAACGTCAACTCCTGAAGCCCAAACTGAGGGCTGCGCCGGGTAAGATCCTCCGCGGCGGCCGTCCCTGTGATTTTCTGTCTCGGCAGCTGAGTGGTTTTTTTTTTTTTCCTATTTCTAATTCTAGTGAGATTAAAGTCAGATAGTCATTAAACGTGTCTACTAAAGAGCGTGAACGTGTCAAAAGAACGTCAACGACAGTTGGCAGAGAACTGGAATCGGAGCTCGCTCTCTCTCTCTCTCTCCCCCTCCCCCTCCCTCCCTCTCGCCCTCTCAAAGAGGCGCGTCAATCGTTTGGATTGTACTTGGATCGTTTTAGGTCTTTTTTTTTTTACCTTACTTCTTCATGTCGAAACAGCTTTTCTTTTTTTTTTCTGTGCCATGTTTGCCAGTCGACAAATCCTTTCCCGGGGGTGCTTCACACACCCGCCGTAGTCTCTGCTTATGACGGCTTTGAGTAAAGACTCGTGGGGAGACCGCGCCTCCTGCCCAGTGTTTCCGGGGCCCCCGGAGAAACGCCAGCCCCCGTAAAGAATATTTATGTCTTTGGGCGTATAGAGATACCTCCGTCTGTCACAGGAGGATCAATAAACTGATTGCTTCGGTTCGTAGCCTTGTGGTTTGCAGTCCGCTTTGCCGTCGCGGCGGAAAACATTTTTACTTCTTCTTTTGCCGAGAAATATCAGCAGAGAAAAGACATCTTGTTTTTTGTTCATAATAGCTGTGCTCATTGTTGCGTCGGCATTGAATGAAGCCGCCGTTCGGTACTTACTGTCCACAACAATCCGGCGCGTTACTCGCTGTGAATAAAACGGCAAATCATTCAAGAAAAGCAGAAAAGAAAATCGACTGATAATCCTTGCCAATACACTAAAATGTTATTTTAAAACAACATTGCGCATAATGCATTTTACATGAGTATTACATGTGCTTTGAGGTCAAAATCGTACATGTTTTAGAAAAGAGGGCTCTCAGCAATACTGACCATAGTTGCTGATACTTACAGTTTCTACACATAGCACAGTATTTCATGCGTTTCTAACTCTAATTTTTAATTGCAAATCGCACTTTAATTAAGCATTATATTCAACGTGGCTCTGTAATCCTTCCCTAGATATTGTATTCGTCGACCCAATCACTACATCAAATCGTGAATGAAAATGAAACAATAATCAAAACCGAAAAATCAACAACAGTAAAGCGCCCTCCTCCAGTGTTGATCGACGTATTTCTCCACCACCTACAACCCCCGTCAGAGATGCTCTCCGCTGAAAACCGTACAGCAACACGCTACATTTTTTCCAGATCAACAACCGTTGCTCTCAGACAGAACATTAATGCCTCAAGATCCTGAAACGAACCTGCCCTCCAGCTCCCCAGGAATACCACTGCTGCCACGTCTCACTTTGTCCCTCCGGACCGAAAAAAGAAACAAACTAGACGGTATCGTTGGGCAGCTCGGGTCCTTCACCTGCCGCTCGGACTCAATCGTTTTCTTTTTCGACCTCGCCGTTGCACAGACACTGCACTTATCCGAGTTGCGAACGATCCGCATATAAACACAGATTCTAATGAACTACATGTATCTGTTCTCGTGCTCCTGGATCTCAGTCTTTTGACACTGTTGACCATGATGTTTTTATTATCGGAGACTTGTCCTCGGCTGGGTATTATATGTTGCTACCCCAAGGTTAGATTCTTGGACCATTATTATTATAATCTATATATGCTCCCACTTGCACATGTTATAAAGAAACACAAAATAAATTACCATAATTATGCAGACACAACGGTACCTTTTCTCCTGATGACCTACAGTCCATAAACTCCCTCACTCAGTGTATTAATGACATGAATCTCTGGATGTCAGAGAACGTTTTACAACTCAACAAGGATAAAACTGAAAGACTCATAATTTGGTGCAAAGAGACAGAAAATGACAGCTCATCTCAGTTCTCTGTCTCTGGAGAGCAAAAGTGAAGCCAGAAATCTGGGTGTAATCATGGAGGGCGATCTAAGTTTTAAGAGCCGTATCAATCACATCACAAAGTCAACTTTCGACAATCTAAAAGAAAAAATTTGAAAAAATTAGGGGGCTTTCTCTCAAAAGCCGACGATGAAAAATGAATCCATGCATTCATAACAAGTAGACTAGACTACGGCCTCCGAAAATCAGCTCTGCCGTGACGACGGTTAATTCAAAATGCGGCCGCACATGTTCGTCCGTGCGTCTCACTGGAACAAAAAAGTCTGAAGACGTGAGACCTGCTCTCAGATCCCCACATTGGCTCCCAGTCAAAACTAAAATCGATTTTTAAACATCATGTTACTCCTACCATACAAAGCCTTGCACCTCCGTATATAAACAACATGCTCGTTAGATATGAACCAGCAAGATCACTTACGTAGGTCCACAGGCAGTGGTCTTTTAACGATCCCTCGTACCAACTCTAAAGCAGGGGAGGCCGCCTCCTGTATCTATGCCCCAAGTAAATGGAACACCCTGCCTGAGGACCTGAGAGAGGCCCCCACACTGAACTTTTTAAAGCGGGTTAAAAACCTTGCCGTTCACTGACTTCTGTGTGTGTGTGGTGTGTGTGTGTGTGTGTGTGTTTTGGATAACATTTGGCTTTGATTTGTATATTTGGCACTAACTCTTTGTATTAATATGCATATTTATATTCTGCACTTGCACTTTGATTGTATTTTTACTTTATGTAAAACAAATTGTGTTGCCCTGTGTACGAAATGTGCTATATTAATAAAGCTTGACTTGACTTGACAGTAGCTGCAATTACTAGTCGGCTGTATGTGGAAAATCTTGGGCTAAATGGATGCAGTTTATTTTCATTTTCGGACTTGTTCTTTTAAACGCTGCATGAAAAGGCAGTACCTGTTGTGTATACGGCGAGACGTTGGGAGGAGAGCATCCATTTTTATTGACGCTAAGTTAATTCTCTGCTGCCTCTTTATGCCTGGTTAGCGCTCTTCTCAAATCAATGACATTTTTTACGGTGAAGCATTTTTTTCAAGCTCATCGGGGCTGAAGGATAAATGTGGAAATACGTTCAGCACCTATCTCACAGCATGGGAACGTGACAGCATGGTAGAAACTGTGCTTTTAATATTATAGTTTGTCTTGTCATGGAAATTCCACTGCGTGGTCAGTGGAAAGTGTGAACCCTTGCTATCGGCCCTTGTTAAGTTAATTAGAACAAAATGTGCGTTGCAAGATAGGAGTAGTAATAGTAATAAGTAGTAGTAAAGTAGTAATAGTCTGTGCGATTTAAGCAAATATAATTTTTCCTCATCTTATGTACTATAATATTGACTTTGTCCAGTTATCGTGGTTGTTCCTCCTCCTGCACTCATACCAGTTCCAATTTAAACAAACCTTAGATCGAAAACAGCACGTAAGCATATGTCAGCACTGTCCCTTTTGAGTTTATAGTTTGTTTCCATTAAATGCCCTATGTAAAGTACTTAGAATTTACCCTTGTGTATGAAATGTGCTGTACAGATAAACAGATTGTGTGGGGTCAAGCAGTTTGTCCTGCACTCATTATCTAATGGGGCCACAACCACATGCTTGACAGATATGCCAAAATGGCCGTAGAGAATTTGACATAATGAATTTTTCGCTGAAGCGCATGAAATACGAAGTGGCTGCTTTGCGAGAACAGTGCCAACACTAGCGGTTATTGGGAGTGGACTTTTTCATTATTGTTATGTTCAAACCACATTAACATCTGTACAACACACCACAACCTGCAGACTGCCTTTACAGGTGGGTTGGTAACAGTTTGTCAACAACAGCTAAATTAAACGTTAATCTCTGTTCTGCCGCTACCCATGGGGGAGTTTTGTTTTGAAAATCTTGTTACATTTACCCGTGTATTGCATTGTACTCTACAAACAGTGTAAAATCGGGAGCTTTGTAAAGGACACGGATCAAGGTATGATAGAAGCAGACACAATATTTTTCCAAGGTACATTCAGTATTATGTTTTGGTCTGTTTTGGTCTTATAGCACAAGCAATTTGGAACATTTTTCATCCATTTCCCTCTACCCTCTAGTCTATTTGCTGTCTGCCCGCTGAGTAGTTAGTGGATCACAGTGAAATGCCAGCTGTCAGACTGACGGACGCGGTGTCACCTTTGTGCAATCACGCCACCGGGGCAACAATTCATCACTGCATACGTGTCTGTGTTTGTGCCTGCGCCTTCTTGGAGGGAGGGAGGGAGGGAAGGGAGAGAGGGCGCGAGGGAGGGAGAGAGGAGGGAGAGCGGGAGAGAGTGTTTGCCCATTTTCTTGTTTTGCTATCCTTGGAAGGACCCTTTTTCTATTCCCCCCATAACAAGTTCAGGCTTCTAAAGGAAGTGGAAGGCAGATGGGTGATGAAAGGACTCCAGAAAGATTAGGTTGGTCTTAAAATCAAAGTTCAGGGTCAGGATTGGACAAGCATGTTCATGGGCTTGGCGATGGGCAAAAAGATAGAAAGTTTGGTGCGAGTCAGTAAGGTGTGAAACTGAGAGAATGAACGTTCGCATGGGCAAGGAGTGAGCAGCCAGAGGTCAGCGGAGGAGGAGTTGGGAGAGAAATGGACCGAACGAGGCAGTAGATAAACGGAGAAGAGACACTACAATGATAAAAGGGGACCTGTTATGCTCCTTTTTACGCAAGTTAATATACTGTAGGTCTCTGAGGTCCCCAACACATGTTTTTGAAGTATTAAAGGTATTTTTGCTGAAAATAACACTCAGATTATGCATTCTAGCCATTCTAGCATACCTCACTACCATCCAATTCCAAAATGGGTTGTATTTAAACCGTAACTGTCAATGATTTCAACCTATCAGTCAACCAAAATCTGTTTCTGAACAATGGGTGTCATGAAATTTCACTGCTTATATGTACGACTGTATGTACTGTATATGTGTGTGACAAATAATCTCTTATACTTGAATTTGAGCATTGGAATAAACAATTCAGTTGCTGAATCTTCACTCATATTAGATCTACAAAGCCTAATTAAAAAATTTGTACCGATTTTCGTTGCCGTGCTCTGAGCTTGTGGGAGGCACCTCACTGACACCACACTGCGACACACCAGGAGTCTTGAACCGGACTCATCGGGACTCTCAAAATTTCCACATTTTCTTTAACTGCTCACGAAAATCAGACTGGGTTGTCTTATTTTACAGTTTGTGTGTTAGTAGGCCCATCAGAGACCCAAATGTATGTGCACAAGCACTGAAAAAGTGAGTTTTGCATAATAGGTCCCCCTTTAAACAAGAGCAGAGTGGTTAAAAGATGAGAGAGAGAGAGAGAGAGAGAGAGAGAGAGAGAGAGAGAGAGAGAAAGAGACGGCATGAGAGAGACGAGCATATTGTCATGGAACTCAGGCAAGGACGTTGTGAATAAAAGCCAAAGCAGGTGGAAAGACAGGACCGATAAAGGTGGAGAAAGACACACAACAGTGGTGTTGCTAGGGCTGGGCATTGGGGGCTTTAGTCCCCAACAGTTTATGCCCGATCACTCCCTCTCTGGCGGTACAAACTGTGCTCATGGCGTGCCAGCGATGGGGCGCCCGTAATCGGCACGCAAAACAGTGTTTTTATTTTAGATGTAGGTTATGTTAAGCTGCATTCACACATGCAGTGTAAACCTGAAATTATCCGGACTTTACCAGGATAATCTGAATGTGTGAACGCAAATGTCTGAATTATTTGATTATTTAATCTCTTTGGTGAGCTAGTTATATAGTATACTATATTATATATACAGCATACTGTGGTGTGACAGTGTGGCAGACTCGGGGCGTGGTCAAGCTGGGGAGGGCGGGAGGAGAGTGGAAGTCAGCGTCGTAGACTGACTCTCCCCGCCTCGGTGCCAGCTGTGACCAATTGGAATGACTGGTTAATCAAAGCAGCTGGGAAGGTTTCTTATATGTCTGTTTGTCTTGCAGTGAGAAGAGCGACGGCAGGGAACATGCAGGAGCGCTTCGGAGGAATCCCGATCCGAGCCAGTCCTTAAAGTTCTTGTGAATGATACACACTAGAGCGTCTGTTTAGAAATGTGAGCAATAAAACCCACCGTGCCGGCGCTTCGGCACCGCTAACCCTGTGTCACATGCCCTTGTAAGGAACCTGGGTAGCGAATGCGCTACAGACAGTTACTGGTAGATGTCACAAAACCGCTAGATGTCACAAAGGGGGCGGTCGTTTTTTGGGTGCAGTAACTGTATAATAGCACAATGCCAAAATGCAGAGGCAACGGCTCAATTGACTGCGCGAAGATCGTGGACCATGCAGTATTCCAACGAGTGGGGTTTCGGAAGCGGTAGAATGGGGGTGTTGTAGGGGCTGGTAGTGGGGTAGGGAACTCCAGGTTTCAAGAGACCTTCTATGACTGGGGCGATGCCATCCACATCTGAAGGAGAGAGTCTGTATTGGGGCAAGCACTGTTGGGGTGCATTGTGCCTCAGCGTGATGTGGACGGGGTAGATATTTGGCATAGGCACATTTATATATTTAATGACACACCAAGGTTGATATACAGAGACTAATATTATTGACAGAATGTACATACTTGCATTAATTGATAACCTGTACATTATGTTCACTCATTCACTTTAGAGGGGTGCAGATACCAGTGTTTTGTTGTGTTGTCCGCACTTTTAAACTTTTAGTGTGTCGATGACACTTTTCAGCATTCTCTATGAACACAAGGACAATGCAGAGATTGCCCCATTCAGCAGGGTGTCAAGTGACCATGTGGCCAGTAGCCATGTGCCTTTGTTGATCCTCCAACCCTTTGCATTCTGGGAGCTGGCTGAATGGATCCAAGTGTGGGGGAAAACTTTGAGGGTGATTATCTCAGAAGCACAGTTTGCTGCACCCTCATCATTAACAAACCATAGCTTTAAAAATATTTGCTTGATTCGCACAAGTGACACCTTCTTTTGGAGCTCTAATTCACCACTTTCAAAAAATAGGTAAATTGGTTGCAAATGTACCTAAAATCTGTGGTAGGTCAATTGGTTAATTCAAATCTAATCTCATCAAATAACATATATTTCAGCAACAATGCTGCAACACAGTGCACTCAAATCACACAAATATGGGCAGCAATCCGTAAATATAGCACCTTCGAATTGAGCTCGGCAACCTCTATTTTAGCGCTTCCCAGAACATGGCCTGTACTCTGGGACAATCGCATCCAAACCCCGTCTGCCCGACCACAACTGGCGCCAGACTATCTCACACACTTGACTATGTAACCAGATTATCGGCCCACTGTGGTCAATTTTAGAATCACAACTAAATTTTGCTTTTGTTGTTACTTTATGTCCAATTGTGACCCACTGTGGTCTTATGCCTGAGAAAGATACAACAACCTTTATAGTTGTCAGCCCATCGTGGCTGTTCTGGACCCCAGCCCTTTTATTCCGCGTGATATTTCCCACTCTATGTCATACAGTATATTTCTTTCAACACAAACACAGCCAAAATTACTTTAGGTTCCTTTAGGAAGGGTGAACACACAACTGCCAAAGTCCTACCACGTCTCAGACAGACAACGCTCATACAGACTTTCAAAAATGGCTCCGCTCACCTTAGTTCCTGGGGCGCCTGTTGACTGGCTGAGTTGTGGGACAGATGATGGTCCATGGTGAATGCCACCCTCCTGGCTGGCTCGCCAAATGATGGTCAGTTTTTGTGAAGGGGTGGAATAAGGTGAAGAGTTAGGATAAAAATAGTATTAATTAAGTACTGGTACAAAGTTACACATGCAGAACATGCACACAGGAGTCTGTTCATGTAGAGAGCCCGGATCTCTGGGGCGAGCTGGTTATATAGTATCTGTGGTGTGACAGTTACTGGCAGAGGTCACAAAACTGCCAGATATAACGAAAGGTGCAATCGTTTTCTGGGTGTAGTTACTGTATGATAGCTTGGCCTGAGACCCCTTGGAGGACATTTCATTTTAGGGAAGGGGAGTTAGCGAGTGAAAAACTGTTCAGCGAGTGGCATCAGGGGCAAAGACGTTGAGAGCAATGTTAATAATGAGCGTGAGTGTTTCCTCGTATCCTCAAGACAGAAGTGACTCATCTTGTCTTGGGCCCTGACTCACCCCCTGCCTGGGTGGAGGACACAATGCTGCAGGCATCTCTGCGGTCACTGTGGTTATGCAGGATAGCCATTGGTGCGTCCTGCAAGAGGAGGATGTATGTAAGTATGGAAATGCATATTTTCACATGCATATACTGTATATGTTTGTGTCAAAAGGCTTACAAGGCAACATTAGGCTGCAGTAGAACTTAACCTCATTGAACTGCTTGACTTATACTAAAGATTAACTATTAGAAAATAAAAAATGTATTTTTATTTTTTTAACCTGTGCTGTCAGCATGCTGGCATACAACAGAGTATTTGTATGTCATTGCATCTAGGAGAGAGTTAGTCTGCAAGTGGATTTCAAGCTCTCAACCTGCAATGCAATACTGTATTCATTTTTAAATCATCAAGCACTGCTACAATAACTCTGCCCTGTGGACGACCTGTGGGATGACAAGAGCTTCATTTTTGGTTATAGAGAACCACCACCAACCCCCCTTTTTGGAGAACTATTAACCATGTTTGGGTCTATAAACAACTGATCACTACTCTTAGAGTGGGAGAGTCACCTGTGAGACAAATAAACATCGAAACAAACATTTACACAAAAACATAAACATTGGACGACAACATGTATTGAAAAACAGTTAATCAGGTCCAGGAAAACTGGAAGTACAACTGGTCACGTGGTCTCTTCCTGTCATAGTTATGGCAGCAAATGAGGGAGTAAAGGAGAGGAATGCAACCAGGAGGGTGCTGGGGTGCACTCCAAGCAGGTGTGGTGGTGTGTGTGTGTGTGTGTGTGTGTGTGTGTGTATATATATGTGTGTGTGTGTGTGTGTGTGTTCACCAATGAGTGTTCATGACTTATCCCCATTAGTACTGGTGTAGAAGGTCAGTATTATGTTGCGGCACCTTCAAGCAGCGGAAAGGGCCCCGAAGCCCCCCGAACTCTGCAGCCCCGTAGACACCCTACGGCTGCAGGAAAGCCCAGAGTACCCTGTCCTGTGGCCACAGAAGACCCCCGGGCCCCCAGAGAAGCCAGAGGGCTGTGGAGCAACCCCCACGCCAAGCCCCGAGGAGCATTACCCAGGCCCAGGGAGCACGAGGAGACCCCGCACCGCAGGGGCACACACATACAACCAACCCCGAGGTGCAGGCACAAGACACAGCCACAGGCAATATTAGTATACTGTATATATATGTGTGTCTGGATGCCATGCCATGCAAACACATGTATGGTGAAGAAAGGGAGAGCACGTAGCTACTCTAAAAGTCACACTTGTGGTGGTAGCCGACGGGGAAATTTGTTCTTCAAGTTTCCCTTGAACACAGCCCTTTCTGCTTTGGAGAGCTGGAGAGTGAGAGCAGGGCATTTGCCCCACAAAATGATCTGCAATCTGCTCCGCAGCGGCAGGAGACGGAGTCAATTAAAATACATCTACAATAAAAACACACTATTTTGTTTGCTATTTTTGGAGAAAGGATCGCTCTGATGGAGCTGCAGAGCTGCTCCGGTGGGGCAGCCTTTCATTTGTTTGCGTCCGCGTTGTGCGTGCCGACCACGCCCGCGGCATTTATTAGAGGCCTGGTTTTTATTTGACTACCGGTTTATATTTGAGGAAATACGGTATACACACAGACAGAGAGATAATGAGGCAAGGATGAAAAAAAAAAAAATCGAATGGATACATATGTATATTTAGATACTCTATGTCACGGTGTATGTAGGTTAGCTGAAAGCAGTAGGCAGCGGATCTAATCGCCGCGCGCTCGGCTGTTATTTCGGTGCGGCGCTGCAGGGGAGATGCGCTGTCATGGGGTGACAGACAGGCGATGACAGACAGTCCCACCTCCTAAACTCTCTACCCCATCTCATGCTTCCCCCCAACCCACTCCCACTCGTGCCATTAGCCTTGCCTTTGCAGCCATCTCAGTGCGGGTCTCGGAGCCTCATAAGGAAAGTCATTACTGTTACAGACAGGGGAGTAACACGTTGTTTAGAGATCCGTGTAGAAAATCGATTGCAGGCTTTGGCTCGGTATGTGGAAACTTGACCGAGGTTTCATTTGGCTCTGCCTCGACTCGCGGTGAACATTTGTGGAATTTGCTGTTATTAGCGGGGGGGGCAAATTTCTTGGCCCTGGGGAAGAAGATCCTTCCTTTATCCTTGGATTTTTAAAATGTATTTTTATATTCCTGTCTGCGGGGTTTGAGCGAGGTGTTTCATTCGGGAATCCGCGCCGCCTTCTTTATTGATTTGTGATGTAAAAATGTGAGAGAAAAATGAAGAGAAGAGGAAAAAAAAAAAAAAGCAGCAGCATGCTCACCGTCTGGCCGCTTGCGATAAAACTGGGGAAGAGGGATATGAATCCCTGGTTTTCCCTCTGCTGAAATAGTGGCCCAGAGCGGCGGATGAGTTCCACGGAGGAGGTCTGAAGATGAACCGCGGAATCGCGGAGGCGAGATTTGGTGTACAAGTTTGTCCGTTTAAAAGAAATGGCATTGAGGCAAATTTGACCTTTAATGGTTAGGTTAGATAAAATGATGCAGACTAATGCCTGACACGAACGCGGAATGAAATCATTCAATGAGATGGAGTTACAGAAGTCAACCCTTATGGCTAGCATAGTGGTATTTCATGGTGGCATTAAGCACATCATTGGAGCGAATCACAAGGTCCTGGTTAAGGGATGTAGAAGTCTACCCACATAACATTGAAACAACATGGTTTATACGACAGGTGAAGGCATTGGACATCTATTTCGGCTTGTAAAGGCTCTCGTACCAATTGACAGTATTGGTCCACAATCATGCATATTTCGCTAGACTGAAGAAACTATTGTTTCCGCGTGCTGAGCCTCTCACTGCGAGGCCGAGCTTAAACGACTGGCATCATGTGGGGGTAAAATGAAGACTCTTAAATATCCTGGATTTAGAGTCAATAGTTTTAAATGTCAAACAAGGGAGCTCGTCCTGCGCGGCGACAAACGTGCAATTGTAGCTCAAACCGACTTTAGTCAGTGAATTTAGTTTGTCATTAAAGAATCTTTTCTCCGTTGTTCCAGTGCCTAGAAATGTATTTTTTGGCGCTGACTCAAAATGTTAACAAGGTAACAGGAGGCTGCAGTAGAACTTAACCTGAGTGAACTGCTTGACTTACACTAAAGAAATAACTATTAGAAACGCTTGCCCCTTCATAGTACAGCGGATGTAACAGCCTCCATAGCGGCAGAGTAACGCTCATTCAAGGTAGGTCGTTTTATCTTGCGTTCACATGTGCACATATTACCGGCCAAACTCGGACTCGGAGCACGAGAACACCGTTTTTTTCATTTTTATCCCTCATTTATTTCCCTTTCTTTGGCCCGCATGACGTACTGTATGTTTGCCACTCGGAGCCATTGTATTGTAAGGCTCAGTCCTTGGGCACGCGGCCTGGCAAAACCAATCCTATGTGGCGACCGTATTTATTTGCGGAGCGAAGAGACAGGAGATGAAAGCAGGCGACACCAGAAGAAAGAAAAACTCAGCGCAATCGCCCCAGTAGATCTTGGGCTTTCTGGCTTTGGCTTGTCGGACGCTTACAGTGCCATGCCCTCTGTTATTTCTAACAGCGTGAGAAATGTACTAAAAATGCAAATTCTTGAAAAGCTTTTCAGATGCGGGGGGATAAAAAGTCCTTGAAACTCGGGTCTCTTTGAGAAGCAATCGGGGAAATTCTTAATTCACTCCCTTTTGGAAACGCCGCCATTACCATCCAAAGAGCTTTTGTCCTGGCGGAGCGACCCGGGCGTTTTCCAACAAGTGAGGCTCCGTGGTCGTGATTCGGAATCCGCCTCCTTATCAGCCTCTGACAACTTAAAATAAGGTCTCTCTCTCTCCCTCTCACTCTGCTTAGCGTTGGCCCCGACGGCCCGCGGGGACAGTTTTTGGGTCAGCAGTTGTCAGCACTTCCATCAAATCCCCGCAGGCGTTCGGTAGTCAGAGGATAAGCTATATTTCACCTCTTTTTTTAAAACCCGATTGTAAGTTTTCAGTTTTCCTTCGCGCGTCATGCGTTGCTATTTTCATTATGGCCACCCCCCTGTGCGTTTCTCCTTTTTTTTTACGAGTTGCACTCCAGCTGCTCGGTGTGAATTTGATTGAATCATATACTACAAATGTTCTCAGTGCGGAAAAATCAATGGTAAAGATCCACGACTGATGTGCCAGTGTGAGTTTTGTTCTCTTCCGCTCCGCCCTACCACTGCCAGTTTGTAATATTTATGAGACTGGATGAGGTAAGCAGCAGCAAGCGGGCGGGCGGGGACGCAGGCGGGCGGGCAGGCAGACACACACACACACACACACACACACACACACACACACACACACACACACACACACACACACACACACACACACACACACACACACACACACCTCTTTAACTGGCAAGATGGGCAGAAATACAAAAAGTAACTCATTCAAATGATCAATGTGAATATGGCGCTGCTTTACATGCATTAAAGGTCACCTGTAGTGTTTATTTTCCTATTTTTATAATAATGCCATGGGTTTTTTTCTACGATAGACCACTTTAGATTTTTAAAAAAACATTTTTAGTGACAAAACTTTTAACATTTGTGTGGCACTTGGAAAAAAAAAACCCAACACTTTCTTCACACTCAGAACCAGGTATCTAGATTTAAAATGTATCCGTAAAAATATCGAGAAACATTTATTTGAGTTACCAATTGTACTGTACGTTCACTGTGTTTCCCATGGAGAAAAAGTTAAGGGGGAAAGTCGGACATGAAAATTGATGGGGGTGGCCTTCAAACAAAATTTTATATATACAGTATAATTGACTAACGACAGTGACAGATATTACAGCTGTTCATATAACCCTAAACTAGGAAAGAGGAAGCAAAAGCTGATGTGATGCAATGTGGTTCTTGAGGGTTTCATTTAAAAAATATTCAGACAAGAAATAGAGGAATTGAGGAGAAAATAATACAATAAAAAACAAATAAAGCAAACCCACTACCACCCTTTAAAAATGCTTTGAACTGTTCCCCAAAGGCCAAATTGTGCTTTGGGCGTCCGCCTAGCCGTGAAGGTCTGCGTGACGTCAATTTCGTCAGCTGCTCCGCCTTCCAGATTTTGTGACACGCTTGTTAGCTTTACATTGTTTTGTCATAATTGCTATTTTTTTTAATCATCATAAGTTTGGGTTTGTTTCTTCCATCATTGTCTTAATCTTACATGTTTGCTTGTTGCCCTGGGACCAGCTCACACGCACACTTCCTGGCGACTGTCAAAGCACAAGCAAACGCAAGGGGCCAGACTTATATACAGGAAGAGGCATGTTGGACGGTACCAAACACCCTAAGGGGAGCGGGGGAATTTGAACTGAATCGGAAAGTAGTCATAAACTGATGTTCGTTTGATGACAACTAATGTATTGTCACTTTGCATGAGAGGGAAATTATTTAACTATGCTGAGGTGATTGTTAATTGAAGTGCAGAAAAGATGAATGTCATTTAAAGTTTAGTGTTTGTCTTCCGCTGCGTCTCGTGCGGTATGGCCCGCTTGTATAAATACCCCCCCCCCCCTCTTGTCTCAGCCTGGAGGTCGGTTGGTTCAGTTCAGTAACTGCAACAGTCACCACGTCGTTTGCGCTGTATTTTGAAGTATTCTTCTGTTTAGTTGACCTGAGTTCTTTGCGGCCCAAGAAGAGCTCATTATCATTTTTGCAACTTTTCTTCTTTTTATCGAACCAATTTTTGTCTCGTTTTGCTCCCATGGACAGTATTTTTACATTTGGGAAAATAAACCCTAAATTTGAGTGCTCTAGCTACACTCCTTGTGCCTGACTGTTTGGTCCATGGCAGGGTGAGAGATTTCTTTGCATATTGGTCCATATTTACACAAACGCGGCAAAAGGTCGGTTTGCCTCTTATGAGAGACGCACGACAACGCAAGCCCTCCTGAATATGCATGAATGTCACACACACGTGGTGGTTTCTGGATGCAGGAGTGGCGTCCGTTGAATCTTCCTCCTGAGTCATATTCATAACCGCTGATTTATTGCAATAGGAGCGAGGCGGCAAGCGCCTCATGATTACCCTAAAGCAGCGGTACGTAATATTCTAACCTGCATAATCAGAAGATCCCTCCGCAAGAAACAATATTACCTGAGGCATCCTGACAACTGGTGTTGTTTCACTACACCTGAAGGGGGGGAGGACCCCTGTCAATTTTCATGTCATGTTGCCAGTTGATTTATTTTGAGCGGTTATTAAAAATCACCTCCCCTCTGAGTATTTTCGATAATGATCTCCCTTACACCAGTGTGTGTGTGTGTGTGTACTGATTGGTGAATTGAATAACATCGCTCATCTCGTTCCACCTGGCATATATTAGGCAGCAAGTGAACAGTCAGTTCTTGAAGTTGATGTGTTGCAAGCAGGAAAAATGGGAAAGCCTAAGTCCGAGTCACTTAGTGGCCAAATTGTGATGGCTAGACGAGTGGGTCAGAGCATCTCCAAAATGGCAGGTCTTGTGGGGTATTCCCAGTATGCAGTGGTTAGTAGCTAGAGTAGGAGCCACTTGAAGAGGGCTATCCTAGCCGGTTGACAGCCGTATTGCAATAGGCTTCAGCCAGTTTCCAGCCAACCACCAGGCGGCTCCCAGGCGGCTGCCAATCGGCTGGAATTCCCCTTCCCTCTCATGTGTCCCGACAGTGCATGCTTCATTTCAATTCTAAACACAACCATTCATTCAATTGTGTGTCACCACGAGATGGCGCTAACTTTACAAAAACAATCACATTTTAGAGAGAGATTTCAGAATTTCACCCATAACCCTAACTCATTATTGAGTATTGTCAAATGAAACCGGTCTTAATGTTATATTTTAATCTACATGTTGCACAGCTTTTTAATTTCAAATTAGAAGCTGTTTTATTATTTACATTTTTTAAATTACAAAGTCCAATAGCTTTGTAATGAGAGCACTCAAACTAGGTCTATGTAATTATAGTTTGAAGTTTATTGTCAAATACTTAATAACAATGCAAGCATCATTACCAATAATGAGATTCTTCTCAGAGCCAACTCAACTTTACATAATACGTAAAATAAGGTTATAGTTGTGATTAAAATAAAACAATATGTAAAAACAGAATTTTAAGAGTATATAAACAGTTTTTAAAGACAAATTCAAAAAAATCGAAAATGCAAAGGAGTAGTGTAGTATAAGTTATATAAGAGTATTTACCTAAATTAAGACAAAATAAAATGCAGACAATAATGACAGTGAGTCAACTTGATAGTGGACAATTTAAATAGTCGTGGGCCACAGCAATGCAGTGTCATACTAAATGACAAGATGGACACAGTGTTGTAAGACAAACACTGCAATGCACTACTAAGAGGTAAGACAAAACAGGTATTCAATGCAATACTTGATACTTTAAAGTGACTAGTTTTAAAGTTTTACTCGCCTCTTTTGTGGCCAAGCGTGTGGATTTATAGGTTCTAGTCTTTGGCCTTTTGATTTCAAAATGAGGGATTATGAACTTTCTATTTTTATTTCAGTTAAAACAATTGTTAAATATCCAAACAAAAGTCTGCATTTGAGCCTCTCTGTCAGTGAAATGGTTCCCCCCACCCCGATTTCATAGATTGATTTTCCAAATTCCAAAAAACAACAATGACAAAATAAAATGTTAAAAATCAATCAATAAAAGTTGATTGAATAAAATCAACACCAGGGATAATAACATAAAGAAATTGGAGTTATATTAGTTATAGTTCATATTTTTATAGTACATTTTGTTTTATTTTTTTATTTTTCATAGTTGAAATATATATAATAATAATTTTTACAAACGTTACAGTGACTAAACAGTATATGGATCCTTCTGAACACACTCCTTATGATTGTTTTTCTGTTGACACAGTTTGAACTCCACTTCACGGATTGGTTGCCAACTATTAAATAAATCTCCAACTATTAATTAAGAATTAAGAATTTTTAAGAAGACCTGTACGATAGTAAACTGGATATGTGATTCCCCCTCTACAGAGAGGAATTTTCACCTCTCAGTGAGAAAGGGGTTGATTGTTCCATTGGAGTGTGGACATTTTGGGTTAGGTTTGGGGGCTTACAGACACAATGATCGGCCATTAAGCGAAAACAAAGACATGGCCCAAGGCGTTACCTGCGGCCTGGCCACCTCCAGAGGTCTTGTTGTGGAGTTCATGCCTCGACAGGTCACAGCTGCTTTGGGGGCATGAGGGCGACCTGCACAATATTAGGCAGGTGTTATTAATGTTGTGGCTGACTGGTGTATATACAAGGCATATTGACTTGACTTGCCCTGGCCCCACCAGCATGCCTCGTATTAAATCTATCAAAGCCATGCATGCTTAATGAACGCCCGCTCCCGCAACTTGTGCCTGGATTCGAGTCTTTTTCTGGATAGATGGCCCCTTCACCCATAAACGTTTGGCATCCAGAATTAAGCTTGTGGTTGTTTCCGATGCGCCTTCGCTCTGGAGTCCCCTTGTTAGGCAACACTGGCCAGTGCTGCCACAGAGTTCTGACCATCTTGATTCAAGGCTATAGTGTTTGTTTCCACATATGCCTTTTGCTTTTAAATTAATTTCGCTTTTGACAAGGGGGTAAGGGTTAGCGGGAAGGTACGCATGATTATCGGGGCGCCCCTCCCACTCATGGCTATGTGACATAGAGGAAACTATGGAATGTATTGTTCGTTACTAGATAGATAGATTATATAAAATTAAAATAGAAGACAGATAATGCCTAATAATTAGCTAAAAAATTTGCTAAATACAATTAACCTACAAGAGTAACAATAAAAATAAACCTAACAATTAACAGGGAACCTAAAAATAAACTACGAATAGTAAATTATTACAATTAATAATAAAAATTCGTAAATATACAACAGACTGAGTAATAAATTATAAACAAGTAAAAAACAAAACAGATATCTTACAAAAAGACAATAACATGAACTACCTAATAAACAATAAAAAATGCGCAATATACAATAATCCGAAAAATGAAGTAGAAGATAAGAATTTGGCAAGCTCACAGATTTTAAACACAACTGTTTACTTTAAATATTTTGAAATACAATGTATATTTTGTGTTTTTATTTAATTGTACCATACCAACAACGTGTAACTATCAAATCTAAATCCAATCGATATTCAACACCTACGACAGTGAAAAACTTTTTTTTCATTCCTGCGCCCAGATGTGGGCCCCCTCTCTCTCAGAGAGGGATGGAAACCACGCAGAGGAGTGGGAACAAATTAAGCGATACGTAAGTGCTCCATCCGCCATGCTGGGCTCTCACCTCAGATCTCTCAGCGATCCCCGGGAGGCCGATAGAGCGGCCTGCTGGGGCATCAACAGCAAATAAAGCATCTCCACCGTCAATACAGCCAGAGGCCCTCCCCTCTACTTTGTCACCTTTTAATTACACGCCCCTTAATATTTAAACAGGACTGAGGGGGAGGGAGAGTTTTCAACCCTCGGGGAGAAAAATGCGGTGGCTTAAATAGCGTTCCCCCTGTCTGGGTTCTGGGTTTGGCGCTATACCCCAAGATCACTCTTTTGTTTTCCAAATTTCTTGCTTTTTATTCTGATTTTCTTGTTGATTGTTTATTGGTTATTTTTTTATTGACCTCCTTCGTTTTTTTGTTGTAAATTTTTAGTTTAATGATTATTGTTATCATAACATTTATTGTACATTTGCTAATTTTGTTATTAGTGGGTTTATTAGTTATCGTTAGGTTTGTTGTATATTTGCACATTTTCTTATCATTAATTGTTAATTTTTAGGTTTATAGTTATTGGTTCTCATTAGGGTTTATTGTATTTTCGCCATTTTTCCATCTATCTACGTTTGTTGTATATCGGCACATTTTTTTCATCCTTATTGTTTATTTTTTAGGTTTATTTTAATGATTTTTTTATAATTGTTTTGGTTTCTATTTGTTGTTGATTGTTTATCATTAGGTTATTGTATATTGACAAAAACAATGAACAGTACACACTTAATGTGTGCTGTTGGTATTGCTATTTTCTTTTTTCTACTTTTTATAATTGTGTAATTTTTCTGACTCCTTCACCCTAGACTCTTACTCACCGTTGAATATGCGATCCCAGCTGGTTCTGGGTTCATCGAGGCAACAGAGACTTCTAGATACATAAAGGAGTATATAGGTAGAAAGAGGAAGGAGTGAGTCCTCCGTCAACGTCGGCAAACCCTGGCCCTGTATCCCCCGACTTCCCACACACGGGGGTCTTGTCGGGGCTTCACCGGAAATGAAAGACAATAGTTTGACCTCCCTCCTAGTTCCATCGGTCTCGGCTGGTGAGAAGTTTCAGCGTGAATATTTTGATTACAAACATGAGAGGATAACGACGCGACCTTTCTGTATAATAAGGTTGGATTCCCTTAAGGGTGAATTAATTTGCAGAGAGGAGGCTGGAGGTGTAGCGTTGTGTGGGAAGAAGCTGGGGGAGAGTGGAGTCGTGGATCCACGAAGAAGGTCATCATTACACTCATTAACCATACCAAATTGAGGAAATAGATGAAGTTGCTGGCTAGCTGGTTTGAAAGAAACAAAATGTTCCAGAGCAAAACTGATATGATTACACCACCTTTCTTCACGGGTGTTAGGGCGGTTACTGTAAACCTTCAGCCGTTCTGAAGAAGTACATTGTCCCATGGCTGTTAAAGCGATTACAAAGGAAGGGGAAATGGGGGACCTTTCGAGGTATTTTGAGGTGTCGCTGAAAGGTGGACGAAGTGATAGCCATTTGTTTGGACGTTTCGTGAACAGGCTTGAACTTGTCACCATAGTTTTGTCTACAACGGACCACTGCTGTTACATGTGTACCACTACTGCCCAGCCCTGAGTATAACCATTGTAGAGTGCAGCATCACAATTTAACAAGTCATTGTTACACCCTATTTGTATCACTTAGATTGCTACCAGCCTGATGTTCAATGGAGTTGAGTGGTCTTAATACCTTGTGGAGCTAAAAGTCAGTTTGTGGTAAGAAAGCAGTTACCATTGGCACAAACAGACCATGGCAGCAAAAAGACCAACAGACATGAACAGAGTGGATCTGTCAGCAGCATCTGTTTTGTAACATAGATTAATACTTCCTTTTCCGTGAACAGTTAAACACTGGTTTTCCACCAGCCATAGCTCCCCTAGGGGGCGTTGGGTTGGCCCTCTGTGGCTCCAGATGGCGGTCGATTTCCTGGTGGCTGTCTAGTCGGCCATTTACAGATGGGGCCAATTTTGCACGTGTTGAATGCATGTGGGAAGAACAACTTTGCCGCCCGAGGCCTCTCAAAGACTGACAAGAACATTAAAGCAATACATAAATTATAGCGTTTTCATCTGCACGCATGCATACGCGTATATTGTATACAACTTCACGGCCCGCAGGGTCGTAAAGTTCTGGTAAGATCAAACGAGTCCAACATTTGATTAAACTCAGACTTGTCACACAACTCCAGAGAGTTTGCTGTCGGACGCATTCACATCCAGAAAAATTTAAGTGGTTTTATTGTCCAACGTGACAGAATTCTCCCTGCAGTGCTTGAACTATTTGGTATTGTATTATACAGTAGTACATTCTCTTTCAAGTAAGACTTTTCGGTTAGCATAGGCCAGTCATTGGCTGAAGCGAAAATTCAAGGGAACTACAAAAGTACAAAAGAGGAATTACTGTAAGTCATTGGTTATTGTTGTATTATGAGTTATTTTTCACAATATAATTTCTTGGACAATAGGTTGACAATCTTTATTGCTGACAGCTTTCAATGCTCTATTTTGGGGGTTTTCTTTGTCACATAACCCCATTTGTAGGTCCCAAGCTTCTCGGAACAAAAGCAATTCAACAGTGTCAAATTTTTCTTTTTTATTTTAATTGTTATTTTTGAGTGAGTACCATCAATTTTAAACACTATCATTCACATTCAGGCCTATAAGCAGCAGACTGAGACTAAATAAAAATCTTTCTCAGTGTCGTTCAAAACAGACGTTAATGGTCGAAGCACGATTCGTGCAACTTCACGGCTCCAAAGGGGTTGCATAGAAATGTTGATATACAGTACTTTAAAACTATTAAACTACATTTTCTTTAAATAAACAAATATATAAGTCAAGGACTTATATCTCTCCCCTTTACTATTCGCCATCATTATTGAACCCCTCACTGTGGCCATCCGTCAAAACAGCAATATCATTGGCATACAAACAGCAACCTCTGTTCACAAAATCAGTTTATATGCAAACAATATTCTGTTGTATCTACGGAACCCAATATTATCCCTACCAGAAATGTTCATTCTTAGGTCAAAATGTTCAGCTATCTCAGACTATTCAATAAACTGGACTAAAACCACGGTCTTACCTCGCAGTGGGGAAGACTGGAATGCTGTAACCCCGAAACATCCCTTAATCATCACAACGGGAAACATTAGATACCTTGGTATTGATTTCTCCACCAATCTGTCAGATTTGTTTAACCTTAACTTTACTCCATTGCTGAAATCCATTGAAGAAGACCTCACTTGATGAAACAACCTACCCCTCTCAAGTCCTGGCGCCTTGCGCCTGGTGGTTTCTGGCATGCTGCAAGGCTACAGAGTTTGGGGGGGCCTTCCACTGCTTGGAGGCGCCGCGACATATTACCGACCTTGTACACCAATATCAATGGGGATAAGTCATGGACACTCACCGCTGGACACACACACACACACACACACACACACACACACACACACACACACACACACACACACACACACACACACACACACACACACACACACACACACACACACACACACACACACACACAGGCGGTCCCATCACACAGGCACACACCACCACACCTGCTTGGAGTGCACCCCAGCACCCTCCTGGTTACATTCCTCTCCTTTACTTCCTTATTTACTGCCATAACTATGGCAGTAAACACAGGAAGAGGCCACGTGACCAGTTGTACTTCCAGTTTTCCGGGACCTAATGAACTGTTTTTCAATACATGTCGTCCAATGTTCATGTTTTTGTGTAAATGTTTTTTGTTTCTATGTTTATTTGTCTCACCGTGGTGATTCTACCCCTCTTGGAGTGGTGATCAGTTGTTTATAGACCCGAACATTTTTCTCCAAAGAGGGTTAGGGTTGGTGGTGGCTCTCCATAACCAAAAAGTTATTGCAGCAGTTCTTGAGTTTAAGAATTAATAAAGAGTTGCATTGCAGGTTGAGAACTTGAACTCCACTTGCAGACTAACTCTGTCCTGATTGCAATGGCGTACAAATACTCTGTGTTGTATGCCCAGCCTGCTGACAGCACAGGTAAAAAAATATATAAAAAAATTGATGCGCATGGGAAGTGAAGTCTAGCCTCTCTGTCCAATCCTACACAAGAGCTACGATAGCAAAAATCTGTGAAAAGGTTCATGCTGGTTATGATAGAAAGGTGTCAGAACACACAGCTTGCTGCATATGGGGCTGTGTAGGTGTAGACCGGTCAGAGTTCCCATGCTGACCAATGCCAAAAGCGCCTCCAATGGGCACTTGACTGTCAGAACTGGACCACGGGGCAATGGAAGAAGGTGGCCTGGTCTGATAAATCACGTTTTCTCCTACATCATGTGGATGGTCGGGGTTAGGGTCTGATCCGATCGAGCATCTGTGGGATGTGCTTGAAAAAAACAAGCCTGATCCATAGGGGCCCCACCTCGTAACTTACAGGACTTAAAGGATCTGCTGCTAACATCTTGTTGCCAGATACCACAGGACACCTTCAGAGGTGTCAGTCTTGTGGAGTCCATGCCTCGATGGGTCAGAGCTATTTTGGCGGCATGAGGGCGACCTAAACAATATTGGTTGTTATTAGTGGTGATGGTTTTAATGTTGTGGCTGATCAGTGTGTATATACTGAATATATATATATATTTACTGTATGTATATACTGTGTATATATATATATATTTCCTGTATATATATATAAATTTAAATATACAGTAAATAAAATCTAATTTTTCAGCTTCAGAAATGTCCTATGACCCCTCAATATCTACTTTATTTTGTGAGAGTCGGAGTGATTCCAGCTTTCTGCTCTTCGACCGCCATAAAGGACGAAGTACAGTGTTGATCCGCCAAAGATGATTCCATTCACACGCTCGCTTCCACCGACCTCGTTCCGCATTGGGCGCGGCCACAAGCGCGGGGGCACAGAGACGTGTTTGCGGCGCGAGGTTCTCAGTCTTAGAACCTTTACCGGATTTGGGGCTCCTCTCAGGAGAGACAAACCAATTAAAAATGACGGCGCGCAGTCTTATCCAAGTTCTGTCTTTGTCTGTGTTGCATTCCCCACTCTCCCTCCCATCACATCATTTGTGGGGGCCAGTATAGTTTTAAGGGCTGGGGCAATGGTGGGGTGGGATGGGGTGGGGTGGGGGGAATGTAGGAGGTTGTCTTTTGTGTCTTTGTTGCCCAGGATATTTGAGTGTAATTGCAGCGCTTGGTGCTAATTAACGGTCTAACTGAGATAAGCTGGCGAGAGGCTCAAAGCAGTATCTGTGAGGATTCGCTGATAAAGGGACACTTTCAAGAGGAGGCAGACGCCCCGGTGACAGCCTATCAGACACGGACTAGCTGAGCGGGAGCATTCTTTTCATTATAATTAGGTGGGGTAGTGTCTTTAAAGGTGGAGAACTGTAACAATAAAGTTGTTACAGTTAAAAACTGCAACAATAAAGGGAAATAAAGTTTTGGGTTTGGTGCGGGCATTTTTGTTGAAGTTGAAATTTGTCGTACGGGGACGCATCGGCGGTTACTCAGCGGTCTGACCACGCGGGCGCGAATGCCACCGCTGGATGAGTCATGTCACGATGTGAGGCGGTCAAAAGTTCAGCGCCGACGCCTGGTGAGCCGCTGAGACGCCGGTTGTTAACGCTCGTAATTTGGCGCTTGACAAACTCTTCATCAAAGTGTTTCTGGGGAGTTGAAGATCTGTGGTGAGGACGTCTGTGCGTTTGTCGCTCAGTGCAACTCTGCCGAGAGAGAGAGAGAGAGAGAGAGAGAGAGAGAGAGAGAGAGAGCGGCAGAACACACTGAAGAATCAGACGCGCGCCCGAGCACCCGCCCCCCTGAAACACCTCGTTGCCCCGTGAGGCGTTGTGTGCGGGAGGACGACAGACCGGCAAAGTTCAGTGGCACATTTTAACATTTTATCATCCACGCAAAGTTGAGAGGCGCTAATCCCTCAATGCGACAGGGCCTTAATATAGAGGGCCAAGGAGGGAGAGGGAACGTGTGCGGAGGGATTATGGGTAAGCAGATGAGCAAATATTAAACATTATAACAGTAAACACTGAGGGATTGGCTCTTGCAGGGGGAAAATAAATGGTGGGGGGAATAAGAAAAAGGATCTCTGTCAGAAGTGTGTGTGTGTGTGTGTTTGTGTGGCTGGCGGTGGTTTGATAAAAGCGGTTCCCCCTGCTGCTCGCAAATGTGAATATTCTGTCATTTTGTGATATTTATTTATTTATTGTTAGAGCAATTTTCGATAACATGGCAATCTAGGAGGACTCATGCCCAGCCATTACAAAGCAAATTACAGCTACATTGTCATGGCAATTTTCAGATAATCGCTGGTATTTTCAACGTAGACCCCTGTCTGTACTGCTCCATTTTTTTGTTGTGTGTGTTGTTTTCGTCGCCTATGGAGGTTTATTTCCTGCCAAAGTGAAACCGCCATTCTCTCGGACCGGGATCGACTGTTCCTCACCTTGCAGGGGGGGAAATCACGTCGGGGCCAGGGGTGTCCGGACCCCCCCCTTCCTGGGAAAAACAGAGAGTTGTCCCGCTCAGTAATAATACAGGGCGATGCAAGTGCATTGGGGTGCGGAGAGGGAGCGATTGGGGGGCAATTTGCGCTCCCGTCTTCCTCTCTGACGTGCCAGCCATGGGGTGTGATTATTCTACTCCGTTTCGCTAAGGAGCGAAACAAGAACCGTGCGTAATGGGTACACTTAACACCGTGACTCTCTCCCCATCCCCTGTCAACAGTTTGCCTAAAGCGGCAAAATGGCTTGAGACGGAGTGGATATGGTGCCATCCCCGTTTTATTGTGTCTCCCCCCCCCCTCAATTCCCAAACCAAAGTTACGCCCCTGTCACCTTGTTCCCCAAGCAGATTGGGTTCCCACAAATCAGTTTGTGGAACGCAGCTCCCACAAGGAGTGGCCGAGCCCCCTGGGCACACCGTGGCGACGGCGGCGTCATCCCTCCCTCTGTCCAGGGTGTACACATTCGCATTCACATACGCTCTACCAGTCAGCCCAGTCAGCCCAATTATTCACTGAAATACATAGGAACGGTGTTCCCACCTCCTCCTTTGCAATCACATCGACAAACATCCGCCGTCAGCGCCGAAGTCGAAAATGAGATGCGACTAAACACAATGAATTTGAGCATTCTCCGTCCTTTCCCTTTTTGCAACAAGCCGGATGGACGCCAGCTTGCCGCGGAACATCAGATCAATCTCCGCTCCCTTGTCTTCGCACTAAGGCGGCCGATTGAAACGATCACAACATATAGTCAATGCCTCCCCGTGACCTTGTTGAGCCTGCAGACGTCAGAAATGATTGAACCTTGACCACGCGAGGGACCGATTGAGGCGGCACGGGGGACGGCTCTGTGACTGGTCCGGCAGGCTGAGGCGGTGGGGTTGATGGACAGGTGGGTAACAGACAGCCCTGTCCCCCTGTGTTTGTGAGGAGGGGGAGGTTGTTTTCTCCCCAGCTCACTGACAGGGGTTGTGAAATAGGAAATGTCATCAACATGGAACAGGACAACTGCAACTGGCCAGAGGGCTGAGACCTGTGGTGGATTGAAAAGACAGCAAGAAGGAAAGAAGAGAAAGGTAGAAAAAAACGAGAAAGCGAGGAGAGTATAAATCACGCTTGATCGTAAAATAACAACCATCAAGTCATGCTTTCCGTCCCTGCCGCACCTCGGGAGGCCCTTTGCAGTCCTCGTTTGGCCCAGCCAAGGCTTCCCGTTTACCCGTCATGCGGCGACGGTTTCCACCCTCCCTCCCTCCTTCCCCACTTCCATTCTTTCCAAACCAGTAGCTGAGGCCCTTTAATCGTCTCTGGCACCTGTCCCCAAGAGCCCTAATGTTCACCATCCATCAGGGGGGCGGGGGGCAGGGGGGCGGGGGGTGGAGGTGACGGACGGGGCGCCTCGACCCACTGATGGCAATGAGGGGGGGACTCAGCCTCCTGGGCCGACGACTGTTGGAACAGTAGCAGGGGGATGACGGTGAGGGTGGGGTGGGTGGTGGTTCCAGACTCTTAACAAATGGAGACTAAAAAAAACTCTGACCTCCTCTCCTTCCCAAGGGTCGGCTCGGCTCAAGGGGCCGGTTTGGGGGCGGGCGTCTGGTGAGGCGGTCGAGGGGGATGGTTCATCTTGAGCATTGTGACGGCCACTAATGGGATGATTGATGCCCGACCTCAGCAGGGCGGCTCCGCCCGTCCGTTCTTGGAGCCGCAGTTTACGGTTGGCGCGCTTTGGATACCACCCCTGCGACTCCCACTGTGCAGAGTTGGGTCATTCGGCCCCGGCGGACTTTCAGATTGGCGTCCGTGAACTCAAAAACCAGGTGAGTAGGCTTCATGGAACCACGTACAGGCCCACACCCATGGCAACCGGTTGCCCTTGCCGTTGTTGAAATCAATTAACTCAGAAGCCGTCCAAGTTGGTGGGAAATGTAGTCCTTTGTGTTTTCATTGAGAGGCATCTGGGTAATGAGTTGCCTCACCTTTTACCCTCCACCACCCCTCTCTCTCTCTCTTACTTTCAGAGGGTTCGCACGAAACAAAAAAAAAAAAAAAAACTCATTAAATCCTATCAGTGCGGAAATACGCGCCTCCGCAGCCAGGTTCGCCACGTGGCACACCAGTCAGCCATAATTGGAAACATATAAAGAGTTTAAAAAAAATAGACACCTGACAATGTGCCGACGTGAAAAATGTTTCTCTTTCCCCTCCCTATCACTTTGGGTTTCAGTTCCGCCGTGACTGTACTATTCTTAGAGCCGGGGAATGAGGGTTTGCGGGTAAAAAAAATATATGAGAAATCTTGGTTGCTCGAAACCCCCTCGGAAAAATTAAAACGTGCCTTTTCCTTTCCCGATACAGCCCGGTGTATTCTGAGCTCGGTGGGATGTACTGTACAGAGCAAAGCACTCCCATTTTTTCTTGCCTTGTTTATCTTTTTTTTTCTTCGCCCTAGTTTCCTCTTCGCCCTCAAAGGGGGTTTTCGACAAAATCGACTATGGTTTGACTGCGTACAGTGCTGTTCAAAGGGACTGTTGGTTTTAATGGAAATAAAAATACAACAAAATAAAGGGTCCGGCGTGTAATAGCAGAGGAGAAACTCCCGGGCTCGCTCGGGAACAGAGATCATACAGAATTGTCACCGATTCTCAACATCAAAGCGAGCCCCTTTCTTTATGTTGTAGATACGGAAGCATCGGGAGGCGTGCAGAGCGCCAGTGCACTTATTTCTCTTTTGCACTTTCTTATTCTCACCCTTGTCCTCTCTCTTCCCGATAATAAGCTTCGGCCTCTCCGTCATTCCCGCCGTGGCCTACGGAAAAGCATGCGCTCTTTTTATCGGAGGTCATGCCGAAAAGGAGAATAAAAGAAAATCGACTGAAAGACAAATTCTATTTACGTAGTAGAAATACAAGGGGCAAAGTAGTATTTCAAGGACCTCTTCAGGTGGCTGACTACTTCGCGACACAAGGGCAAAACTTGAACACGCGGTTGAGATTTTCGTCCATTGAAACCAAAAAACCCGACGCCGTTCATCTGAACGTAATCTTGTACACCGAGGTTTTGTTTTTTGTTCTTTTAAAGTGCTCCCCTTTATTAAAATCACCAAAGCATTCCCACAAGACATTACAGTAATTATTAAGCACATGGAACACGGTGGAAATTAACCAGATTTTATGGAAACACTTCGATGAGCATCTATTACTGAGCAGAAATGCCTACTCATTATCTTTGATGAGAGCCCTCTTCCTCAGAGATTAAATAAATCACATCCAAAGCTGTCCAGGTAATAATATCTGGCCTTCAAGCTGGATTTAGCTCAATTCTGTCTGTCGACCAATAGGAAAGCAGTGTAACACGGTGTGTTATGTGATCCGATTCAGCGTTCTCCTGCCTTATATGCTGTGGCCATTGAAACGATTCAAATTGATCATTGTCGGTCAGCCTTTGAGTACGTCGGCGACCGTTTCCGACAGCATCTTGAATATACAATTTTTAATGCCAGCCCCGGTTCCTGCGGTGTGCAATGCTCGACGAGAGACAATCGGATGAGCTCCCTTTGCCTCCCTTTGGTCCCAGTGATTGGCAGCCTCAGGTGCAATGTAGCACGATTCCCAGTCTCATCAATATTAGACAGTATACGCCTTCTTTACGACCGAAAAGCCCGTGACCTACGACAAGCGGTTGACAAGTGCGAGATTTTTCGGTGTCTATCAGTCATCCTTTGTGGCGTTGACAAAAAGACCTCAGAGTGTTTGACTGACTTTTGGAAAATCTTTCAAAACGAAAAGCCTGCTGCCTCCCTCGGGCAGACATGGCTTTCTTCCTCAAGGACGTACAACGAGAGCCATCAGGCAGGAAAAGTTGCTGTGATGATCGATTCGCCGTCAATCAAATTTTTACCAGAACCAGCCGCCCCCGCTGCACAATCTAGGACAGTCTATTTGAACGGTCTCACCCCATAAACTCTAACAAAAGCCTCCCCCGCTCCCCCGGTTCGCCGTGCCCCCGTTGACAGCCCATCCAATGCCACGGGTCAAAGCACGGCTCCCGTCTCATCCTTGCCGTTCCAGAGGATCCCCCACAGGCCTGCGTGTTTTCTTGGGGGGTTGGAAGCCGAGTCCGGTCCAGACAGCTCCGTGCGGCCGCCGTGACTTCTCCTGATCCCTGGACACCGACGAAGCCTCATGTCGGGATCGCTTTCCCCTGTGTCCTTCGGGAATGACTCGGCGAGCGATGAGATGACCTTCAAGGGCTTTCCGGTCATTAGTCAGTGAGTCAGTGGTGTGACTGTTTGTGTGTGTGTGTGTGTGTGTGTGTCTGTGTGTGTCTGTGTGTGTGTGTGTGGCTGAGCACTCGTAAAAGACAACTGCATCTGTCCGCATGCTTGTGATAGGCCTTATGCATTGACATCTACATGGATGCGGGTAGAGAACACATTAGAACATGCAAATATGTATGCCTCATTAATGCTGCTGCCGCATAAGATAAACCTTTATTAGTCCCACAACGGGGAAATTTACATTGTTAAAGCAGCAAAAAGGGGACAGCAGGAAATAGACATATAAGGGTAAGCACTATAAACAATATAAAATATATAGAAAAAACACCATAAATAGGAATCAGAGTACTGTATATACTCTATATGCTTGTGTCAGCCAGCGTGCCCACCGCATGTGGCCCGTGGGGGCACAGGCTGGGGTCTTGCTGGCCGCCACTTGGCGACTGGCGGACTGGCTCTTAAGGTCATCCCCCAATCAGCGCCTGCGACCGATCACGCCTGACACGTTGACCACGTGACTCAGCACCAGCCACCCACGCCAAAGCCTCCTCCTCCTCCTCCTCCTCCTCCTCCACCCCAACTAGCCCTCCATCTCTTCATCCCTGCAACCTTCCGGTCCTCCATGTATTCCTACACACACGCACACGTGCACACACACGCACACACACACACACAGACACTTACGCAGAGATAATAACTCTGCCCAAGAAACCACTTCCTCTGCCAAAAACCTGCTGCCCTGTCTGTCACATGAGCAAAAACAGGCACTGTGGACAACGTAGTTACAAACGGACGCCTTTCCCGTCACTTTCTTGGCTCCGGACATCCCCCTCTCTTCCTCCAGCCTCTCTCCATCACCATCTCCTCCTCTTTAGTCCCACACAGCCACCCTCCCCGTGTGAGCTGATTCTCTTCGGCAGCCGGGTGTCAACACAGAGCTTTGCTCTCTCTGGAGACAGCGCTAGACAGGCTCGCCAAGATGGCCGCCGCTCCCGACTCAACCGGGAGATATCCCCTACGGTAAATTTGCTTGGAAATATCGCCTCTTGTGGCAGATGAGTGGGCGTGGTTAAGCCGGGGTCTGCCGATTACAGCGCGGGCTTCATCCTGCACCGACCGAGCTGGAACAGCTCCGTCGATCAGCCCGCTGCCGCTGATTGGTCGATGTCGGCTGGGAGAGTCTTCATGTTTCTTGCAGTGAGGATCCCGTGGTGCAGGATCCGAGGGCCTGCGGACCAAGTCGCGAGTCGGACCCTAATGCACACACTAACTCTGATCAATCATTTCATCATCATCATGTTCCCGTTTGGCCAGCAAGCTCTATTGGTTGATTATCTAATTATAATAAAAACTCCGCCAGTTTGGCGCCTCGCTGCCAGGAGGTCTCCGTCTCCCTCCCTGAATCCGTGTCTGTGGACAGAGCTGTCCACACCTCTAAACCGATAGCATCAACACCTGTACACCCCTAATGTACTGCAAATGTTCCATGCATAACTTTGTAATAAAGATGTCAGGGATTAATGTCCATATGAATAACAATAAATAGCCTTATTTGATGAAAATCAAAGTAACCAACCACATTAATAAATTGGAAAAAGTAAGTCATCAGTGCAAACAGTGTGAAGAGACCCTTTAAAGATGTTTAATGCTACACTGCTATAATCCAGCGAGAGGTAAGGGAGACCATGCATTATAAAGCTAGATTAGTGCCTAAAGTAGCTTCTTAAAAAGAAGACACTTCTAATTAAGCACCACAATGTCAATTTAATTCATTAAACTTTAAACTCTTCATTAAACTATTTCCGATGATAACATCAGCCAAATGTTGTGGAAGTGAATTGGTTTGAAAGTATGCACACTACCGTTAAGGGATCCATTCCCTGTAAATGTTCTCTTTATTTCATGTTTTTTTACCGTAAGTTTTGTATTTCCTCAATTTGTAAATCATATACATACAGTAAATATATATTTTCAATATAAATACGTAGGCTAGGACTGGGTTTGCACCTGGGATGGGCTAAAGGAAATGAGGGTATTTTGAGTAAATTAGATAGAGATGTATAACACAAAATCGCCTCGCGGACCTGGAGGAGGAGCGAGACTTCCAGACGACTTGGAGCATCTTCTCACCAGCGTGAGCTCCAGTGAGCACAGGCCGCCGGCCCGCTGCCTCCAACAAGGAGCCGGCCAGAGGACCAGACCTGCGTCCGACCCCAGGACCCATGGGGGATTCACCAGGTCCGCCGCCCATCGCAATGTCCTAGAGGAGAATGTCCAGGGGCCCGCTACGTCCGACCCCAGGACCCACGAGGGATTCACCGGGAATCGCCGGGGCTCCGCCGCACCTACGGGCATCGGGAGACATCCCCTTTCTTTCCCGCACTGGGCTGGGGGAGTGCATTCACGGTTGGTGGGGAAATGTGAGTGTTGTGGCGTGCGGTGACACGGAGCGGTCGTCTGCGCAACGGGGATCGGGGATCTGCCCCCGCTCGGTTCAACTTGTACCACTTTTGCACACTTCCGTTCAGGTTGTTCGGTGCCCCAGCCACCTTTCAGAGACTCATTGAACGTGTCCTGCGTCTGCATGTAGCCTACCTAGACAACGTGATCATTCATAGCGACACCTGGGAGCGACATATGCGGCATGTGGGCGCAGTGCTTGAGTCCCTGAGGCAGTGTGGGCTCACCGCCAACCCAAAGAAGTGTGCCGTGGGACAAAGGGAGATACGATATCTTGGGTACCACTTGGGTGAAGGCCTGGTCTGACCCCAGCTTGATAAAACCGCTGCGGACGCAAACACGCCGGGACCCACGACCAAGAAGGAGGTGAAGCAGTTCTTTAGTCTGGCTGGCTACTACAGGAGGTTTGTCCCCGACTTTTCGGAGCCAGTGTTTAAACCTAACTTCTCTCTCCCTTTCTGTCCGCAGACCGATGTGTCTAACAGAGGGCTGGGCGCGGTCTTGTCCCAGGAGGTGGAGGGGACCGACCGTCCCGTGCTGTACCTCAGCCGCAAGCTCTCAGAGCGGGAGTCGAGGTACAGCACAGTGGAGAAGGAGTGTTTGGTGTATCCCTCCCTAAACCCCTACCTGTGGGCAGAAACTCCCAACCCTCTATATATATATATATATATATATATATATATATATATATATATATATATATATATATATATACACACACACACACACACACACACACACACACACACACACACACACACACACACACACACACACACACACACACACTATATTGCGGGGTCTAAAAGCATTACAGAGGGAATCCTTTGTCTCTCAGCTGACTTGATTCTGTGTTATTCATTATAAGAGTCGTGCAGTAAATCCCTCTCTTGATGTAGTGAGACAAGAACAGCTGCTTATGGCTCCCTAATGAATTAAATACTAGCTTATGATTTCACCTACTCACTTAACCACGGAGCGCATGTGTGTGTGAGTCTCACTAATGTACATATTTTATTTTGCGGTGAGATCCCAGGTTGGCAGGCGTGTTGTGTGTGCATGTAGTGCGTATTGCCTCTCCGTGGCCATTTGAGGTACATCAGCAGCGTCAGTGGTGGCTGGTGGTGATACTGGTTGGAAGGGATGAATAAAAGTCTAATATCTGTCAATAACTCACACTGCAGAATCACATTTCAGAGCCTCTAGATCAGGCATGGGCAAAGTACGGCCCCCAGGCTGAGTCCGGCCGGCGAGACAATTGAAGATGGCGCCTCCATCACCAGAGACACTCTGAGCGGGGTGGAGCACAGGGGGGTGGTATCGAAGCCTGAAGCCTGCTTCATAGTTGCCACAAGTGAGCTGTGCGGCTCTTGGCGTGTGCACTACCAGAAAGCACGAGCATATATAGTTCACGCAGTGCCGTGTAGATGCTCTGGCGATATTCTAGTTTCTAGATATTTAAGATGCTATAATTTTGATTTAGTATGAATTGTCGGTGTAAACATTATGAAGAAGTCCTGAGGTATTACTGTACAATATTCCAAATCTTCAGCATCTGGTTATTTTTGTGGTCAAGCATGGATGGATGGTACAGATTGTATCTATGGACCTCTTTACACAACCTTCCTTTGGAAGGTTCCATCTTGAGTGACCTGAAGCCCATGGTTCGGAGTTCCAAAAATTGGGAGGTGTGTGCCTTCGCGTGCCACAATGACTTAATTTATGGCGCGTGCTATAAAAGACACTACAACTACCGAGACTATAGAGGAGCATTTGGAGAGTGACTGAGAAAGTCTCCCCATTACAGAAGTGCAGGAATTATTATTAACAAGTAAATTTTTACTTATAAAAAATAATTCCTGCATGATTAAAAAAAAAAAAAAAAAAAAATCAAGTTTACCAAATTAAGTCGCATAGCAAAGGAAAGCAACCAGGAGATTTTTATTTAGTTAAATTAAGAAATTTATGAAAATAAATACATCTAAAATGAAAACACACTTATTTGTTTTGTTCGGAGACACGGTTAACAGGAATGTGCAGCGGAGCGGAGAATGCTCCCCTTCCATTATGCAATCCGAGCCAAGGCGGAATGAGACAGTCCTTTGGTTGTTTAAAATGTTTGTTTCATACAAGTAAGAAGCTAACGAAACCAACTCTCAAAAATCGACAATTAAAAACACAGGAAAACCGGCACGGGAAGAAAAAAAACTATTCAATCGTCTGAGTTACAGTAGGTTTACATTTTTCATTTTCCATACAGGTAAGAAACGAAGGACGAACATTTGGATGCCATACTGAAGATTTGTACTTCAAAAATGCTACCAAACTTGAATAAACTGACAAAGCAGGGAGAACAGCTCCACTTATGCAGTAAACACTAATCAGCCACAACATTTAAACCACCTGCCTAATATTGTGTAGCTCCCCCTCGTGCCGCCAAAAAAGCTCGGACCTGTCCAGGCATGGACTCCACAAGACCTCTGAAGGTGTCCTGTGGTATCTGGCACCAAGACGTTTGCAGCAGATCCTTTAAGTCCTGTCAGTCGTGAGGTGGGGCCCCCATGGATCAGGCTTGTTGTTCCAGCACATCCCACAGATGCTCCATCGGATTCAGAACTGGGGGATTTGGAGGCCAAGTCAACACCTTGAACTCGTTGTCATGTTCCTCAAACCATTCCTAAACCACTTTTGCAGCGTGGCAGGGTGCATTATCCTGCTGAAAGAGGCCACTGCCATCAGGGAATACCGTTGCCATGAAGTACTTGGTCTGCAACAATGTTTAGGTAGGTAGTACGTGCCAAAGTAACATCCACATGATGCCAGGACCCAAGGCTTCCCAGCAGAACATTGCCCAGAGCATCACTTCTTCCCATAGTGCATCCTAGTGCCGTCTCTTCCCCAGGTAAACGATGCACGCGCACCCGGCCATCCACATGATGTAAAAGAAAATGTGATTTATCAGACCAGGCCACCTTCTTCTATTGCTCCATGGTGCAGTTGTGATGCCCACATGCCCATTGTAGGTGCTGTCAGCGTGTGTGTGGGTGGGGTGGGTGGGGTCGGATCGCACCTTTCTATCATAGCCAGCATTAACTTTTTCAGCAACACTGGCTACAATAGCTCTTCTGTGGGATCGGACCAGGCGGGCCAGACTTCTAGTGGTGTAATACACTCCGATGTAATGATCATGTATCCACAAGATTTAATACAATCCACATCCTGTACACTTGTGTTTCCAACCAGTTTGTTGTGTCTCTGTAGAGCTGGAACCTTCCTCTAGCTGACAACTTCCCAATGTTACTTGGACTGCATTCCTGCTATATTATTTTTTTCTGAAAAAAAAGGTTAGATATTATGGTAACTAAAAGTGCCACCTTTACCTCTCACTCTTGGGACCGACCCCTAGTTATTAGCTTCCCAGCTTACCTCACCGTACACACCAGCACTTAATCCACTCCCCGGGTTGGACAGTTAAAATGGCCCTATCCCATCAACACCTATCTCTCTGTCTGTTTCTGTGCCTTTTTGAAACCGCCCTTCAGGATGAATACAGGTTTTTTTTAATTCAATTTAACTTTTCATCACGCCTTAGCGTTCTGCTGCTGTTGCTGCTTAGTTTATTCAACCAACGGAATTGATGTATTCAAATGAATCAGTGCTTTACAGATTGGGCAGGGGATGTGTGACAATGTAATTTATGTAATGTATGCAACACGCAGCCCTGTAATAGGCTGATATCCACAATGATATGCAGAGCTTGGGGCTAGTGAGGAATTAGACACTCCAACCTGACTCTACTTTACTGCATTTTTCCTCTTGTTCATGCTTTTTCAGCAAAGCAATCTGTTTCAAGGTAGTTATTGACATGGAATATGAGGACATATATACTGTACTGTACGAGGGTATTTTATTTTAAACTTATTTTCAAATTTTTTTCTCAAAAACATGAGGGTTCAAAATTCAACAGATTCAAGACATTTTCACATGCATAACTGTACAAGTACAACAGCAGTGAAATGAAATTGCATCAACTCCAACTGTGCAAATAGCAAACCTAAAGCTATGAATACAGTTTATCAATTAAATAAAAGTAAAGAATATCAATGTAATAATATTAATGCAAGGCCATATACAGGGGAAAAATAATGGAAAAACACAGAATCTACATGTACACAATCAAATAAGGAAAATAGAATTGAAAATTTACAGTCATTTACATGTAAATGACTAAATGTAAATGTAAAATTGTGGCAAGTTATAAAGAATGCAGTGCATAGGTCAGTTTTTAAAGCAGTTAAAGGCAGTCTGTTTTAAAGGTAGTAGTGGAATGGGGATGGTCTGGTTGAGCAGCCACACGCTGACCTGGATCGAGGTGATTGGGTGAGGGTGGTTGCATAACTGTTGCTCATTCGTTGGGCTCACAAGCAACAGGTTAAGACCTCCATCCTCACACACACTCAGGATAGGAGCCCTGTCATGACATGTTCGATCTGCTCCTGGCTAATTTCACCGAGACTCCTCTCTACAATAAACTTGTGTCTACAACCCATCGTCTTCTGCGTCTCACTGCCAATTTGTTTTAAGAATTTATGGTTCGTATGGCCTGAGGGATGAAGCTCCTTCTTAACCATTGGCTATAATGGAGCGGAGACGCTTGCCAGAGGGCAGCCACTGAAACAGTTTGTGGTTGGGGTGGTGAATGTCCTTTATGATACAATTTGCCCTGGACCTGCACCCTTTGGTGTAGAAGTCCTGGAGGCAGGGCAGTGTTGTCCTGGTGATGTGTGCGGCACACCGGTTCACTCCGTGAAGGGCTTTCTTGCGAGAGCTACTATTGTGAGAGCTATTTCCGTACCAGGCAGTGAGGCTTCCAGAGAGCACAGACCCTACTGTTACGATGGAGAAGGATTTCTGCAGGGCTGTGGAGATCTTGAAATTCCACAGCCGCCTGAAGTGATAGAAGAGCTGCCTTGCCTTCTTCACCAGGGGAGTGATGTGTGTAGACCATGTCACGTCTTTAGAGACGTGCACTGAATGTGTGTAGTGGATCCTCTGCTTTTTACCTCCTGAAGCCAACGACCATCACCTTGGTCTTAGAGACGTTCAGGTCCAAGTTGTTATCCTTACACCATGATGACAGCAGCTCCACCTCGTCCAGATAGGCTGTCTCATTGTTGGACATAAAGCCTACCATCACTTTGTCATCCGTAACTTTCACAATGGTGTTGGAGCTGTGTGTCGCTTTGCAGTCATAGTGTAGCTAGTAGAAGGCAGCGGTGAGTCATGTGACCATGCCGCCTCACACTGCATCTCCAGATCCCTGCCACCGAAGCTTTCATTTCCCCGCCAGTCATTTTCCCCCACATATACACTTGCCGACCATCTCTCCGCCTCACTCACCCACCCTGGTCGGCCTCCATCTCTCCTCATCTCAACACTGGGGTGACATGGCTCTCCACCTCAACAAGTGTTCCCAGCTGGGTCTCCAAACTTCGTGCTTTCGCTAAGTGGCACAGTGAGGTAAGTGAAGCGTAGTGTGTTCCATAGGTTTGTGGTTGTTGCCATATATATATATATATACACACACACACACACACACACACACACACACACACACACACACACACACACATATATATATATATATATATATACACACACACATATACATACATATATGCATACATACATACACACATACATATATATATTATACACAAATATATATATACACACACACACACACACACACACACACACACACACACACACACACACACACACACACACACACACACACACACACACACACACACACACACACACACACACACACACACACACACACACACACACACGTCAACAGTCTCCACCAGTGTTTGGTAACCTCACTTTTAAAAGTAACTTGGTACATTACAAAATGACAGCCATTAAAAAGTAACTTGTTACATTACAAGTTTACAGCCATTAA